>NC_057714.1:56429309-56465919 GCF_004010195.1 Chiloscyllium plagiosum
TGCCTGACCTGCTGCGCTTTTCCAGCAACACATTTTCAGCTCTGATCTCCAGCATCTGCAGTCCTCACTTTCTCCTCGAAGATTTTAACCTTCTGTGAATCCTCTTGCAAGGATGCCTTCCTTGAAGAAGCTCTCTTCCTCCCTCTACAAGGATTTCAGTGAGTCCCTCTCTCACTGCACACCCCAGGTCATCTCCTCTGCCCAGAAGCTCTTCAGCCATGTTCTCAAACAGACTCGCTACCACAGCCACATCTCCTTCCTCAGCACCTGTTTACGGAACCAACTGACCCCACATGGACTCCGGACTATGTTCAGACCAACAAAATTTGGACCCAACCAGGACAACCAGTATCTACAACAAATCCGAAGCCTCCAGCAACAGACCTCCCACCGGATCCTTCGCTCCACGCTTGCAGCAATGTGCCGCTACCTACATTCCCTGCAATTAGACCTACCCCAGCTCAGGACAACACTCTCACAGACCTGCAAAGGATCTCTATTGTTCTTCATCCACAGAAGAATCCATACACTAAACAAACAGTTCTTCCTAGCCATATCGGAAATTAAAGACAGTAAGTACCAAAAACTCTCAGGTACTTACCCCCACACTCTGGGTTCCTCAACTGTTCCAGAATCTTCCATCGGCCTCCGAAATCACTCGGGCGCCATTAACCACGCAGCCGCTGCAGCGCCCGCAGCAGCAACCGCCGCCGCGAACCATGACGTCACTTCCGCCCCCATCGACCTCACAGCCTCTGCGATCGCCGCCAAGACAACCGCCTCCATGATCGCCAGGAAGACCATCGCCAACAGATTCGCGGCCTCCACGGGGTCCATGGCCATCGGGAATAGCACCGTTTTTGTCGTCGCCGCAGCCACTTCCGCCCCCAGTGACATCACTAACCTGCACAACCACCACGTCGCATACGTCTCCATCCCCACGCCAATCTCCGTCACCACGCTTACCTCCGCCCCCACGCCAATACTCCGCCCGCACGCCCAACCCCGCCCCACACCAAGTTCTAGCTCCCAGCCCTGCCGTGTTTTCACCATCCCTCCAGAACTACCCCTCTCTGAGGATGAAAGATCAGTCCTCAGTAGAGGCCTCACCTTCATTCCCCTACGCTCTCAGATTAACGAGTTCAACACACGGTGAGACATCGAACAATTCTTCCGCCGCCTTCGCCTCCGCGCCTACTTCTTCAACCAGGATTCTCGCCCACCCTCCGATGACCCCTTCTCCCACCTCCAACACACCCCATCCACCTGGACACACCGTGCTGGCCTCTTACCTGCCCTCGATCTCTTCATAGCCAACTGCCGCCGTGACATTAACCGCCTCAACCTCTCCACCCCTCTCACCCACTCCAACCTCTCACCCTCGGAACGTGCAGCCCTCCACTCCCTCCGTTCCAACCCCAACCTCACTATCAAACCGACAGACAAGGGAGGCACGGTAGTAGTTTGGCGCACCGACCTTTACACCGCTGAGGCTAAACGCCAGCTCGTGGACACCTCCTCCTACTGCCCCCTTAACCATGACCCCACCTCCCACCACCAAACCATCATCTCCCAGACCGTCCATAACCTCATCACCTCAGGGGATCTCCCATCCACCGCCTCCAACATAGTCCCACAACCCCGCACCGCCCGTTTCTACCTCCTGCAATCCACAAACCTGACCGCCCCGGCTGACCCATTGTCACCGCCTGCTCCTACCCCACTGAACTCATCTCTGCATACCTCGACACGGGCCTGTCCCCCTTAGTCCAAGAACTCCCCACCTATGTTCGGGACACCACCCACGCCGTCCACCTCCTCCATAATTTTCGCTTTCCCGGTCCCCAATGCCTTGTCTTCACCATGGACATCCAGTCCCTGTACACCTCCATCCCTCATCACGAAGGACTCAAAGCCCTCCGCTTCTTCCTTTCCCGCCGTACCAACCAGTACCCTTCCACTGACACCCTCCTTCGACTGACTGAACTGGTCCTCACCCTGAACAACTTCCCTTTCCAATCCTCCCACTTCATCCAAACCAAAGGAGTAGCCATGGGCACCAGCATGGGCCCCAGCTATGCCTGCCTCTTCGTAGGATATGTAGAACAGTCCATCTTCCGCAGCTACAGCACTTCCCACCTTTTCCTCCGCTACATCGATGGCTGTATTGGAAATGCCTCGTTGTCCCACGAGGAGGTTGAACAGTTCATCCACTTGACCAACACCTTCCACCCCGACCTCAAATTTACCTGGACCGTCTCAGACTCCTTCCTCCCCTTCCTAGACCTCTCCATTTCTATCTCGGGCGAGCGAATCAACACGGACATTTACTATAAACTGACCGACTCCCACAGCTACCTAGACTACACCTCCTCCCACTCTGCCCCCTGTAAAAACGCCATCCCATATTCCCAATTCCTTTGTTTCCGCCACATCTGCTCCCAGGAGGACCAGTTCCAAAACCGTACAACCCTGATGGCCTCCTTCTTCAAAGACCGCAATTTCTCCCCAGACGTGATCGACGATGCTCTCCACCATATCTCCTCCACTTCCCGCTCCTCCGCCCTTGAGCCCCACCCCTCCAAACCCCACCAGGACAGAACCCCACTGGTCCACACCTACCACCCCACCAATCTCCATGTACAGCGCATCACCCGCCGTCACTTCCGCCACCTCCAAACAGAAATCTCCATGTACAGCGCATCATCCGCCGTCACTTCCGCCACCCCCAAACAGACCCCAGCACCAAGGATATATTTCCCTCCCCTCCCCTACCAGCTTTCCGTAGAGACCACTCCCTCCGCGACTCCCCTGTCAGCTCCACACCCCCCACCGACCCAACCACCACTCCCGGCACCTTCCCTTGCAACCGCAGGAGGTGCAACACTTGCGCCCACACCTCCCCCCTCACTTCTCTCCAAGGCCCCAAGGGAAACTTCCATATCCGCCACAGATTCACCTGCACCTCCACCCACATCATCTACTGCATCCGCTCCTAACCTGCAATCTTCGTCCTGACCTCTCCACCCCACTCCGGCCTATCACCCTCAACTTAACCTCCTTCCACCTATCGCATTTCCAACGCCCCTCCCCCATGCCCCTCCTCCCTACCTTTTATCTTAGCCTGCTGGACACACTTTCCTCATTCCTGAAGAAGGGCTCATGCCCGAAACATTGATTCTCCTGCTCCTTGGATGCTGCCTGACCTGCTGCACTTTTCCAGCAACACATTTTCAGTACAGAAAGATTTAGACAGTTTAGGAGAATGGTCCAAGAAATGGCTGATGAAATTCAATGGGAGCAAATGCGAGGTCTTGCACTTTGGAAAAAAGAACACAGGTGTGGACTATTTAATAAACGGTGAGAAAATTCATAAAGCCAATGTACAAAGGAATCTGGGAGTGCTAGTCCAGGATTCTCTAAAGGTTGACTTGCAGGTTGAGTCCATGGTTAAGAAAGCAAATGTAATGTTGTCATTTATCTCAAGGGGGTTGGAATGTAAAAGTAGCAATGTGCTACTGAGATTTTATAAAACTTTGGTTAGGGCCCACTTAGAATACTGTGTCCAGTTTTGGGCCCCACACCTCAGGAAGGACATACTGGCACTGGAGTGTGTCCAGCGGAGATTCACACAGATCATCCCTGGACCCGTAGACCTAACAAATGATGAACAACTAAGGATCCTGGGATGGTTTTCATTAGAGTTTACAAGCTTATGGGGAGATCTAATTGAAACTTATAAGATAATGCATGGCTTACGAAGGGTGGAGCTGGAAAATTGTTTCCATCAGATGAGGATACTAAGACTCGTGGGCACAGCCTTAGAATTAGAGGTGGTCAAGTTAGAATGGACATGAGGAGACATTTCTTCAGCCAAAGAATGGTGGGCCTGTGGAATTCATTGCCACAGAGCACAGTGGAGGCTGGGACGTTAAACGTCTTCAAGGCAGAGATTGATTTTTTCTTAATCTCGCAAGGAATTAAGGGATACGGGGAGAATGCGGGTAAGTGGCGTTGAAATGCAGTGATTGAATGGCGGAGTGGACTCGAGGGGCCAATGGCCTTACTTTCACTCCTATTTCTTATGATCTTATGGTCTTATATTTTTAACTTTTTCCACTGTAATGAAAATAATCCAATCTTTGAGTCTCTTCTTAAAACTAATGTTTCACATTTTGGTGAGTTACACCTTCACTCTCTCCAAGGCCTTGACATCATTTATAGGTAGTGCACCCTGAAATGATATCTACAAGTGTTCCCCGCTCTCCAAAAGTAAAGCATTCCTATGAAAACATTTGTAAACTGAAATGGAGTAAACTGAAGAATCAACTTACATTATGACCATTTATTCATATGGGAAAAAATTTGAGTGCTCCCAGACTCAAAAAATAACCTACCAAATCATACCAAATAACACATAAAACCTAAACTAACACTAGCATGTAGTACAGGCTGTTGGAGGTTGAGGTGGTGGAAGGTACAGGATACCTTAGGACACATCTTGCTAATGGATGCAGAAAATAAATCAAGATACTGAGAAGTGGCAGATGGAGTTTCATTCAGATAAATGTGAGGTGCTGCATTTTGGGAAAGCAAATCTTAGCAGGACTTATACACTTAATGGTAAGGTCCTCGGGAGTGTGGCTGAACAAAGAGACCTTGGAGTGCAGGTTCATAGCTCCTTGAAAGTGGAGCCGCAGGTAGATGGATAGTGAAGATGACGTTTGGTATGCTTTCCTTTATTGGTCAGAGTATTGACTACAGGGGAGTTGGGAGGTTATGTTGCGGCTGTACAGAACATTGCTTAGGCCACTTTTGGAATATTGCGTGCAATTCTGGTCTCCTTCCTATCGGAAAGATGTTGTGAAACTTGAAAGGGTTCAGAAAAGATTTACAAGGATGTTGCCAGGGTTGGAGGGTTTGATCTATAGGGAGAAGCTGAACAGGCTGGGGCTGTTTTCCCTGGAGCGTCGGAGGCTGAGGGGTGACCTTATAGAGGTTTATAAAATCATGAGGGGCATGGATAGGAAAAATAGGCAAAGTCTTTTCCCTCGGGTGGGGGAGTCCAGAACTAGAGAGCATAGGTTTAGGGTGAGAGAGGAAAGATATAAAAGAGACCTAAAAGGCAACTTTTTCACACAGAGAGTAGTACGTGTATGGAATGAGCTACCAGAGGAAGTGGTGGAGGCTGGTACAATTGCAACATTTAATAGGAATCTGGATCGGTGTATGAATGGGAAGGGTTTGAGGGATATGGGCCAGGTGCTGGCAGGTGGGACTAGATTGGGTTGGAATATCTGGTTGGCATGGATGAGTTGGACCGAAGGGTCTGTTTCCGTGTTGTACATCTCTATGACTCTATCACTCTATGAAGCACAGATGGTCACAGGCACAGTTCAAAGCTATGACAGCTTGATGCTGAGACGCTGAGTGTAGATCCAAGGGAAGGCATTGGCGGCACCACTCTTGCTGTGTGCGCTTTATCGTAAAACGAAAATCCTCTTTCGGTTAGTGATAACAGGTACTGAAGTAGGGCTTTGGTAAAAGCAAATTTGCATAAAGTGAACGTTCAAAAATTGGCGAATACATGTATTTGTTGGATGTCCAATTAAATCAGGGAAGACAATGTTTTCTGTGAAATTTAACATTTTTAGCGCATCCATTCCATATTTACTAAGTATCAACATTCGATTTTGCCATGTGATAGGGGCAGAATTGTTTGATAAGTAATACAAGACAGTTGGAGTATCACTGAAAAGAGCAGGTAGGGGTCAGAAGTTGTTGAATCTGCTAGTACTTGAGGTTGTAGATTGTGTTTGAATGCCCAGTATTGAGTTGCTAGATCTGTTTGAAATCTATTCTGTTTGAGAAAGTGGCAGTGCCACAGAAAAAATAGAGGGTATTCTCAAAGTGAAGACAGGATTTCATCTCCACGAGACCTGTGCATTGGTCACTGTTACAGATATTGTCATAGACAGACGTATTTGCAGTAGGCAGATTGGTGAGGATGAGGTCAAATATATTGTTATCCCTTATTGTTTCCTTTCTGACCTGCCGTAGATCCTAGTTAGACAAGCAGGAGGTTGGAAAAAAACAGCAAGCCAGGCAGCATCAGGAGGTGGAGAAGTCACCATTTCAGATGTAATTCTTCTTCTGGACTATGTCTTTAGGACTCAATGAACTCAGTCAATAGTGGTGCTGCTAAGCTACTCTTGGTAATAAGATTGAAATTCCCCACCCAGAGTACATTGCAAGGCCTTGCAGTGCTTCCTTTAGGTATTGTTCAACATGATGGCATGTAGCAGTTGTCACATGAGACCAGCAGGATTTTGCTTTGCCCATGTTTGACCTAAAACATGAAAATTGATGGGGTCTCAAGTCAAGTATTGGGCTGCCAACTCTGCTCAGTCTGTCTGCTGGTAGGACAGAGCACACACAGGGATGTTGATGGCGTTGTCTGGGACAGTGTTAAAGGTATGATTCTGTGAGCATGACTGCATCAGCTGTTGCTTAACTAGTCTGTGAGGTAACTCACAATTTGGCGCCACTTCTTTAATGTTAGTTATGAGGATGTTGCAATGTTGACAGGGCTGATTTTGCTGTTGTTATTTTTGGTGCCTTGGTCAATGCCAAGTCACCTGCCCAGTTTACTCCTTTTTGTAGTGGTTGGTTAGAACTGACTAGCTTGCAAACCATATCACAGGGCAATTAAGAGTCATCAACATTGCAGTTTTCCTTCCCTGAAGGGTGTTAGATGAATCAGATAGGTTTTTTATAACCTCTGTCAATCGATTCACTGTCATTTTTAAGCTTTTGATTTCCAGATTGTTTTCAATTGAAATTCCACCACAGTCATGATGGAATTTAAACCCAGATCGTCAGACTATTACCTGGATTTAAGAAAAAAACGCAATGCCACTGACTCCCTTTGATGATGGATCAGCTGTCTTCTTCTCTAACATTTCAAACAGCTAACGTTTTCATGTTATGAAATTCATGTCCTGGTGTATGTTATTTGTACTGCAAATATATCACCATGTCCAACTTTAAGCCCCAGTATCGATTTAAAGAAGATGTTACTGTTGGATACATCATTCTTAGAACAAATTTAAGTAGCAGAGCTATTTTGCTCTGGCAGTGAGTGAGCTGAACACCCATTTTAGAAATGGGTATTTTGATTTATGGTAATAACTGTATATCCACTCGATATAGGCTGGTAGGGTAAAGTCATAGGACCTCGCACATATGCATCATTGTGCATTTGAACAGATCACTATCATTCAGAAAAGCAGAATTTCTTCAGTGTGAGACAAACTCATACAAAAAACTTTGTTTTAACTAGAACCTTATGAACCAGCACTTCTAATAAACCAGGAAAAAAACTATATAATTCAAATACCATAAGGTTTGCTGTATTATTCTAACTATAATAACTTTTTATTGCATTTTCCCCATGTAAATATACTTGTTATTAAAACAAATAGCCAATGAATAGTTGATTCAATTTCAAGTCAATTTCTCCTCAAATACTGTGATCGACTGAATGCATGTCTGAGTTGCCGGTGAACAGTGCAAGTGAGAAGTCTAAATGCTGGTAAGTATTATTTAAGGAAAGTTTGAATTATTATTTAAGTGATTTATGCTCTAAGTAAAGTATAACAATGATGTGTATACTCCCTGCATTACATTTCTGTTACTTAGTGTGTGTTTCTACATTGATTATGTGGACCTCGATTATCTGGAATATTTGATCAATCAGCACAATCCTGGTCCCATAGGTGCTGAATAATAAAAATTTTACTGTGTAGGGAGTTTACAAATTTGATTTCAAGTTGTCAGAAGTTTTATACAAACATTAAGCTGAGCTCAGATGTCAGTAGAACACACAACTGGGCATTTGCAGAAGCAGAAAAACAAGATGGAGATAGTGTCATACGTCACAGCATAAAGATGATGATAAGGAATAATAAAATAATGAGCACAAATATTTGTGTACCCAGGGAATTTACCTTTGCTTTCACTTAATAAGACTAAACATAAACCAATATAACCAAATATATGTTTTCACAGATCATAAAACTAGCCATGGACTCCACTAAAGGCAGGATGATAATTAAAAGACACATTGAATTTGCCCAGTTTTGCACATTGCTGTTAAATAATTAAACCACTAATTAAAATATCAAGCTGCGTTTACTTCTTCTGCAAACACCAAGGGGTGTCACCTCATGCTCATGTTGATGAGGTACCGGTAAGATGCAGAGGAAGAGCAGCGAAACAAAAGAGTCAGACCTCATTTCAGGAAGCTTAAACAACTGTCACTATGCAGCAATTCAGAGAAAAGGTCATTAATTAATGGCTATTGCTATTTATATGCTGAAAGTATTTTTTCCCTGAAGAATGAGATACTATCCCTCCTCATTCAAATTCTACCCTTGCACATTGAAGATATTACCTACTGATTATTGATGTCTTTTATTAACATAAAATCAATGCAGTATTCAGCATATTGTTGCAACTTCAGCATTTCTAGAGGAATAACATATCATGGAACAATCCTAGCTCTTGAAAAGACATTTCATGATGACAAAGATCAGCTGACCATAGGCCTCACTGTTCTTCAGCTGAGGTCTGTGCAACAATACCATGTGTAGGGTTGACAACTGTGATTAAACTGTTTGCTGGGACTTTCACTGCATGACCTGCCCAAAGTTCCAAACATAAGTCATCCAACATGTCTATCCTTGCAACTCTCTGCACTCCTACACCAACTGGAAAGTGGAAAGACCCATTAGCCATTTGAATGATGTTTGTTTCTACTTTTAATTTTGTTATATCTGGTGAAGAGAAATGTCCAAAGGAAATGACAAAAATAAATCTTTTTAATCTCTGAATGATATAGTTGCACATAGCAGTGTCCTAAAGAGATTAATCTTTAATTACTAGAGAGCGCAGGCCAATCATGGAGGTTGGCAACACCAGAGAGCTCATTGCATGATGCAAAGCGTACAACAGTGAGTCATTGATTCTTCCTTTTCAAGCAGCATCCATCAACTGGTGAGATCTGGTACAATACCATCACCACCAAGTCCTCCCTCAAGCTCCCCCACATCTCTGGCTTGGAAATGCATCATTTTGTTCCATTGTCACTGGAACTCCCTCCCCATTTCATACTTTCACAAAATCAACTGTTCACTACCATCAACTTCTCAAAGATAACTATCATTGATCAAGAAGGACTGGCCTTTTCACTGATACTCACACCATGAAAGTAGATACCTAAAACTAAAATAAAACAGACTCAGTCAAAGCAGGGTTAACCTTGGGATTAAAGGTGTTGCTCAATCCTACAGTTAATTGATATACAGGAATGGTGCCTATCAGTTGTTCAAGGGATTTAGTGAGTGAATAGCATCTCATCACATTTGTCAAATAACTTGGGGTGCAGCTCTTATCTTATCTGCAATAATGGAGTGTAGTGCTGACTGAATTGACCCCTTTAGTTATTCTCCTGTTCCTTGAATGCTGCCTGACCTGCTGCGCTTTTCCAGCAACACATTTTCAGCTCTGATCTCCAGCATCTGCAGTCCTCACTTTCTCCTTTAGTTATTTATTCAGGTAGTGACATATGAACTAAGCAACTTAAGATACAACTTCAATTATGATGTAAGTTGCTGTTTCATTAATGTCAGTTTGTTTCTTTTGGGCCTATAAATGATCTCCAGCCAATGACGGTGGGTTGCCAGCAGTTTTCTATGGAAACTTTCCTTCTAGTCTGTCCTTTGTTTCTTGATCAAATGCAGGAGAAACTACATTTTACTGACATGTTACCTTAATCTACTTGTACAATAACTTATTTTGAGTCTGCAGCGTAGAACAGGCATAAAGAATTAAATACAGCATCAATTAAATGTAAAGTGATTAAAAATAACACAGCTAATTGTTGTTATTCAGAAGTTGTTGTTAAAGAAGCCTTTTTATTCACAAGCAGAAAACTTTGGTTTGTTGTCCCATGAATGCTAACAGTGGAAAGCAGTCCCAGCACAGTAACATTCCTTTGAATTTCCATGTGAAAATAAGCTAAGTCATCAAACTGTGACCATGATATTCAAAAATATTATAAAGAATATTATAAATATTATAATTTAGTCTTTGTTGTACCTTTGTGTAAAATACAAATAACTGTTCTGCAGCAAAGAACATAAACATTGTTAAAAGGAGATATGAATTTGAAGCTTTTTGTCTTGTACTTTAGTATTGGTACACTAGAAATCAAACTTGGGGAACACCAATGTATACAGCATGAGAAGAAGGTGCAAATTTGTGGGACCTTTGTTCACATGGAAAGGTAGCAAGAACTCTTGACAGTTGATCTTGGTTAATTGAATAAACTCAGACCAGGCAAGTCTCCTCTGATTGGTCAGCATGTTGTCATGGGAATGCTGTTGGGAATGGAAGTCTCCAAAATTCGTGCCTCAATCAAAAGAGAGTACTGTATAGACAAATTGCTTATGCCTCCACCGAGAAGGATCCTGTGTGTAAATATACGTAGCTTCCAGAAAACAGGTTCAAAACACATTGTGAACCCAAATGATAATCTTGGCATAATCAGGAGGATTTAGAAAATGTTGTCCAATAGCAAATCATGCCTGATGTTGGGCATTATGGTCTGAGTTTTTCAAGAACAGACTGATTGAGCACAATTGGCTATGTTACTTGCAGTGGACCTCAAAGAATATATTGTTTGATACAATTGGCTGATTCAGATAATCTACACTGTGACATAGTGTAGATTATCTGAAATCAAACTGGCACTGAAAATTATATACTACATTACTCATTTATGTGAGAGGCAACATGTCTTCCTTATTTGATGGAAGCATCTGATAGTGAAATATACAACTTATGTTTATTGAAAAGTAGTGTGTTGAGAAGACTAACTTAATCTGTGTTCAAATGTTTGAAACATTAACCCTTTAAGGATAGTTTTTAATTCAGTCAGAATTAGGTACTTAACTTATTCAGTAAGGAATCACATATAATGTTGTACGCTATGCTCTGATTACCTTCCAGGGCAATCTGAAGTGAAGGCCCTATCAGGGCCTTTAATTATGGCCATACACCCTTTTCTGAGTTTCAAAAGCATCCAGATTTACCTATAAAATTCAGAACATAGTGCCCAACATTAAATGTGATTCCACCACTGCGTAAGTTTAATACATGATCCTGACTGTACTAAAATTTAGACTGGAAACCAAATCAAGATTATAAGTAGCAGCATGTTTCGTTTGTACATACATGAGCCACATATATTCACAGACAGGACTTTGTTCTGTGTAGGCAAAATGAATTGCACCTTTTTCATTAAGGAAAGGCTTATGGAGCATGTTGCATTCTCCAGGGAAAGTGCTGACCCACCAGACACTACCTGCCTGGTCTGAGTTCAGTCAATAGAAGATTGACAGTTAACAGGCCTTGCATTCTCTCAATGCCAACCATGGTCCAATCAATCAGCATCCACTTTTCATGCTTTATAAATTGATATTCTCTTTCTTAGTCAGGTTTCTTACACAAAAAGGTTGGGGAGGCAATGGCTTAGTGGCATTAATGCTGGGCTGTTATTCTAGAGACCCAAATAATGTTCCAAGGACCTGGGTTCAAATCCTGCCACAGCAGATAATGGAATTTGAATTTTTTAAATGTCTGGAATTAAAGAGTCTGATGATGATCATGAATCCATTGGCGATTGCTATAAAATAAACATCTGGTTCGCTAATGTCCTTTACGGAAAGAAACTGCCATACTTACCTTGCCTGGCCTATATGTGACTGCAGACCCACAGCAATGTGGTTGACTCTTTACCTGCCCTCTGGACAATTAGGACTGGGCAATAAATGCTGGTCTAAGCAGTGACACTGACATCCTGTGAATTAATTTTTAAAATGTGCTAAGTGAAAAGTTTCACCTTTATCTTTCTTTTTAACAACGTTTAGGACAAAAGTGCCAACTTTCAATTTATTAAACATTGAAAATGTATATTCAAACTTAAATACTTCAGTATTCCTCCTAAAATTAAAGCAGTCTAAATGTTTTTTACAAGCTGTAAATATATGTCTAACTACATAACTTCAAGGCATTGGAGGCATAAAATACAATCTGGACAAACGCTGGGTTGAATATTTATTTCCTTTCAGCTCTAAGGAGCTCAAGTAATTTATTGGAGAATTAGATATAAATTAGGAAATTGTACTCAAAGGAGTTGGTTTAAAATATTTACTTTTAAAATCGAGAAGCATTAGAAAGAAAATAATACCTTTAAATATTTACACATAAAGTGAGTTTGGAAAGACAATTTGAAACAATTTTTAGTTGGAGTTGATGCATTCTGCATCTTTGACTCTTTGAAAATGTTCAGGTTTCAGGTAGAAATTCTGATCAATATGTTACTATTTTAAATCTAACTGCAGCTGTATGTCAAATTGCACAATCTGACAATGTGCTGTACAGTGAGTGAAATGGAGCTGAGAATCAAGATGATAAATAGAGGGAAAATGCAAACATTTTGTAAGCAATAACTAAAGGCATGCAAGCGGAAGCATGAGGGTCATCGTGTGACTTCTGTGCAGCAGGGGATTTCCTCTCTGATTTGCACTCCCAGATGTTACACTCTCTATGTGAATACTGCTGCAGGATGCACACAGCAGGATGTCCATGTTGAACTTTGTTACAAAAAACTGCCTCCTGAAACTAATTGCACACCTGACAGCAATTTTCATTTTTTTAAAAAATGAATGATACGACAAAGGAAAAATGTACATTTTGTCAAAACATTATAGTTATTGTTATTCTACAAAGGCTGTCATGGTAAATCGTTAATGTAATAAGATCAAATAAAAAATTCTTAATCATTTACTTGTTGATTTCAGATCAATTTAATTAACACAGCAGGAATTGACCAGTTCTCCTGGCAGTTACAATGCCAGTCAATCAATCACTGTAATTTTTGTTTTGCTCCACATAATATAGAAGACACTGTCAAAAACATTTAGCAAATTGGAATAATTATAGGAACAGCCTACGTTGCTCCTTTTGCCAGACTGAAGAACTTCAGTATGGAAAATAAAACCTTTTTTTACATGTAGCTTCTTTTAATTATCGCACAGATCTACCTGTCTCCAACTCATGATACTGTCTCGTAACCAGGTTCTATAATTCACATGTATAGGAATGAGTACCTCTGACAGTGAAGGTGCCTTGTCCACACCATTTGCTTAGACAATTGATGAAATAATTTTGTTCATATGATGATGAAGTTGAGATTTCCTCCTTTATCATCTCATCATCTTTTGAATAGGATGATTTATTTCTTTTTCAGAAAACATGACTTAAAAGTTCTGACATGTGGCATTATTTTAAAGCAACACCATGTAGACTGGTTTCCTGAATGCAGAAAGTATGTGGTCCACAACCTGCCTGATTCAAATGGATTCATCATTGAAATCATTACAGCTATGGATGCCTGTGCTGCTCTCTGCTCCCTCAAGCAGGTAGTCAACATTGCACTGCTTTAAATGGCCACATTTATTATCTGTTGTTAATTATACCAAGAAAATGGCTGCAAGTCTTTTTCCTAAGCTATTGCAATCCAACTCATGGCTACATCCCCACAAAGGTGTTTGATAGGGAAATGCAGAATTTTGATTCGGTAGCAATTAAGGAATTATGATCTCAGTTGTTTTATATATCGCATAGTGACTGCTGTAGTAGAAGATGTTAATAGCTATTATGCTAATTGTTATGTCAATAGAAAGAGCATAAGGCAAAGTCCAACCCCTTTGGTATTGATCATTTTGTATTACTGCTCAAAATTTATTAATCCCACTGATTCAATTGATTATTTACTCGGTGGCCATTTACCATCCAGCCACATAATCTTTCAGGGCAAATGAACACACTTGATGATTAGGTTAAGCAAGTACTGCAGCTATGTGGAACCATAGCTTACCATGAAGATGATAGGAATGTTTGTGTAACTAATGGACAAGCATAGACAGACAGTTGTTACTATTCAGTGAAGACTCGGGAGAATCCTTTGTCATATGTCTACTATAATAATTTTTCCCTTTAATTCTGACAGTAAGTTTGAAAGTCAGAGGAAATCATTCCTTCAGCAATGAGATCCAGTTAACTCAATCACAATTAGCTTGCAACATATAGATTTGACATGATATGTAAAAAGTGTTACCAACCTATTGACGATTACATTTGCAGCCTCTGGAATCTAAATGTTAAAGTAACATAATAGATACAGTATTTTTGATAATCAAAATGAAGTGCTAATGATTCTAAAATTCTTTGCCACTCATCCTTGGTGTATCAATAATAATGTTTATTCATATTTAGAAATTAATTCATATAAAAGCTTGTCTGATCATTTTAAGTCACGCTAATTGAAATCACGAAAAGCATATTTTATTTCTAATCAGTCATTAACGTAATTTCCCTCAAAAGAAATGTTTTACAGAACACATGGCTAGATTTTTAGCTCAAGTTGTTTACAGCCCTGTATACCTAGTAAGTACTGCCCTCTGTTGTTTCATTCAAGCAACATTAACCTTCTCCTCAGACAATTTGTGGAATTGATTGGCTGAATTGTAATTCAGACCACTCTTATCTGATCAGGGTTAAGATATACAGTAAGAAAGTTAACTTTATTTTACTAACAAAGCCACTCTGCTTTGCCACTCAATTTGAAGCTAATTCAGTAAGGCTAGCAACCACTAGAATTAGATTAGATTAGATTACTTACAGTGTGGAAACAGGCCTTTCAGCCCAACAAGTCCACACCGACCCGCCGAAGTGCAACCCACCCAAGACCTATTCCCCTACATTTACCCCTTCACCTAACACTACGGGCAATTTAGCATGGCCAATTCACCTAACCTGCACATTTTTTGGATTGTGGGAGGAAACCCGAGCACCCGGAGGAAACCCACGCAGACACGGGGAGAATGTGCAAACTCCACACAGTCAGTCGCCTGAGGTGGGAACTGAACCTGGGTCTCTGTATTATTGCAGCTCTTGAAAAGTTGCTTTTTGCTGTACAGTTTGTTTGATTTGAGCAAAATGCTTGTCTTTTGAATTCAATCTCTCTGCTAGGTTGATGACTTCCAGGGCACAACATGCAATGGCTTCTCATTGAATCTGGAAGAATTCACATTCTATATTCACATCCGCAACTTTCTTCACTGGCAGTGCAGCTCTTGACGACATGTCATAAAATCTTAGAATCATAGAATCACACAATACATATCTACAATATATATGCCTGATTCCCTTGTTTTCAGGCTACCTCCAAATGATATCTTTGCAACTGAAGTAACCTTCTGTGCAGGCATGATTGGGCAGATAGAAACTTTTGGAGGACAATGTTTTGAAATGGTTTGGTGTTTTGGTAGAATAAACATGGACAGACAATACATGATCAATGGTACAACTTTGAGGGCAGTACAGGAACAGAAGGATCTCGGAGTTATTTGCTTAATTCTCTGAAGGTGGCCCGGCAGGTTGAAACAATTGTTAAGAAGGCTTAAAGAATCTTTTATAAATAGGAGCACATACTATAAAAACAAGGAAGTGATGCAACACCTGTCCAAATCATTGGTCAGACCCAGTATTGTGTTCAGTTCTGGGCACCTTATCTATGAAAGGATATTAAAGCTCTGGAGAAACATGAAAGCAGGTTTATTAGAATGAAGGATATTAGATACAAGGGAATATTAGACAGATTTAGCTTATTTTCCTTGGAGCAGGGAAGATTAAGAGGTGCTCTTATCAAGGCATTCAAAATTATGAACAATTTTGTTAGGATAAAGAAGGATATTCTGTTTCCACAAATTGGAATTTCAGTAACTAAAGGTCACAATTTAAAGATTGTCACCTAGAGAACTAGGAATGAAACGAGAAGAAACTTCTTTACTCAAAGAGTTGTTAGGATTTAAAATGAACTGTCAAGGAGAGTGGTGGAAGCTGATTCCATGGGAGGTTTCAACGAGCTGGATATATATTTGAAAGTGCTGAAGTTAGAGGGCTCTCAAAAGTAAGCTGGAGAGTGGGAGCTCAGTGCATGGCAAGACTGAAGCAATTTGAAAAAGTGATGGATAAATTCAACATCTTGCAGCATCTGTGGAGACAGAAAGAGAGTTGACATTGACTTCTTTTGTTCTGAAGAAAAGTTATTCTGGTTTTTCTAAGCTAAAATCAATCCTTAATTATTCTAAATCAAAAGCAAGCTAATGTCTTTCGATTTATCCTTCCTGCCTAAACACTACAATTTAAACAAATATTCTTCATTAACACTACAAGGAACTTACAGTATTCTCTGTATTGGGCCTTCACCATTTTGTAATTTGCTCCATAAATGTAGTTGAGATCACAAACAATAATGTCGAAATTTGCAAGTCACACAAAGATACATGGAAAAATATGTTGTGAAGATGACATAACAAGGATGTGGACCAATAAAGATAACTTAGGTGGTTTGGTTACAAATCTGCCAGATGAAGTACAGATGGAGTTTAAAATGGGAAGGTGTAAAGTTGCTCATTTTGGGAAGAAGAATAAAAATGTATTATTTTAATGAAAAACAACTGCAGAGTTTCAAGGCTTAATGGGATCTAGCTGTTCTAATGCATGAGGCACAACATGTTAATATACAGGTACATTAAGTCATTAAGAAACTTAATAAAATGTTATTTATTATGAAATGAATTGAACATAAAAATAAGGATGTTATGCTTCAGTTACATAGGGCATTGATAACTGACTGCATTTTTGTCTATTTATTTGAGGAAGATATAAATAATGTGGAAGTGATTCAGAGGAAGTTTACTAAATTGGTATGTGGAATGAGCACATTGTCTTATGAAGATAGGTTGGACTGGTTGGTCTTGTTTCCACTGGAGTTCAGAAGAGTAAGGGGAAGTTTGGTTGAAGTTTATAAGAGTGGGATTCTCTTGACAAGGTGGACATGGAAAAATCTTTATTCTCAAAGGTCAGTCCAGAAGAAAGAGATTGCTTTTCAGAAATTAAGGTTTACTTTTTTAGGACACAGAAGAGGGGAATTTTCTTTTCTCTCAGAGGGACACAACTTTGGAATTCTCGGTTTCAAAGACGAGGTCATTGAAGATTTTTGAGGCAAAGGTAGATCAATTTTTGATAGGAAAGGAAGTCAAAAGGTTATCAAAGTTTGGTCCATAGAATCCTTACAGCGTGAAAACAGGTCCTTCAGCCCAACAAGTCCACGCCAACTCTCCAAACAGTAACCCACCCAGACCCATTCCCCTTCACTTACCCCTGACAAATGCACCTAACTTACAACTGCCTGAACACTACAGACAATTTAGCAAGGCCAATTCACCTAACCTACACATTTTTGGACTGTGGAAGGAAACCAGAGCAAACTCCATACAGACAGTCACCCAAATCTGGATTGGAACTCAGATCCCTGGCACTGTGAGGCAGCAGTACTAACTACTGAGCCACCATGCTACCAGGAAGAAATGTGGAACTCAAAATACAATCAGATCAGCCATAATCTTAACGAATGGAGGAACAAGCATGAAGAGCTGAATGACCCACTCCTTGTTTCTACATTGTATAGAGTCATAGAGATGTACAGCACAGAAGCAGACCCTTCGATCCAATCCGTCCATGCCAATCAGATATCCCAATCCGATCTAGTCCCACCTGCCAGCACCTGGCTCATATCCGTCCAAACACTTCCTATTCATATATCCATCCAAATGCCTTTTAAATGCTGCAATTATACTAGCCTCCACCACTTCCTCTGGCAGCTCATTCCAGACACGTACCATCCTCAGCGTGAAAAAGCTACCCCTTAGTTCTCTTTTATATCTTTCCCCTCTCACCCTAAACCTATGCCCTCTAGTTCTGGACTCCCCACCCCAGGGGAAAGAGTCCAATTTCGATTTACATTACTCCAATATTGCCCTAAATCAGGAACAAGCAGCATTTTGCTTTTATCTGTATTTGCTGTTTTGAAAGAAATATTCCTGTTTCTGCAGGACCTTTCAAAAAACTTTAGAACATGCCAAAATGCTCTCTAAACAATTGAGAGCCTTTGAAATTTAGTCACTGTAGGAAATGTGATGGTCTATTTCCTGCACGTCAATTATCACAAACTGCATTACCGTCCAAATCATGCATTACCGTCGTCCGCATCATTTTGCAGTGGAATAATAACAGGATAATCTGTTTTTAGCAATTTCAACTGAGAATGAATTCATACATCTTTCATGACTTTCATGATCATGGGAAATCTCAAAATGCTTTATAACCAATTAGGAATTGTTTGAACTGCCATCATATTTGTAATATAGGAACATAGCAGCTACTTTTTGCATAGTGCATACTCCCACAGACAATAATGTAATAATAACCAGATAAGCTGTTCTTATACTAAACAAAAAGAAAGAAAGAACAGAGTATGCTGGAAATCAGAAACAAAAACATAAATTGCTGGAAAAGCTCAGCAGGTCTAAGAGCATCTGTGGAGTCTCCAGTTTCAAAGAAGGGCCACTCGATTGAAAAGGTTAACTCTGCTTTCTCTCCACCGATGCTGCCAGACCTGCTGAATTTTTCCAGCAATATTTGATTTTGTAAGCTGTTTTACTGATGTTAATGGAAGGATAAATGTGGGCCACGTTTAGGCAAACCCTCAGAATTAATCATGACTCACTTCCATTCCAGTTCAACGCATTCTGAAATATTTGACAAATCTAATGTGTGATCTACAGATTCAGAGATACATAGGCCAAGTGAAAGGTTGAGTATGTGGTATTGACTTTGTCGCTTCCATCAGGCAGTAGATACAGAAGCTTGGACACATGCACCAACAGGCTCAAGAACAGCTTCTTCCCTGCTGTTATTAGACTGATGAATGGACTCTCTCACTTCAGATAATGTTGTTTCATGCACCTCCTGTGCAGTGTGACCTGTATGCCTCACTCTGTCTAAGCACCCTAAAATCTGTATGTCCTTGTATGATCTGCCTGTACTGCTGGCAAACAAAGTTTTTTTTAACTATACTCAGGTACACATGACTGCAATAAATCAAATCAGAAGAAATCAGAATTCTGGACTTTATCTATGAGCTCGGTGCCTTCCCAGAGTGTGGAGATCACTACTGCCAGTAAACCATGATCTTTATTGCAGGGTTGGGATCCTAGGTCTCAAATACAGTCTTCTTCAGTCAGCTTAATGCTGAGCTGACACATTAGAGCCAATAGTAAATTTTGTTATCTATGTCTGCCTTCAATGACAGGAGGCTCCTCTTGTTTCTATTTTAATTACATCAGAATCATAGACTAACATCCATATTCCACCAATTTATTTTAGTTACAAATGTAGTTAACAATATATTAATCAGAAAATCTGCTTTGCTTTGAGTTGTTGATTGAAGGTTAGATTTTGGTTATGATACAGGGGATAACCCTCTGCTGTTGCTTGTAGTAGTCCCATGGGAACTTTTACAGCCACCTGAGCAGGAAATTGAGGCTCCACCTGAAGGAAATCACCCCCCAACGGTGCAGTGCTCCCTCAATATCATGTTAAAATATAGGCCTTGGCACTTGGCCCAAAGTGGGTCTTGACCTGGGACATTGTGATTCAGGATCAGGAGAGTTTAACCACCTGATTGAGACACATCTGACAAAAGTTCCAAAGCTGTAGAAAATATTGGTCAGGGATAACTACCACACTCTTCTTTGCAAAATTAACATCTTGATGTGCTTGGACAAATAAGGGCTTCAGTTTAACATCTCATCTGAGGGACAGCATCTCTTTCTCAGTGCTCCCCAAGAATATCAGTCAAGAGTTACATCCTCAAAGGTTGAGGTGAGATTTGAATCTGTAAACTTTCTGATACAGAGAAGGACAGATATTGGTTGAATTAGCAGGGATTAATCCCTTGTTTATTTTTTACCTTTAAAAGGTAATGCCAGGGAACCTTTTACATCCACCTGAAAAGGCAGTTAAGTTGAATTTTATACTTAAAGATCTGAAGTAGCATTTGAATGCACAATCCTCTGACTCAAGATCAAGAGTGCATCCAACTGAGCCAGAGATTGAGGTCAGGAGCTCTTGCCTTTACACTTGACACAGCAGGTCGGGCAGCTCCTCAATAAGTGAGAATCTGTAATCTACCTAATTATTTTTCCACAGTAACAAATCAATAATGCCATGTAATTTAACCAGGGACATTCTTTCCTGGGTTACAGAGCTTGCTGAATAAGAGAACACTTCCATTGAGTCATTGTGGAAATTTTCCAAGTACACGGAGACAGTAGGATACCTCTCCCACTGCTACTGTAAATTGGAAAATTACCCCTATTATCGACGGGTTTTGTGCACAGAGCGAGTTACATATTATTTCCTCCATTTACATTCACTCCTACGTGCCAGTTAATAGCTTGAATACAGTGAATCACACTTATTACATGAGGGTTCAGATTCAAGAAAAGTGTGATTTCTTTATGATCCAAAAACATTATTGCTTTACAACGTTTAATCACTATTTCAATGAACTTACCACGTTGATGTATCTTGTTTCTGAATGCTTTCACTTATTATTTACTGGTGCAACAGCTGAATTTTTCATTGTCTCATTTTAGGGAAGATTTCTGGATGATAATAAGAAATATCCCTTTTTACCTACATTATATATCCTGAAGAACTCTTCTACAAAACATGATTTAAAGGTTTTTTTTTAAAAAAAACGTTTTTTCAAGATATGCCACAGTTCTGTGTAGGTTTCAGTACTTCCTTTCCTTGATTTTGTACATCCATGCTCAAAGATTATTTGTTTGTATGTTAGTGGTTGCTTTGCTACGAAAGTTGAATTTTGCTGAAAAAGTACATGTTGTCAAGCTTTTCATTTTGCATTCATCAGGACAGTTCATAAGAAATATCAAAGTAAAAGGAAAACAATATTTATACGGTTAGAGAAAGATGAACCAGAAAATAGTTGTCACCTATTTTGTTGCATTTAAAGAGGTGCAGCATTTTTAAAAATTTGCTCACGAGGTTGGTCATTTCTGACTGGCCAGCATTTATTGCCCATCCCGTTGCTGTTGAGAAGGTGGAGGTGAGCTGCCTCTTGAATCACTGCTGTGCATGTGCTGGAGGGAGAGAGTTCCAGGATTTTATTACTGATATGAAAGGTACATGCACTTTAGTACTAGTGCGATTCTAGGTTGATAGGTAATCTGTCCAAAAGACTGGTACATCATATCAGATGGATACATCTTTGGCTGCTCACAACAAGTATGGTACTAATTGTACCCAACTAGTTCATGGTTGCACGATTCACAACAGTGTCCAATATTAGATGTAAATCCACTCTTGGACAAATTTTGTGACATAATCCTAAATTTGAGAGGAATTATGCTGACATCCAATCTATGTTTGTCAGTTGGGCTCACAATATGGCATATTTGCATATACTGGAAGCTACATATATTAAAGCACAATGCCTTATTCTTTGTACACAGAAAGAACATGTATATACATTGCACCTGGTTCATAGCAACAAAATCTGTGATAGTTCTTCTTTTGTTCATTTCTCAATCAGAAATAGGCCTTGCTCAATCAGAGACAACTGCTGCTGTTAATATCTGCCTCTCTCATTCTATGAGGAAAACAGCCTAGAATATGGTAGAAAAGAAATCGAGAGGTAGTAGGCTGCCTGTCGTTTGGCTCCTCACCCTTACGAGAAGATCCTGACTCTAATTATTCTGAGCAGATCTGGACTTGTATCAAAGCTGCCCTTGACTTGCTCTGCCAGGAACTCCTGAGCAACAGCTTATCACCCTTGACTTGACTGAGGCATGTGGTCAACTAATTTCTTGAGTTTGTGCCTATGCTATCACACATGGAAAGACAGCAAAAATAGGAACCTGGTATCTCTGGCTGAGACGGAAAGATGTAAAAGGACAAGAGAAGGGATGCCTGTGAGCAACCAGGTAGGCTCAGAGTGAATGAGTAATACATACAGTGACTGAAGATCCTGGTCCAGTCCATAAGCCGGGTGCATGTCCCTGAGCATATTGTGTCCTTGCAGCAGCATTACAATAAGAGTTGCCGGTGGAATCCATGATGCAGAGTTAAAGTGTAGAAGTATCCTGTGAGTTGATCAGAGATGAGTCATGAGCATTCTTAGAAACTGGCATATCTCAGATGCCAATGTCTGTAGATGTGGGACATGTATAGCTGGTGTCCATGAAGTGTGTGCTGACATTTGGTGCTAGTTTCCGAATTGGGAGGTTGTTTCAGGGAGGTGAATCCATGATGTGCTCAATCTGGTTTTACAACTCCCTAACTTGTTGGCAGAGTTTGTTAAAATAGGAAGTTTAATAATAGTTGGACTGCTCACAAAGCATTTAATGAGCAATAATCACTGTTCATTGGCAATTTGCTGTTGTCTAGTGAGAATTGTGCATTGTGAAAAGCATAAAAAATGGCATGAGTTGCTCCCAATGTCAAGATGGACCTTGCTGCATTGCTACCACAGATTTTGCCATAGCCCGATTGTTCACACCTCTTAGAGTTTCCACCCTAAATTTCTCCTTTACTGAAAAGTTTTGGCAGTTCTGCAGCAGACAGTGCAGTGAACATCCGGGTAATTTCTTTGAAATAGAGTGTTTTCATTGTGTGAATGCAAAAGTTAGTGTCCAAAGTGACAGCAGCACAGAGAATCTATATTGTGGCAAAGGCCCTTCGGCCCAATAGGTCCACACTGACTCTTCGAAGAGTAACCCACCCAGACTCATTCCCCTACAACTCTACATTTACCCCTGACTAATGAACCTGACCTACATATTCCTGAACACTATGGGCAATTTAACATGGCCAATTTACCTAACCTGCACATTTTTGGACTGTGGGAGGAAAATAATTGTTACTATGCTTTTCTATTCACAGCTGCAGGAGTACAATAGGTGATAGTTTTGTCTTATATGACCTGTACGGTAAAATCATCGTATTTCCACGGGGCAGTAGGGCTCCAGACCACTGGAGGAAACCCACACAGACATAGGCACAATGTGCAAATTCCACAAAGACAGTCACACGAGGTTGGAATCAAACCCAGGTCCCTGCTGCTGTGAGGCAGCAGTGCTAACCACTGAGCCACTGTGGACAGAATGGATACAGTCTCTCAGGAAGATAAGTTCAGGCAATGAATGTGAACATTTAATGGTAAGAAAAGGAATATGTTTTCTTAGCTGTGTATGTTACTGCAGCGTCACCACAAAGGTCCTCACCCTTCCTTGAGGCATGGTGACCCATTAGTTATACTCACCAGTCATCTCACTGCAATGACAGAGCAGCCCTATTGCCCCATGAAAATACCTTACAGGTCACATAAGATGAAATTATGACCTGTTGTACTCCTGCAGCTGTAAATAGAAAAGCATAGTAACAATTATTTTTTGTTATACAACCTTTTTTTTAATTGTAGGAAGGTTGAAAAGAAGGATATGCTGAGTTGTCACTGGTAATCATATCATTGCAAGGAATGGTCAGAACAAAACATTATCACAAAAATGTTGTACTGAAAAGGAACCACAGATAAACAAGTACATGTACTGATTGCAAATGATCGCCTGTGCATGCTGCTACTTTCTTAGTTCTGGATGTCATCTGTCTGTTTACAGGAAAAGTCAGCATAAGTCAACATATGTGAACATGCACTGCCAAAAGACCTCACAATATGTGGTCACTGTCCTCCTTTGAACAGATGCTCACAGACATTTTCAGATTTGATTCATGAAGGAATTTCAAAGGGACATTTTGGAGGCACGCTGCTAATGTCCTGTAGACATTAATCTTTCTTCTCCATACCCTTATTATCTCATTCAGTAATACAGGATAAAAGATTGTTTTTTTTGCCTATCATCAGTTCAAATTACACCAGGAAAATTTACATTCAGCAGAGAGACACATTTGTGGTGTTTCCCATTGTTATCACTGAAGAATGTAGCACTAACTTCCCACTGGGAATTCATAATGCCATTTGAAGGGATATTAAATAAACCATTTTCTCCAATATTAACATGGCACTCAACATATCAATAGCTTCAAAGTCATTGTATTCCTTAAACCTCAGAGTTATACCTTGCACAAAGGAAAATGTTTGCAATTGTTGAGGCTTAGTCATCTCAGCTTTCGAATATCACTGCTGGGACTATTTTTTCCCCTAAGAAGCATCCTAAGCACAATCATCTGCTATCGTTACATCTCTGAGCTACCAACAATGTAAATTCACAACTGGACATGTTCACTGACGATTGCAGTTTTCAGAACCATTTCGTAATTCCTCAGATAATGAAGGAATGTCTACATGTAAGCTATAGGGAACAAAATCCAGTTCTTCTCTTTAGTTACTGCATCACAGGAAAGAGACTTGGATGGTGTCCAGCACAGTTTTAACAGAATGAATCAGAAAAAGTTATTTTATAGAATTACAGCAATTTGGCTGAACTGGTCTCTGTTGCTTCTCTATTCTATTCTCTTCTCACCTTAGTTTATGTAACCCTATCAGATATCCTCCAATTTCATTATTCCTTTTTTTTTATCCTTTCAACCATTGAAAAACCAGAATTTGTTGCTAATCCCTAATTGCCCAAATAACGTTGTATTGCGTTGTGTTGTTGAGTTGTTGCAGCCCGTGTTACGTAGGTAGACCCACAGCACTGTTAGAAGGGAATTCCAGGATTACGGACCAGTGAAAATGAAGGAACAGCAATATAGTATGATCAAATCAGGATAGTGCATGGCTTGGCTGCATAGTTCCTCGAGACTTTTCCAAGCTCAATCTTCAGAGAAATACACTGTGCAGCAACCCTCAAGGAATTCAGTCAGAGTTCCTTCTTATAATGCTGACTGCTGTGTACCAAGTTTAAAAGTCCAATCTTGTCGGCAAGCACTTCACCTTAAAAGTGGAGCAGTGCTCCAAAAGCTTTGGGATTTCAATTGAACCTGTTGGACTATAATTTGGGATTGTGTGACTTCAGACTTTGTCCACCCCAATTCAACACTGGCATCTCCACATCACATGTAGGCATGTAAGCAAACAAGTAAGTGAATATGAGTGAGCAAGTCATTCAATGGATTGGTAGGATGTGTAAATGACTAAAAGCTTAGGTGAGGTGGCCAGTGTTGAGGTCATAGGTGATTAAGGGGGATGAGTGGGTGAACTGGGAGACAGGTAATTGCTTTGGGGGTGGGAATAGTTAACCAACATTGAGTTAGGTAATGGGGGAACATTTGGATTGAGGGTTTAATCAGGTCATGAGCTAATTGTGTCAGTGGGCTAGTTGATTGGGCAGTTGATAGTGGGGCTGGATTGCTGGGACAGTCAAGTTAAGTCAGTACGATTGGTGGGAGATCCGGGACAGTTGAATGGAGAGGCAATGGTGGCTGGGGGATCAGGGAGGGTGATGGAAAAGTTAGTTGTGGAGTTACCTAAATTTTAGACAAAGTTTTAGTCTGTCTGACATTGCCTTGATAATTAGGAGAAAGTGAGGACTGCAGATGCTGGAGATCAGAGCTGAAAATGTGTTGCTGGAAAAGCGCAGCAGGTCAGGCAGCATCCAAGGAGCAGGAGAATCGACGTTTCGGGCAAGAGCCCTTCATCCTGAAGAAGGGCTCATGCCTGAAACGTCGATTCTCCTGCTCCTTGGATGCTGCCTGACCTGCTGCGCTTTTCCAGCAACACATTTTCAGCATTACCTTGATAATTACCCAAGTAAGTGCTACAGAACCCTCAAATGTCTGACTCTAGTTCAGAGGCAGAGAAATGTGCTGTAGGCATCAGGCAACAGCGGAATTCTGATTGGAATTAGAAACGTTCAGCTAATTCCCTGATAGATTCATGCATCTTTAGTTTGGGCCACTGTATCTTTGAGAAGCTCAAAAAAAAACAGGATTTGTAGCTCAGTTTGAGGATATTGCAGTGCAGTGCCTTGGAACTGAAGAACAAGCAATGAGAAATGTACTCTCAGGAAAATGTAGAATATCAAGGAAAATCATCAAATATTTATATGAGAAGCAAAATCAGAAGTTGGTAGACAAACAAAAACTCCACAGGTCTGGCAGCATCTATGGAGAGAAAGCAGAGTTAATGTTTCTGGTTCAGGGATCCTTCTTCAGAACTGAGCATATCTGGGAAAAGGTTGGTATGTATGCTGAAGATGGAGTTGGGGGAGGGGAAAGGAGTAAATGATGGGTGGAGATGAAGCCAGAGAGAGACAAAAACAGATAAAAGATGGGTAATCATCAGCTGAGGAGATCATCAGTAGCTGACAATGGGCTGTTTGCGAAAGCAGCCCATGTGATGACATGGGAGAAGGTGTGCGCAGGTTGGGACATGGGAGAAGGTGCTCAGGCCCTAAAATGATCAAATTCGATATAAAGTCCAGAAGGCTGCAGGGTTTCCAAGCAGCAATTGAGGTGACGTACTTCCAGCTTTTGCTGAGCTTCACTGGAGCATTACAGCCAGCAAGCCCAAGACAAAGATATTGGCCAGGAAACATGGTGGTGTATTGAAATGGCAGGCAACTGGAAACTCAGGATGTAGGTGTCCTGCAAAGCAGTCACCTAGTCTGCGCTTCATCTCTCCAATGTAGAGGAGACCACATTGTGAGCAGCAAATACAGCAGACTAGATTAAATGATGTTCAGATAAATTGCTGCACAAAATGACCCTGGACCTTCAACATATCATTTGATTTTTAAAAAAACTTGTTTCTAATTTCCAGCATCTGTAGTGCTTTGTCTTTATATGAGAAGTGCAGGAGAGAGAAACTATCACTGGAAGTTTCCTGACTATATGCAAAAAAATCTTAAAGAGCAAAGCATTATACCCTGTGAAACGCTTTGGAGTAAAGTGACTATGAACAGAAATCCAGAGGTGCATAATATAGATAACCAGAACACAATAGCATAGCCATGCTGTAAATTCTAATAGTGATTGGCCCAGAAATTTCAAGATAATAGTTTAACGTTTGAAGGTAAAATCAATGAGATCGAAGTGTGAAGGATAAAGGGATAGGATTTAGCAAAAATTGCTTGGCCACAAGCAAGTTAAAAACAAGAAAATTATGGTCTTTTGAGAAGAGAAAGTTGTAAGATAGTAAGAAATGGGCAATTACAAATGACTCTGACATTTTTTCACTCTCCAGGGAATACACAATGAGCTGGGAACTGAGAGTATCATTCCAAGTGAGTATCATTAGTGTTCTGCTCTTGTTCCTCTCCTTGAATTGTTTCTGCTGGACAAGTAACAGTTCTTGGAGTAGAAATTTAGGCACAGAAGCCAGAAACAAAAGTTAAGTTTGTTTCTGGCTCACTTTACCACCAAAGTTGGATTTCTAAGTCAAATTAAGATTTTGATACAGGGAAATACTTGATTGACATGGATTGAGTTTTCTGTCACTAACAGCTAGGAGGGGCAGGAATAGTTGTGGATCAGATATAATGTGGGACTCATTACTGAGGCTGTGCTTGTCCTGAAGGAAGAATATGTAGCTTGTGGCAAGGTTTTCCACTTTACCAGAGGATTGAGAGATATCACAGGATAACTGGAGAGAGAGAAGCGAGTTCCTCTTCCCAAAGTGTTTCAAGAGGGAATTATCTTATTGTGCAGGAGGGACGTTTCTATATTTAGCACTAATTCCCTCCCCATTCAATTTCACCTTCCCCATGGGTTTTCTTCCAGGTCTTCATTGGCTCCACGTTTGAAAACACTCTGAAGAACCTTGTTATGGAGAGTTTAGGGCTGTCCCATGACAGTAGAGCAAAAATGGCTGATAAGTGTCCCAACAAGCTTTGCAGTACATGTTTAATAGAAATTATAAAGTGTGAGAAACTCTTGTTTAATGTGTTCTCAGCACAGAGGACAACGTTTCTCAGTAAGAATGAATGTGCAACATTCTTTGCTATTTTAAAGTTAAGAATATTTCATACTAATTGGTTATTTCTTTTAAATTTTTCCTAATCAATCAGTGAAAATACAACAAGTAATTTTAATTAAGCTTCTTTAAAATAATCACAGATATAGTTTCCTAATAAATTATAGACACAGCACACAGACACAGACACATACACACATAAAAATTGCTAAACAAAACTTTGGAAAGAAAGGTTTAAAAACTAATTTAGCGTAATAGAGAAGGGCCTCCCTATCTCTTGTCCGGGACAACAGCTAAGAGTGTTAGTATGGTGGGAAATTTCTGTGCAGGCTCAGTTATGGTCCTGTTCAAACCAGGAGACGTAGACATCATAGATGAGAGATAAAAGGTCACAAGCAACTATGGAAACTTTAGGTTCTCATATACCAAAAGGGGCCCATTTAAGATCACAGCAACAACACTATAATTGAGTCATGCACTGGAAAGTCAATCATAGTTGAAAAATACAGCATTAAATAATCAGTAGTATACGGGGGGGGGGGAGGGTGAGGGGGGCGGGGTGTATCTGTCGCCATATTGAACTTACATGAAAAATGTATAAAAACACTTGTATTTGAAATTAGATGTCATTGACTCTTCTGATCTGAGCTACAGATTAAGAGGGTAGTTGAACTCTCGTGATGAGGCCAGATTCAAGGGAAGTCTTTGCCTCTCCTTGTAGAATATACTGGTAGATTCACAACCCTCTGGGTGAAGAAGTTCCTTCTCAATTCAGATCTAAATCTTCTTCCCTTAATTTTGAGGCAATGCTCTCTTGTCCTGATTTCACCTGCCAGTGGAAACATCCTCTCTACTATCTTATCTATTCCCTTCATAATTTTATATATTTCTATAAGATACCCTCTCATCCTCTAAATTTTAATGAATATAATCACAGTCCACTCAATCTCTCCTCATAAGCCAACCTCATCAACTCCAGAATCAATCTAATAAACTTTCTCTGCACCCCCTCTAGTGCCAGTACATCCTTTCTCAAGTAAGGTGACCATATCAGCACACAGTATTCCAGGATTGTAACAGAGTATTCTAAGATTTCACAACAGTTTAACTTTCTTAGCTGCTGTTCCTGATAAGAGATAGGGAGGCCCCTCTCTATTGCTCTAAATTAGTTTTTCAACCTTTCTTTCCATTGATTTGTTTAATAATGTGTGTAAAGTTTATAATTTATTATGAAACTATATCTATGATTATCTTAAAGAATCTTAATTAAAATTACTTGTAATATTATAGGATTAGAAAAAAAATTTAAAAAATAACTCATTAGTATGAAATGTTCTTATCTATAATATAGCAAAGAATGTTGCATATTCAATCTTCCTGAGGAAACATTGTCCTCTGTGCTGAGAACATGTTAACAAGTGTTCCTCACACTTTATAATTTCTTAAATCTTGTTGGGGCTGTCGTAGGCCATTTTTACTCTACTGTCATGGGGCAACCCTAACAGATAGCACCACAATGACTGAGATATTGCAAGAGGGAATTAGATGACATCATCAGATCCAGTCCTAGAATCATCAGACGCCCAAAGACGTGTTAATCATTGGTGTAGTAAGCAGTTGACATGGCTGTGTTGTTGCTGTGTATCTGTTTGGGGCTCCAGTATTGGAGCCAGTAGCCACTACTTCAAGGAATCTTCCTTATTGCCTGGGATCCATCCACACAGTTTGTAATGAAGATTTAAGGTAGCTTGTGTGGGCACAGAACGAAGGAGTTATGACGACAGTTACAAAAGCAGGCTCACACCAGGAGAAGCTTTGACTGTTGTACTGGTGGAGGTCATTATTGAATGCCCACAAGAAAATGCTAAAAATATAGAGATGTAACCTAATGATCTTTATTCCCACAAGGCTATGCATATCTTTTATTTTATTGATCAGCTCGGGCAAAGAGATGCAATCACATACGAAAATTTGCAGGATGCAAATAAGATTCTCAACTTAGGAGCAAGAAGCAAAGAAGTTCAATGATGTCAATGAGGACAAGCAGGGTATGGTGTCAAGTACTATAAGGCGGATGGTGATAAGGCCACAGATGTCTGTGACAACTTGCCTGGCGAGTTGTAGTCAACTGTGGCACTGGTTCTCAATCATCTCCAAGTGTAGCCTTCAGTAGTAGATCCTGTGTTAAGAGTTTGTACATCATTGGTTTTCTTTTCTCTGCTATGCCCCTATTCCTCTTTACCCAGGACTCATAATCTGTCTGTCAGAACCCTCACTGACAGCTGTAGCTTTCCTTCTGGAGGTATCATCCACCAATTTTCAGTGGCAGCTTGAAGCCCAACCAACTGTGCCAGGTGATGCTGACCCTGTTCAAACTTCTGATGTAGAATGCCCACTCCCCTACCAGCTGTGTCACACCAATGGCATACGTTAACCAGTCCACAGTCTCTCTTTGTCCCACTGACCCTCTATAGGATTGGCAGTAATAAGCTTTGACTGAATTCCCACCCTTTACTCAATTCCCTTCAGAAGTTATATCTTCTTTTGAAGGCATGAATATATTCACCCTCTTTGATATGGAGAAGAGTCACACTAGAAACAAAATGTTAACTTTATTCCTCTCCACAGATACTGCCAGACCTGATGAGTTTCATCAACATTCGCTGTATTTACATCCAGTCTCTTTGTGCGATTCAAATATCCTTAATTTGCTTCAACTGGAAGGAAAGCCGTATTCCTTTCCTGTCCTCTCCCTAGCACTGTTGCCTATCGTCAGCTGTCTGACATGGATCTTGGCATTTAAACACTCCCCAGTGCCAGTATTTCTCTCCACCTTGCCCCCAACCCCCAACTCATGAGACTATTTGTCCAGCTCTCAAGGTGTTCTTCAAATATATCAGTGGGGAATGCTGTGCAGGCCACATATTAATGTCCCTCTACAGAATCAATATGGTGTGCACAGGACCACCTGAAGTGTATAGTACATATATCTATGAAGTATGTCAGTGTTTATATATCACTTATACGATCATGGCTGTAACTAAATCTTGTGAATCTTCAGATATTCCTAAACTATTGAAGCTTGTGTTCTTGCCATTATCAGGATCCCTCAATTAGGAAGCAGCTGCATAAGCGACCCTCAAAGAGCCATTGTTCTTGACTGAACTGAGATAGAAGAGATTCGGATAATATTGAAATAATATAGTGAGTCTGACAATGACGATCTTGAACATTTGCAAAATATGCCTCATGAAATAAATAACAAAGAGAAAAACTCAACTTGTTATTGTTCAAAGTAGCAGTGAAATTGTATATAAAGGCAACATCACCTTCTACACAGCAAATCTGAATCTGTGAAATGGATAGATTTTTGTCACTGATGTTTTTCAGAAATGTGACATGGACTAGATTTTGAATTACTCTTTAGAGTGATTGGAGTTATGGGCAAGCATTTGAAATTATTTTTTAAAGTAATGGTACTGAAGGAAATCAAGTTGGAAGCTGCGTTAAACTCCACCAATATCATGAAACCTGGAGAATAGCTTTGGAGCATGAATCATGTATCATCTATGTTTCCCAATCATATTAATAACAATGTCCAACTAATATAACTTGAATTGCAATCATGCAATAAACTACATTTCATGAACAGAAGAATCTTATGGATGGCACGGTGGTACAGTGGTTAGCACTGCTGCCTCACAGGGCCAGAGACCTGGGTTCAATTCCCACCTCGGGCCACTGTCTGTGTGAAATTTGCATATTCTCCCCGTGTCTGCGAGGGTTTCCTCCAGGTGCTCCGGTTTCCTCCCACTGTCCAAAGATGTGCAGGTTAGGTGAATTGACCATGCTAAATTGCCTGTAGTGTTAGATGTTGGGGAATGGGTCTGGGTGGATTGCTCTTCGGAGGGTCGGTGTGGACTGGTTGGGCCGAAGGGCCTGTTTCCACATTGTGAGTAATCTTTAAAAAAAACCTTCTTAATGACTTACTAATAGTCACTCCTATACCACTGCAGACCAAGTAGGACCTTAGACCTAGTGGTGGACAGGTGGCAACATCTTTAAAATAATCAGAAATAAGAACAGGAGCAGGCTGTTCAGTCCCTCAAGCCTGTTCCACCAATCAATAGGATCATGGCTTATCCAACATTCCTCATGTCCATTTTCATGCATTGTCGTTGTAACCTTTGATTCTCCCTATTGATCAAGATTCTCTGTTTCAGCCTTAAAGGTACACAAGGACTGTACCCCAACAGATCTGTGGCAAGGAGTTCTAAAGAATCACAACCCTCTGAGAAGAAATTTCCCCTCATCTCAGACTTACATTGATGCCTCGTTATTCTGATGCTATGCCCTCTTGACCTAGACTCTCCCATGAAGGGATACATTTTCTCAACATTTACTCTGACAAGCCCTTTAAGAATACTATGTGCTTCAATGAGATCACATCTCATTCTTCTAAACTCGAGTGAGTAGAGTCCCAACCTGTTTAAACTTTGCTCGTAAAACAATCCTCATACCAGGGATCATCCTAGCGAACCTTCTCCAAACTGCCATCAACGAAATAATATCTTTCCTTAAATAGGAGGAGAAAACAACTCACAATACAACCAAAGTGGTCTCACTAGCACCTTGTATATTTGCAGTAAGGCTTCTCTACTCTTACACTCCAATCCCCTTTAAATAATGGCTAACATTCCATTCTGATCACCTGCTGCCACTATGTGCAAGCCTTCTGTATTTCTTGCATAAGTACCTCACGTCCCTTGTGTTTCAGTTTTCTGCAAATTTTCTGTTTAAATAATATTTTGTTCTTTTGTTCTCCCTTCCAAAATGGACAAGTTCACATTTCCCACATTATTCTTCATTTGTCAACTATTTGCCCACCTACTTAACCTATTAATTTCTCTCTGTAAACTGTTTGTATCCTTCTCGTGACTCCTTTCTAACAGTTTTGTTTAGATTAGATTACTTACAGTGTGGAAACAGGCCCTTCGGCCCAACAAGTCCACACCGACCCGCCGAAGCGCAACCTACCCATTTCCCTACATTTAACACTACGGGCAATTTAGCATGGTCAATTCACCTGACCTGCACATCTTTGGATTGTGGGAGGAATCGGAAGCACCCGGAGGAAACCCACGCAGACACGAGGAGAATGTGCAAACTCCACACAGTCAGTCACCTGTGTCGGGAATTGAACCCAGGTCTCTGGCGCTGTGAGGCAGCAGTGCTAACCACTGTACCACCGTGCCGCCCACAAACTTGTGTTGACCACAAACTTGGCTAGAGGATATTCCCTTTCTTCCACCAAATTATTAATATATTTTGTAAAAAGGATCTCCATGGAACCCCAATGGTCACAGGTCACCAACCTGAAAAACAACTTCTTACCCTCACTCACTGTTTTCCTGCCCATTAGCCAATTCTCTATCCATGCCAATATATTACACCATGAGCTCTTATGATATAACCTATTATGACGTACCTTGTCAAATGTCTTCTGAGAGTCTAAACGCAATACATCTTTTAGTTCTCCCAAATCCATCTTGATTAGGACTTCCTTGAAAAACTCTAAGGAATTAAACACGATTTCCCCTTCATGAAACCATGGTGATTTTGCTTGATAAGTTTACGAATTTCCAAATGTTCTAATATTTCTTCTTTAATAAGAATCCTTTCCAACATTAAATGTTAGACTAATGCTTATAGTTACCCACTTTTTGCTTCCTTCTCATTTTGAATATGGGTTTCATATTAGCAGTTTTCCCATCCTCTGGTAATTCTCCAGAATGTGACAAATTTTGGAAAATTACAACCAATACATCATTATCTCTGCAGTTTCCTCTTTTAGTGTCCTAGGATACAAGCCACCAGGCTAGGGGATTTATTGGCCTTCAGCCGAATTAGTTTGTCTAATATGACTTCTTTAGGTGATAGTGATAGTACTTAAATCCTCCATCATATTCCTTAGTAATAATGGGATTTCAAAATGTCTTCCACTGTAAAGACTGATGCAAAATAGCTGTGTAATGCCTCTTCCATTTTCTTGTTCTCCACAACCGTCTCCCCACATTCATTTTCTAAGGGAACCCATGTTCAATTTAATCTCTCTCTTCCTTTTTAAATATCTAAGCAAGCTTTTAATGTCAATTTTTATTTTTATATTCCTCACTTGTTTTCCGTTATACTTTATTTTCTCTGTTTTTATTGACTGTTTAGTTCTCCTTTACTGGATTCTGAATTTCTTTCAGTCTTCAAGGCCAACACTGTCTTTGCTGAAACTGTGTTGCTGGAAAAGCGCAGCAGGTCAGGCAGCATCCAGGGAACAGGAGATTCCTGAAGAAGGGCTTATGCCCGAAACGTCGATTCTCCTGTTCCCTGGATGCTGCCTGACCTGCTGTGCTTTTCCAGCAACACATTTTCAGCTCTGATCTTCAGCATCTGCAGACCTCACTTTCTCAGCACTGTCTTTGACCTCCTGGTGTGCTTTTCCTTTTAACTCTCCTTAACGTGCTTGGTTAACCATGGTTAATTTATTCCTCTATAAGAAACTTCCCTCCTTACTGGCATACAGTTTTACTGAGAGTCAAGATTTACTTTTACTTTTATTTCAAAAATATACTTTATGCATAAAAATATCTTTATATACATCCATAGTCACTAAAGCATTTCAATTCTGTACAGTAGCAAATGAAGAAACAAACATTGGAGATTGACTGCATCCAAACAAACCAAAGGCATTTCTTACATGTACAAGATTATATTTCAATATATTTGAGGCATTGGGTGGGTTCACTGATTAAATGGGCCCCCATTTAACTTTGAAAGAAAGACCTTGAATTACCTCCTCAAATGTCAGAAACTCTGTGTTTACTGTTATTTCTGCTAATCCCATCGGCCAGTTCACTTTAGCTAACTATATCCTCATTTAATTGTTATTCCCTGTAAGTTAAAAACAGTTGCTTCTGACCCATGTTTCTCACTCTCAAACTGATTTCTATTCTGTTATGATCACTATTTCCTCGGAGATCTTTTACTCTGTGATCATTTATTAAACTTCTCATTACCCATTATGAGATCTAAGACAGCCTGCTCTTTATTTAGCTCCAAGACATATTGCTTTAGGAAACTATCCCTAATTCACTCTATGAATTCATTCTCAAAGCTACCCTTTCTAATTTGATTAACCCAATCAACATGAAGATCAAAGTTACCTATAATGATTCTTCTATTCTTTTTATATGCTCTTATTATTTGTTGAACTTCATACGGCATACTGATCTCACCTTCGTTAGATCAGTCCTCAGCAGAGGTCTCACCTTCGTTCCCACACGTTCTCGGGTCAATGAATTCAATACACGGAGTGACATCGAACAATTCTTCCGCCGCCTTCGCCTCCGTGCCTTCTTCTTCAATCAAGACTCTCGCCCACCCTCTGACGACCCCTTCTCCCACCTCCAACACACCCCGTCCACCTGGACACCCCGTGCTGGCCTCCTACCTGCCCTCGACCTCTTCATAGCAAACTGCCGCCGCGATATTAACCGCTACCTGAACTCCCACACCCCCCCCACCCACTCCAACCTCTCACCCTCGGAACGCGCAGCCCTACACTCCCTCCGTTCCAACCCCAACCTCACCATCAAACCAGCTGACAAGGGAGGCGCAGTAGTAGTTTGGCGCACTGACCTTTACACCGCTGAGGCCAAACGCCAGCTCGCAGATACCTCCTCCTACCATCCCTTTGACCATGACCCCATCCCCCACCACCAAACCATCATCTCCCAGACCATCCATAACCTCATCACCTCAGGGGACCTCCCATCCACCGCCTCCAACCTCATAGTCCCACAACCCCGCACCGCCCGCTTCTACCTCCTGCCCAAAATCCACAAACCTGACTCCCCCGCACGACCCATCGTCTCAGCCTGCTCCTGCCCAAACGAACTCATCTCGGCATACCTCGACACGGTCCTGTCCCCATTAGTCCAAGAACTCCCCACCTACGTCCGTGACACCACCCACACCCTCCACCTCCTCCAGGATTTCCGCTTCCCCAACGCCTCATCTTCACCATGGACATCCAGTCCCTGTACACCTCCATCCCCCATCACGAAGGACTCAAAGCACTCCGCTTCTTCCTTTCCCGCCGTACCACCCAGTACCCTTCCACCGACACCCTCCTTCGACTGACCGAACTGGTCCTCACCCTGAACAACTTTCCTTTCCAATCCTCCCACTTTCTCCAAACAAAAGGAGTAGCCATGGGCACCCGCATGGGCCCCAGCTATGCCTGCCTCTTCGTAGGGTATGTGGAACAATCCATCTTCCGCAACTACACTGGCCCCACCCCCCATCTTTTCCTCCGCTACATTGATGACTGTATCGGCACTACCTCGTGCTCCCACGAGGAGGTTGAACAGTTCATCCACTACACTAACACCTTCCACCCAGACCTCAAATTCACCTGGACAGTCTCGGACTCCTCCCTCCCCTTCCTAGACCTTTCTGTTTCTATCTAAGGCGACCGAATCAACACGGACATCTACTACAAACCAACCGACTCCCACAGCTACCTGGACTACACCTCCTCCCATCCTGCCCCCTGCAAAAACG
>NC_057714.1:56466853-56483984 GCF_004010195.1 Chiloscyllium plagiosum
GAACAGCACAGCAGGTCAGGCAGCATCTAGGGAACAGAAGATTCGACGTTTCGGGCACATGCCCTTCTTCAGGAATGAGCAGAGAGTGTTCAGCAGGAGAAGATAAAAGGTAGGGAGGAGGGACTTGGAGGAGGGGAGTTGGAAGTGGAGGAGATGCGGTGGAGGGCACCGTCGACCACGTCGCCTTCCTGACCTGCAGTCTTCTTGTTGACCTCTCCGCCTCCATCCTACTCCGACCTATCACCCTCACCTTGACCTCTTTCCACCTATCACATTTCCAACGCCCCTCCTCCAAGTCCCTCCTCCCTACCTTTTATCTTCTCCTGCTGAACACTCTCTGCTCATTCCTGAAGAAGGGCCTGTGCCCGAAACGTCGAATCTCCTGTTCCCTGGATGCTGCCTGACCTGCTGTGCTGTTCCAGCAATAAAGTTTCAACTTCATACGGCATTCGACAAGGTTCCCCATGGGAGACTGTTAGCAAGGTTAGATCTCATGGAATACAGGGAGAACTAGCCATTTGGATACAGAACTGGCTCAAAGGTAGAAAACAGAGGATAGTGGTGGAGGGTTGTTTTTCAGACTGGAGACCACAAGGATCAATACTGGGTCAACTACTTTTCATCATTTATATAAATGATTTGGATGTGAGCATAAGAGGTATAGTTAGTAAATTTGCAGATGACACCAAAATTTGAGGTGTAGTGGACAGCGAAGAAGGTTACCTCGGATTACAATGGGCTGAAGAATTAGAAGATGGAGTTTAATTTAGATAAATGTGAGGTGCTACATTTTGGGAAAGCAAATCTTAGCAGGACTTATTTACTTAATGGTAAGGTCCTAGGGAGTGTTGCTGAACAAAGAGACCTGCAGGTTCAGAGCTCCTTGAAAGTAGAGTTGCAGGTAGATAGGATAGTGAAGAAAGCGTTTAGTATGCTTTTTTTCATTGGTCAGAGTATTGAGCACAGGAGTTGGGAGGTCATGTTGCGGCATGTTTAGGCCACTTTTGGAATATTGCTTGCAATTCTGCTCTTCTTCCTATTGGAAGCATGTTGTGAAACCTTAAAATGTTCAGAAAAGATTTACAAGGATGTTGCTAGGGTTGGAGGATTTGAGCTACAGGGACAGGTTTTCGCTGGAAAGTTGGAGGCTGAGAGGTGACCTTATTAAGGTTTACAAAATTATGAGGCACATGGATGGATAAATAGACAAAGTCTTTTCCCTGGGGTGGGGGAGTCCAGAACTAGAGCCCGTAGGTTTAGGGAGAGAGGGGAAAGATATAAAAGAGAGCTAAGGGGCAACCTTTTCACATAAAGGGTGATACATGTATGGAATGAGCTGTCAGAGGAAGTGGTGGAGGCTGGTACAATTGCAACATTTAAAAGATATCCAGATGGGTGTATGAATGGGAAGAGTTTGGACGGATTGGGCCAGGTGTTGGCAGGTGGGACTAGATTGGGTTGGGATATCTGGGCAGCATGGACAAGTTGGACCGAAGGGTCTGTTTCCGTGCTGTACATCTCTATGACTCTATGATTCTATTTATAGCCTTTCCTTCAGAGCGGCCACTGTTTATGGGTCTGTATACTTCACCATCCAATATACTTTGCTATTTTATCACTTCCGCTCAAATGGTATATGCATCACCCAAGCCTAGACAATCTCTCACAACTGTCCTCATTTCATCTCTTAGTAATAGTGCCACCCCACCACCATTTCCATCTCTCCAGTCTCTGTTAGGAGAAAAATCCTTGAAATTTAAGTCCCCAGTTTTGATCTCCTTGTAGCCATGTTTCTGTAATGGCTATGATCATATTCATTTACTTTGATTTGCACTATCAGTTTGTCCATGTTATTCTGAATTTTGTACATTAAGATACAGAACCTTTGAGTTTGTTGTATTATTGAATTTCCCTACGCTTTTATTGTTTGTTGGTACAATATGACATTCACACATTGTCACTTGATTTTTTAATTTTCTATGCAACTGAACCCACACACCCCAATCCACACCCTCAACTATTTAGTTTAAAAGCTCTATTACAGCCCTACTTATCTAGTTCGTTAGGACTAGTCCAAGCATGATACAGGTGGAGCTCATACCATTGTTACAGCTCCCTCCTCCTCCAGTACTGGTGCCAATGTCCCATGAATTTGATCCAGTTCCTCTCAAATCTTTCTACCTGTAAATACCACATAATTCATAGCCAAAATTTTCAATTTTGTAGCCTAGCCTTGGGTGCAGGTATGCTCAGTGGTGACTGACGGTCCACCCACACTGACCGGAAAACAGCCATTTTTTCTTCTGTTGCAAAGGCAGCTAACTGGGCCAAAGGTGAGTGAAGACCCTTAGATTAGATTACTTACAGTATGGAAACATGCCCTTCAGCCCAACAAGTCCAAACCAACCCTCCGAAGAGCAACCCACCCAGACCCATTCCCCTATATTTACCCTTTCACCTAACACTACAGGCAATTTAGCATGGCCAATTCACCTAATCTGCACATTTTTGGACTGTGGGAGGAAACCCACGCAGACATGGGGAGAATGTGTAAACTCCACACAGACAATTGCCTGAGGCAAGAATTGAACCCAAGTCTCTGGCGTGTGAGGTAGCAGTGCTAACCACTGAGCCACCGTGCCACCCCATTGGCGATTAATTGATCACTTAAAGATTTTAATTGCTGGCGAGAAGAGAAGCTTCCTAAAGACGACCTCAGCCAGTACCTAATTGCAGAGTTACAATAGGGACAAATAGCTGGATGAGTCAGTCCTGGATAGATACTTGCTCCCCTTCTCATTATTTCCAGAGAGTGGAAAATTGCACCCCATGTTTCCATAGCACACGGAAATTTTCAAAATGAAGCTGGAGAGCCAAGGGTAAGCCAGGAATATACAATTCTCAATTAGCAAGTTGTTGAAGTCATTAAAAGGAGCTGTGGGAAAAATGCATTGTCTGAAACAGGTCAGGGTATAGCTGCTGTGAACACAGAGGAGAGCCATGAGGGCAAATGGATGCCAAAGAAAAACAGTGCAGATGCTGGGAATCTGAAATATGGACAGAAAAAGCTGAAGAAACTCAGCAGCTCAGGCATCACCTGTGACAGAGGTACTGAATGAATGATCCAGATCCACGATTTTTCATCAAGACTAACAGATGCATCGATCAAGGCACTTGAGAACTGGGCCTTTACATGCAGTTTCTCAACCAGTGGAATAGTGTTGACAGTGTTGCAGCATTTACTGGAGTAGCAAATGTGAGTCGATTGATATCACTTGATTATCAGAAGAAAGCAAGCTCTATAAATGACCAGCAGTGGAGGGATTTGAAATGGGAACAGGCCATTCTGACTTTGGACAGAGTTTTGAAGAGGAACTTCTGCAGGTTCATCCCCCTAAGCCAGAGGACCACAGCAAAGACAGGGAAGGTATCATCCAAGACATTGGGTTATATTGACTTGGATTAATTGGCTTAAAGTTGGTAGGGAACCAAGAGACAGCACTGACCTGGATTACAGAGATTTATTCTCTAGTCTGCAGTGAGCAGAGGTCTCACAGACCCTATAGCAATCGCTAAACTTTAGTCATTAAGACCAATGTCTGTCTAAATTTTAATGCATCTAGGTCTTTCCAAAAAGCAGCCATGGACCTGGGTATATCTCCCAGTTGGCAGCTCATGCCATCAGGCTGGTTATGGATACTCTAACCCAGAGAGCATAAAGATACGTACCTTATAAAACAGATAGACCATCACAAAAACCAGAGGAATTAAACTTTGGTTTCATTGATGGACTCCATTAGTCAGAAAACTTGCAGTCAATGATCAAGTCCCAAAAATACAGATTTATCTTTCGGTTGTTTTAAATGATATCTTTGTTGAGTCAGTCATGTACCAAGAGCACTATTATAAGCCTATGTTGCATGTCTTCTCTTTATTATAAAGGTCTACTCAGAGAAGCTCTTTAGCCATTCTAACTGTCATCTCGTTTAGACAAAGGAATTCAGGTGCTTAAATTCTGTCAGCCAGAATCAGGTAATTATTTCCTTTCATTAGGCTATTTTATTTAATTGCCTAATCCTTGACAAACCAAAATTGACAAGCATATCATAGCTGACCTTCCACTTTGTACATATTTCCAATAGTAGTCAGCCAGTAATTCACTTGGCCTTCATCTCGCTTGGCAGAAGGCTCACATTGCTACAGTCCCAAATAATGGCGGTGCTACCCATGACCTTCTGATGTGCATCGAACCAATTCAATTCGGAAGACCTTGGCTAATGCAATGAAGATAACAGGACAAGAAAATAAACAGAAATCCTGCTGAGCAAAAGAACAGAACTTCTCTTCCACTTTGACAATGTGGTTTTGAATTAAGCACATATACAAAAATAAAATACAACAGACTCTTGAAATCTGAAACAAAAAATTAAATGCCAGAAACACTCAGCTGATAAGGTATCACTTGTGGAAAAAGAAACAGAGCTAAGCTTTCAGGTCATTAACCTTTCACCAGAACATAAAAAAAGTTTGAAATGTAACAGAGTTTGAAACAAGACTTCTGCTAATATTTTTTCGTCTTCAAGATTGGGTTTGACAGTTATAATGACAGATGCATGGAGATTACGAACAGAGATAAAGTTAGCTTGGAATGCTTCCTAATTTTAATGAAAGAGTGCAGAATGACAGACATGATTGAATCAGGATGTAATACTAAATAAAGCAGAACAGGAATAACATTTTCCACGTCAGCCAGAATAATATTGAAAATTCATCAGCAGAAATAATCAAGAAAGTAAAAGCAGTATTTGGACCATAGAAAAACACAGATTCTTCAAGATTCAATTGGTTAGTTTATTGTGAGGAGCTTCAACAATACTTTCTTGGTTTTGAATCTTTTATTTCATTATATAACAAAATGAGGCAGACTTTCTTTTCACTACACTTTGGCAAAACGAATATTCTGCGTGCGACACGCAAGAAAATCTGATGAGAGAAATTACTCCAATCTACAATTGATTGTATAACCCAATCATGTCAATGTTTAGAAAATTGATCAGTTTTGATGTGTACATGAACCACACAACATAATTTTCCTCTGTCTATTGGTCATGTTACTACACATTGCATTTTTGCTTCTTGTGCCTTTCCAAAATATTTGTCCAATCTAACTTCCGATCCTTAACTTTTATTTTCTGATTAGTCTTATTGCAATGTACTCCTCTGGGATGTACAGAGATGGTGTTTATCAGAGATTGAATTTTCTGATTTTGAATTAGTGTTTGACTCAGTGAGATTAATGGTACCTAGTCTGCCATCGCTTGGAGTGACTTTTTCTTGGAATCTTCCTCGTTCTGCCTTATACATTACACAGCCGGGCTGGTCATCACCATTCTCCGCCCATCACTGAGCTGGAGAAGAAGAAGTGCTTGCCACTGCTGGGACTGTCCAGTGTTGGCCCTGCTGACAACATATTTACAGTGAATCTGTAAAATACTTCAGACATTGCAAATTAGACTCTGGCACTTCATCATTATTACTGAGCAAGCAATCCAAGAAGGTACATTAGCAAATGGTTTTCTGGACAGGGACCTGGAGGTATCAGTACATGAATGAAGAGGAGGGCAGAGATTTACACTGCTTGCCACAAGAGACCACATGACCTGACACAATTAGTCTGGACTGAGATAGTAGCTGGGATAACTGATGTGCTGCAGGTTAAAAAAAAAACTGGACACAGGTATACATGCATGCTACTGAGTCTCGGAATAGGATGTTAGGTCAGATGAACATGTTGTGAAAGGAATGGTATGGGGGAGGGCTTGAGACTTTTGAATCACTGGGACATTTTCTGGGCTAGGTTGGACCTGTAAAAGTTGGATAGGTCTCAGTAAACCAGAATTAGTCCAATATCCTTGCTGGGATGCTTGTTTGTGATGTTGGGGAGTTATTAAATTTATTTGGCAAGGGCAGGGGTAACGGAGTAGACCTAAAGTAGGGAGCAAGATCCATTCAGATATAAAGGAATACTACGACAGTCCAATAGGTGGAGAAGACATGGGCAGGATAAGGCACATACGAGGGTGGAAATTTATGTCTACTTTAATGCAAGGAGCTTGACTGGTGTTACAATGTGGAGGTCGAACTCCTATGTTTATTAGCAAAGCTCGCCTAACCTCATAATCTATTAAAATGTGAGTGGATGACAGAGAACTCCTAATTTCCACTATTCGAAGAAAATAACAATTTATTTTCCTAACTCTAATAGTGAACACTAAACAAAACTATTCACAAATCTAAGCCCCCTTTTCTTAACTACTTACTATCTGACTCCAACTCTATAAAAATATCCTGTTCCAATACCATAGTTATTAAACATTCATTAACTTAGTCTTAAGACTGCACAGTCTCTGTCTTCTCCGCTGTCTTCAGTCTTCCAGCTCATGATCTCCCTGGGTCATCTTCTTTCTCTTTACTACAAGTACATTTTACATGAAAAAGGTACCTTTTGATGGAGAATGTTTTCTAATTTCTTTGAGAGCAAGGTGTTGGATAGACAGTTCACTCTGCAGCTCTACAGCAGTTACTCTGTTGTTCAATGGCAGTTGCTCTCCCTCTAATTTTCAAAATACTGAGTTTATATAACCCCCATAACACATTATGTTCTTATAATTTGATTGGTTTCCACGTGACAAAACAATAAATTTCAAATTCCATTTGCTTCTGGTATCCTGGGCATAATTTAAATTAATTGGTCAAATTCAAATTGTTGTCAAAATAACAACCAAAATTCAAGTATCCATTTACCAGCCAATTGTTACATTTGCAACAAACCAACCTTTAGCCGGCAGCTGTGACTGTACTTTAATTACAGAAAAGCACTTTCTACCTTCAAGTAACCATACATGCTTCCCACTTCGTAACTCTGGTAAAATGGATAAACTTAAATTATTGATCAGCATGATATTGTTGCAATCACTGAAATATGATTGAAGGAAGGACAGAACTGGGAGCTCAACATATCAAGGTATAGAGATTGCAGGAAAAATGGGGGAGGGATGTATTATTGATAAAGGAAATCATCACTGCAATAATGAGGGAGAAAGTCCAAGAAAGGTTTGCAAATGAGGTCATCTGGGTAGAGCTTAGAAATTACTTTGCTGGGATTATACTATAGGCCTCCAACAGTCAGTGTGGGATAGAGGAATAGATACATATGCAAATCACTGAAAGGTGTGACAGAAACAAGAATATAGTTGACAGAATTTCAATTTTGCTGTAATTAATTAGAATCACCTTGGTATGAAATGATTAGAATGGGTGGAATATTTAAAGTGGATCCAGGGGACCTTGTTGTGCCAGTATGTACATAGTCAAACTGGAGATGGACAGTGCTAGGTTGAATGCATCATGCTGGTCAAGTGGTTGAAGTTTCAGTGGATGAGCAGTTTTGGGATAGTGACCATAACTCTAAATTTCAAAGTTATTCTGGAAAGCAATAAGAATAGCACAGAAATTGTGTATAAATTAGTGAAAGGTCAATTTCAATATCATTAGACAGTCTCTGGAAACATAGCCTAGGAGCAGCTACTGACAGGAAAATTTACATTTGGAAAATGGGAGCCTTTTAAAAGTAGTACAATGAGAATTCAGAGCTGGTGTGTTCCACTAAGTAGGAAGAGCAAGTGCAGCAATCCAGGGAACACTGGATGTCAAGAGATCGAGAGTTTGATGAAGGAAAAGAAGGAAGCATTTGTCAGGTAGAGCACATTAAAAACAGGGCAGCCCTTCAAAACTATGGAGAGTATAGGGAGGCACTTAAAAAAGAAATTAGAATGGCAAAGAGGGGCCACAATATATGTTTGGCAGATAGGATTAAGAAAAATCCTCAGACATTTTATTAAATATTAAGAGTAAAAGGATACCATGGCAAGAGTTATTTGAGACCAAAGGGGCAATTTTTGTGTGGAGTCAGAGGACATGGGTGAGGTATTAAATGATAATTTCTCATTTGTACTCAAAGAGGAGAAAGATACTGTAGCCTGGGATTTCGGTTGGGATGGTAAAGTTTGAGAATTATTATGTTGGAGGTAGTAGGTATTTTAGTGGGCATAAAGGTGCATTAACCCCCAGGGCCTGATGAGATGTATCCCAGGCTACTATGGTAGGCAAGAGAGGAAATTGCTGGGGACATGGCATGATATTGAATATGTTGCTGGCCACAGGTGAAGTGCTGGATTACTGGAGGATAGCTAATGTGGTTCCTTTCTTCAAGAAGGGCAGCAGGTAGGCTGATGTCAATGGTAAGGAAAATATTCAAAATAATTCTGATGGACAGAACTAATCAATACTTGGAAAGCCGGGATTGATCAGGGATAGCCAACATGGATTTGTTACAGGGAGACTTGTCTGACTAATTTAACTGACCTTTTTGAAACATGACTAAATGTATTGCTGAGGATAATGCGGTTCATGTAGTTTATGTAAACCTCAGTAAGGCCTTTGACAAGCTCCCACATGGAAGGCTGGTCCAAAAGTTTATAGCCCATCGGATCCAAAGCAAGTCCGCAGACAGGATCCCAACCAGGCTCACAGATAGGAGGTGACTGGTGATGGCAGAAGGATGATTTTATGATTGGAAGCCTGTTGCCAGTGGTGTACCATATACATCAAGGCTGAATCCATGTTATTTGTTATGTACATTAACATGGATGTAAATGTAGAGGTATAATTTTTAAGTTTTTACAGATGACACAAATATTGGTGTTGTTATTGATAGAGAGGAGAATGGTTTCAGGCTACAGTCAGATATTGATCGGCTGATGAATTGGGCACAGCAATGTCAAGTGGAATTCAATCCTGATAAGTGTGAGATGATTCAGTTTTGGAGATTTAATAAGGGAAAGGAAGGATATGCACACTGAATGACATGTCCTTAGGGAGTACTGAGAAACAAAGGGATCTTGGTGTACAATTCCTTAGATCCCTGAAGGAGTCAGCACAGGTAGGTAGGATGGTGAAAAGGCACATAGTATGCTTGCCTTCATCAGCCAGTGTGTAGAATATAGGATCAAGAAAGTCTTGTTACAACTTTGTGAAACATTGGTTAGGCCATAGATGGAATATAGTGTGGTGACCAGAACTGCACACAATCAGAAGGATGTGATTGCACTGGAGAGGGTGCAGAGGAGATTCACCAGGATATTGCCTTGGATCAACAGCCTCAGTTATGATGAGAGACTGGGTAGGCTGGGTTAGTTTTCCTTGCAGCACTGGAGGCTGAGGGAGGATCTGATAGAGATATACAAAATTATGAGAAGTGTAGACAAAGTAATTCATGAGAACCTCTTGCCAGTGGCAGACATGCCTAAGACCAGAAGCCACAGGTTTAAGGTGAATAAGTGGTTTAGAGGAGACCTAAGAGAAAAGGAAAATCATTCAGAGTGTGGTAGAAATATGGAACAGATTGCCAGAGAGGGTGATGGAGACAGGAACTCTTGCAACATTTAAGATCTCCATGACTACTTAAAATGACAGGGCATAGTAGGCCATGGGCTAATTGCAAGTAAATGGGATGAGTGTAGGTTGGTGTTTATTGGTCAGTGTAAACAAGGTGGGCTGAGGGGCCTTTCTCTATGCTGTATGACATTCTCTGATTCAATGATTAGTGTAGGAAGACAGTCAATAACCTTCTGTACTCTGCAAGAGTAAGTGCCACTCTCTTCTCTCTGTTACTTCTCACTCACAGGGCAACCAATCAATCATCCCAACACCACCACTGAACACATATTTCACTAGGGCTCATGGAATACTGTGCTTACTAATACACACATCATGTCCATTAGGTGCTCCTCACTCACCTCATCCTTATAAACTATTAATCCTTGCTGCCTTCTGTGTTTCCCATTTCCTCACTGGGGACACCTGACCATCTGCTCCAGCACCATCAGTAACTGCTCTTCCATCTAAGTGAATTCATATACTCAATTGCTCTTGTTCTCTCATTGCTGAAAAATTTGATCCAGCCACCTGACTCATGCTCCCACAACACTCCTTTCCTGCTTTCCCTGGACTCATCACATGTGACATGCTAGACTGACCGTGATCCAATTCCCAAACAGTAAGGACACCGCTCCGGGGACTTGGGTAGGACCAGGTACCTGACTGACCATGGCCAACCCACTGGACTGAAATCTGACCAAGCCATTGACTAACAGTGGTGGTACCTTCTAACTGACTGTAGCCATCTTTCATCCCGCTAACAATTGATCCTCTTTGATTTATTGACATGGCTATTTGGTTCAGGTGTACATGCAGTTTGTTTGTCAAATAAGTTGCTAGCACATGCTGCAGATGTGATACTTACGTAGCATGGTGCCATGCAGCTACATGTTTACTTGGTGATTCAGTGCTCCCTACAATGCCAAGCTGCTTCTTCCTCTTTTTGCACTAAAAAGCTCTGTTCACAACAGATGTTAGCTGTATGCAATTGAGTACGAAACATCTTGCATGTTAAGAAAGCTATGTGACCCACACAGTGACTGGTAGTCTCCAAGTGAATGGTAAAATGAATGAACATTAAATGATCAAGTTCGAAAGCCTTAGATACATCCTACTTAGATGCTTGAGATGAATGTTGTCCTGTATACAAAGTTACCTGGTGGAAACATACAGGCCATAGCTGTCTGAGCTCAAAAATAAAACTCTGAAGTGCTTAACAAGAGCAGGTATAATGATGAGGGGATGCTGGTGTTTTGTCCATACTTCTTTATGTAGATAAAGGGTGAAGGAAGACCCTATCCATGGAAGGTGCCAAGACTTTGTGGGAAAGACGGAGTTAAGTGAAAGCCGAGACAAGCAATCAGCAAAATGCAGCCACCTTTCACACACTCCGAATTGTGTATCTCATTTCTTGGGGAAGGAGAGGAGAATTGGAGTGGGAAAGAATTTAATCAAATTGACCTAATACGAAACGCAAATTCATAGAAATAAAGTAGTGGACGTATAATAGGGAGATTCCGAAGCCATTGTTCAATACTCAAGGAGAAAGTCAGCACGTGTTATCTCGATGTCAAGATTTCAATTGTTTCACCCTCACTGATATTTTTCCAACTTTTTTTGTCTTTGTCCACTTCATGGAGAGGAATATTTCAACCCAGGTCACCAAGTATGCAAGGGTTGTATTTCAAATGCTTTTGAAATGTCTAGACTTATGCTTACAACTTCTTCCTTCAGTTTAGTTTCTCTTTCTCTGTAATCCCACCTAAGTTTGACTAACAGAATATAGAATACAGAGAAGTCAAAAGACACATATCATGGAACATTAACCAATGAATAATTGGCTACTTAAAAATATGAATGATTTTTCTGAAACAACTATTTTACCCCTTGTAATCATTATGAAAAAAAATTCTACAGGTAAACTTTGAGTCCATCTTTGAGCAGACAAAAAAACTTTGGTTATGGTCTTAGATTTCTAAGACTGATTTTTGTTGAGATGGACAACAGAGCTTCTTTCAGTAGGTAAAAAAGAAGAGAGAGGTCAAAGTGAAAATTGGCCCCTTAGAGAATGAGGCTAGGGAAATAATAATAGGATATCAGGAAATAGTACAAGAGTTGAAGAAACAACTTATATCAGTATTCACAGTAGAAGGCATTAATTGAATTCCAAATTTACTAAATAATCCAAAGGTCCTGGGTGTAGGTTTGCTCACTGAGCTGGAAGGTTCATTTTCAGACATTTCATCACCATACTAGGTAACATCTTCAGTGAGCCTCCGGACGAAGCACTGGTGGTGTAGCCCACTTTGGGAGAAGCCCAATGTGGGAGAAGCAGTAAGTACAATAACTGTTATTCAAGAAAAGGTACTAGGGAAACAAATGGAGCTATATGTTGGTAAATCTCTTAGAGCACTTGCATCCAAGGATTTTAAAGGAAGTAGCTACAGAGATAAAGGATGCACTGGTAGCAATCTTCTAGGAATCCTTACATTTACTAAGAACCCAGAGGCTTGGAAAATCACCTTATTGTGACACCCTAAGTCAAAAAGGGTAGGTGATAAGAAACAAGTTGCATTAAACTTGTTAACTTAACATCTCTCATTAAGAAAATGGAGTCTATTATAAAGAATGTAATACAGCAGTATTTAGAAATACATGTGAAGTTAACATGGCTTCATGAAGATGAAATCATGTCTGACAACTTTATTAGAAGTCTTTGAAGAGATAACAAGTAGGGCGAATAAGGGAAGATAATGTATGTAATGTATATGGTTTTCTAGAAAGTGTTTGATAAGGTCTTGCATTTTAAGCTACTTAATAAGATCACATTGTGTTGGCGGCATTATATTAGAGGATTGGCTAACTAACTGACAGAGAGTTTGGGATAAGGGGGCATTTTCGGGATGGCCACCTGCTGCTAGTGGTGTTTCTTTTTTGTTATTCATTTGTGAGACATGAGTGTCTCTGGCTGGCCAGCATTTACTGCCTAGCTCCAATTGTTCTTAAGAAGGTTGTGCCTTCTTGAACTGCTGCAGTTTACAAGTTCACCTAGTAATAATAAGGAATACAAATAGATTGCTCTCCTGTATTCCAAGGAAAATATAAAAATAAGGAAGTTATTTAAAAAGTTTATATGACACTAGTTAGGTTGCAACTGGAATACTGTTGACAGTTTTTGGCTCCTTATGTGGACAAAACATATACTGGGATTGGCGATAGGCTGGAGAAGGCTCACTAGGTTAATCTCAGGTAAGGCATTTTTTTTTTAAGTGGAAGGTTTGAGTAGGTTTAGCCTGTACTCATTAGGGTTTAGAAAAATGAGAGGCAACCTTATTGAAATACAACGTTCTTATGAGACTTGACAGGGTAGTTGCAGAAAAGTTGTTTTCCCTTGTGGGAGAATCCAAGACTAGAGGGCATAGTCTTAGAGTAAAGGGTTACCCAGTAAAGACAGAGGTAAGGAGGAATTTCTCTTCTCAGGGGATTTATTTACTGAAGAGGGCTATAGAAACTGAGTCATGAAGTATATTCAAAGTTGAGTTGGATTTTTACTCATAACAGAATCATGGTTTATGGGGAAAAGTGGAGTTGATGGTTATCGAATAGTGTGAGCTCGTTGAATGGCAGAGAACACTCAATGGACTGAATTGCCTACATCTGCTCTTACAACTTCTGGTCATATTGCATCTTGTTTTCCGATACTGGACTTTGAAAATGAATAGCCTACTTCTGTGGGCTCTGATCAATATTGTACTCTTTATAACAGATTGAGATTACCAAGTATTTTAAATAGCAACCACATCACGTTTTTACTGATCATGCTTGAATAAGATCTATTGTTTTATTTGAATATTTCTGTTCCATTCTGAAGAGGAACATCATTGGTCTGAAATGTTAATTGTTTCTCTCTCTCAGATGATCCCTGACCTACTGAGTAATTCAAGCATTTCCTGAGTTTATCTCATATTTCCACCATCTATAGTATCTTACATTTTGTAGGAGTAGTCAGTTCCCCTTATAATTGCGTTCATACATTGAGTTGTTAGTTTCAGGAATTATTTGTAGTATTAACGCATGCCTTATAGCACACAACTGTTACTTTATTCCTTCATTTCAGTTTATTTTATTTGTTTTTGACACATGGGCATCTCTGGCCTATGCCAGTATTTATTGCCTATCCTTTCAGAAGATATTGATGTCTTGTTGAACTGCTGCAATCTGTGGGAGATAGATAATTAGGAATAGAGGTCTTGTTTCAACAATAATTTAATGTTGGCACATACCCAAGTTATATCAAGCTGGCCCAGTTTCTTAAAAGATCCAAAAAGTCTGGGATCTGGTCACACCATTCCTCATTATTTGTTCTATCTAATTTTGATATTATCTGTCAATGCGATGTGGTTGCATTCAAACAAAATATGCATTTATATGTTACATACATAACCCTGGACTACTCCTTCCCTCTAGCTTTCCTTTTCCTTATGTCATAGCTGTATTATGTTTCCGGTTTTAGAACATTTCTTTTTAAAGATCTTAAAATGTATTTCTTACTTCCATGATAGATTTTGAATTTACCTACATTAAAAATCAACTAATATTCTTTTCACATCTAAGTGAGACATCCGTTCAGTGAAAGAAACACAAGATGACAGGATTACAAATTCTTCCAACAGATGGCAAACAGATCAGTTTTGCCAAGACAGGCAGACAAGATCTGTAACTATCTGATCATGTGCCAATAAAGGTGCTACATTGAATATATAGACATAGCTTCTCTTGCTTTACTTGAAAGCAGTGCCACCTCCGAGTGATAAAGTTATGAGTTCAAGGATTTAAACACAAGATGTAAATGGATAACCTCAGTACAATTTAGGGAAAAGGTGCATTTTCAAGGTGCAGTTTTTCACATGAAATGTTAAATCAAGGATTAGTCAGAGTATCACTGATTTTCAGTTCATAGTAGCAGATCTGCCATTGTGTTATCAACAAGTAATGATGCACAAGTGGAGAAGGAGTGCTTGCTAAGAAAAATTGTGGTGCCACATTCATTTAACAGACATAAAATGGTTGCCTAAACATCATTTGCTGGGTGGGTTGTCTTTACCTGCTTTGCACGTAAGGATTCTTTTTAATCCTATGTTTGAAGCAATAACATTTAGGCAAGCTAAAGAACAAAGGCAATTTACAGCCCAGGAACAGGCTCTTCAGCCCTTCAAGCCTATACCAATCCAAATCCACTGTCTAAACCTACCGCCCAATTCCTAAGGATCTGTATCCCTCTGTTCCCCACCTACTCATGCATCTGTCCAGTCACAACTTAAATGAATCTACCGTGCCTGCCTCTACTACTCTGCTGGCAACACATTCCAGGCACCTACCACCCTCTGTGTAAAATATTTTCCATGTGGATCCTCCTTAAACATTTCTCCTCTCACCGTGAATCGTGACCACTTGTTATTGAATCCCTCACCCCCCTGGGAAAAAGCTTATCACTATCCACCCTGTCTACACCTCTCATGATTTTGTAAACCTCAATCAGGTCCCCTTTCAATCTCCTTTTTCTAATGAAAACAATCCTAACCTACACAACTTCTCTTCACAGCTAGTACCTTCCATACCAGGCAAAATCCTCATAAACCTTCTCTGTGTCCACATTCTTTTGGTAATGTGGCAACCAGAACAATACACAATATTCTAAATGCGGTCAAACCAAAGTCTTGTACAATTTTAACATGACCTGCTAGCTCTTATACTCAATACCCCATCTGAGGAAGGTTAGTGTACCATATGACTTCTTGACCACTCTATCCACCTGTGCAGCCACCTTCAGGGTACAATGGACCTGAACTCCTAGATCTCTCTGCTCATCAACTTTTCCCAAGGCTCTTCCACTTACAGTATTGTTCACTCTAGAATTAGGTTTCCCAAAATGCATCACCTCACATTTGCCTGAATTTAATTCCATCTTCCACTTCTCTGACCAACGCTCCAGTCCCCTATGTTTTCTGCTACTCCACCAATCTTCATGTCATCTGCAAACCTACTGATCAGACCACCAATGCCCTGTTCCAGATCTTTAATTTATATCACAAACAACAGTGGCCCCAGTACTGATCCCTGTGGACCACCATTGGTCACCTTTCTCCAATTCGAGAAACTCCCTTTAACTACTACTCTCTGTCTCTTGTTGCTCAACCAGTTCTTTATCCACCTAGCTAGAACACCCTGCACACCATGTGACTTCACTTTCTCTATGGGGAACCTTATCAAATGCCTTACTGAAGTCCATGTATAGCCCTTCTTTCATCTATCAACTTGGTCACTTCCTCAAAGAACAAAGTTGGTAAGGGATGATCTCTCGCTGCATAAAACCATGTTGCCTATCACCGATAAGCTCATTCCTTTCCAAACATAAATAGATTTTATCTCTCAGTAACTTCTCTAGCAACTTTCCCACCACTGACGTCAGGCTCACTGGTCTGCAGTTACCTGGAATATCCCTACTATCCTTCTTGTACAGGGGGACAACATTAGCAACTCTCCAGTCCTCCGGCACTTCACCTGTGTTTAAGGATGCTACAAAGATATCTGTCAGGGTCCCAGCTATTACCTCTCTCACCTCCCTCAGCAACCTGGGATAGATCCCATCCTGTCCTGGCGATTTGTCCACCTTAATATCTTTTAGTTTACCCAACACATCTTCCCTCCTTATGTCAACATGATCCAGAGTAAACAAACTTCTATCTCTAATCTCAACATTCATCATGTCTCTCTCCTCAGCGAAGACTGATGCAATGTAATCATTGAGAATCTCATACATTTTCTCAGGTTCAACACACAACCTTCCTTCCTTATCCTTTAGTGGACCAACACATTCTCTAGTTACCCTCTTGCTTCTTATATATGAATAAAAGACTTTGGGATTCTCTTTAATTCTGCCTGCTAAAATTATTTCATGAACCCTTTTAGCCCGCTTGATTCCTCATTTACGATTGGTCTACTCTCCCGATATTGCTCCAAGGCTCATTCTGTTCTTAGCTGCCTGGACCTTGGGTACTCTTCCCTTTTCCTCTTGGCTAGTCGCATGATTTATTCTGGATCAGTGGTGCTGGAAGAGCACAGCAGTTCAGGCAGCATCCGAGGAGCTTCGAAATCGACGTTTTGGGCAAAAGCCCTTCATCAGGAATAAAGGCAGGGAGCCTGAAGCGTGGAGAGATAAGCTAGAGGAGGGTGGGGGTGGGGATAGAGTAGCATAGAGTACAATAGGTCAGTGGGGGAGGAGATGAAGGTCAGGGAGGAGAGGGTGGAGTGGATAGGTGGAAAAGGAGCTGGGCAGGTCGGACAAGTCCGGACAACTCAAGGGGACAGTTTTGCTGGAGGTTAGAAACTAGGATGAGGTGGGGGAAGAGGAGGACAGTGTTGAGCTGGAGATTAGAAACTAGGATGAGGTGGTGGAAGGGGAAATGAGGAAGCTGTTAAAGTCCACATTGATGCCCTGGGGTTGAAGTGTTCCGAGGCAGAAGATGAGGCGTTCTTCTTCCATGCGTCTGGTGGTGAGGGAGCAGCGGTGGAGGAGGCCCAGCACCTCCATATCCTCGGCAGAGTGGGAGGGGGAGTTGAAATGTTGAGCCAC
>NC_057714.1:56484652-56516691 GCF_004010195.1 Chiloscyllium plagiosum
GAGGCCTGTAGTACAGCCCCAACAATGTAACTGCATCCTTCTTATTTCTCAGCTCTATCCATAATGCCTCACTACTCAAGCCCTCCGTAGTGTCCTCCATTAACACAGCCGTGATATCACCCTTGACTAGCAATGCAACTTCCCCCCCCCCACTCCCCCCACCCCACCCCACCCCCTCCTTTTATTTCCCTCCCTGTCCTGTATGAAGCATCTATATCCTGGAGCATTTAATTGCTAATCATGCCCTTCCTTCAACCAAGTTTCTGTGATCGCAATAAGGCATAGTTCCAGGCACCAATCCAAGCTCTAAGTTTGTCTGCCTTACCCACTACACTTGCACTAAAGTATATGCTCTTCAGACCACCAGTTCCTTCGTGTTCATCTGCTCTCTGCTTACTCTTCCCCTTGGTAATGCTAACTTTATGATCCTTACAGTCTCTAGCTTCCACCTCACTGTATACTTGTCTTCTCTTCTGGTTCCCAGCCCCCTGCCACATTCGCTTAAAACATCCCCAACAGCAGTAGCAAAAACTCCCCCAAGAACATTAGCTCCAGTCAGGTTCAGGTGTAGACCATCCAATTTCTAATAGTCCCACCTTCCCCAGAATCAGTCCTAATGTCCCACAAATCTGAACTCCTCCCTCCTACACCATCCCTCAAGCCATATGTTCACCCTTCCTATTCTTTCATTTCTACCCTGGCTAGCATGTGACACTGATAGCAATCCTGTTATCACTCCTTTGAGATCCTCCTCTTTACCGTCTCTGCTAGCTCCCTGAAATCTGCTTTCAGGACCTCAGCTCATTTTTTTACTTCTATCATTGGTGCCTATGTGCACCACGACAACTGGCTGTTCATCCTCCCCTTTCAGAATGCTGAGCAGCCGATCGGTAACATCCTTGACTCGAGCATCTGGGAGGCAACATACCATCCAGGAATCTCGTTTTCAGCCACAGAGCCGCCTATCTGCTCTCCTTATAATAGAATCCCTATGACCATGGCCCTACAAGTCTTTTTCCTGCCCTTTTGAACAGCAGAGTCTGCCACGGTGCCCTGATCCTGGCAACTGCAGCTCTCTCCTGGTGAGCCATCTCCCCCAACAGTATCCAAAACCTGTTTTGGAGGGAGATGACCGCAGGGGATACTTGCACTGTCTTCCTACTCTTTCTCTGACTTTTGGTCATCCATTCACTGTCTGCCTCAGCAATTCTAATCTGCCGTGTAACCAATTCACTAAACGTGCTATTCATGACCTCCTCAGCATCGCGAATGCTCCACAGTGAGTCCATCTGCAGCTCCAGAACCATCATGAGGTCAAACAAGAGCTGCAGCTGGACAGACTTCTTGCAAGTATAAGAGTCAGGGATATCAGCCACGTCAGCCACAAAAGCAATGACAGGGAGGGCAAGTTGTTGTAGAGCAAAGGAAAAATAATAAGATTCAGCATTCTAAATTGGTTTGGCAAATTGTTATGTGAAATCACAAGGTAATCAAAGAGATATTCTAAAATGAATTAGAGGCTATGGATATAAAACATATTGAAATATAGCTTAAATTCAGACTGAACTGGGAAATCAGTTTTCCTGATAAAACAATTTGAGGAAAGTTCAGAGCCCCTATGGCTCCTACATGGATTCTGGCAAATAGAAAGTTATCCAGTCTCACTCCACCTTTTTGGTCAGTAGCCCAGCAGGTTATAGCAGCTGAAGTTCACATCAACTGTACATTAAATGCAACAATGGCTTAAATCTGTATTAACCTTTCAGGCAGTATGTCTTACATTCTAACAGCTCTCTGAGTGAAAAACAATCTCCACTCCCTCTCAGTCTTCAAAGAAGATACTTGAGAGATACAGAAGGGCAACAGGATTTTAACAGAGTTATAGAGTTGTAGAGTCATACTGCACGAAAACGGTCCATACTGAACAAATTTCCCAAGCTAAACTGGTCCTAATTTGGTTCATATCCCCCCAAACTATTCCTATTCATGTACCTTTCCAAATGTCCTTTAAGTGTAACTATACCTGCATCCACCACTTCCATTGGGAGTTCATTCCACACACGAACAACCCTCTGTGTGGAACAGTTGCCCTTCAGGCCCCTTTTAAATCTTTTTCCTCTCACCTTAAACAATGCCCCCACCCACCTTAGGGAAAAGACATTCATTATTCACCATATCAATGCCTCTCATGATTTTATAAACTTGTATAAGGTGACCCCTCAACCTCCTACACTCCACTGAAAAATGTCCCAGCCTATCCCTTTACCTCAAAACCTCCAGATCCAGAAACATCCGAGTAAATCTTTTCTGAACCTCTTCAATTTAATACTATCCTTCCTACAGCAGGGTAACCAGAACTGTACACAGTACTCCGAAAGTGGCTGCACCAATGTGCTGTACAAACTTAACATGATGTCCCAACTCCTATACGCAATGGTCTGAGCGATGAAGGCAAGCATGTTAAATGTCGTCTTAACTGCCCATCTGCCTGTCATGCAACTTCAAAAGAACTATGTACCTGAATCCCTAAGTCTCTCTGTTCAAACTATCTCAAAGTTGACCTTTATTCATGTTAAGTGGGGAACATATTTTAGAATGCATCCATGACTACTTCTTAGATCAGCATGCTTCCATAACACTAAGGATGTTGTTTAATTTCTGCAAAATAACTGGTGAGGTTGAAAATGTAATTGAAAAACAAAGCCTACAAAGTTATCTTAAACAGGAAACAGTAACAAAAGGTTTAAAAAGGGTATTAGACTGGCAAAAGACACAAATCAAGATAAAAGGATAAATTAAATTTTATACAAAGAAAAATAAATATTTATCTAATTAATCCAACTTCTTCTATTAATGACATGCTCAGAGATTCTGCACAGCTTGTCTACTTTCCTACAGGATGTTTCAACCCTTTCACCTCATATCCCTGGACAATTATTATAATTGATATAATTTTGGAATCTACGTTTTTCATCATTGACAAGTTTTTAAAAGTTTAATGATAAAGAAAAATAAAGAGATGTTTGCTGGGGTTTCCTGGTGGTGAATAAATTATTTCAAATCATCCTTGATTTTTTTTGTGTTGAAATATGCGAGATTTGTGACTTCCTTTCTGCCCATATGCCTTAGGATTTCTGAAGATATTTTCAAAATGGTATTAACATACCACAGTGAGCTGAGCCAACTGGATCATTGCTCAATATTTTATTCAACAACACGCTCATTACTTTTTAATGTAAAATTGCTCAGGCATCAACTTGGTTACATCTAAGGTAGAGAAAGGAAGTACACAAAGATTATAAAGTCACAATGCTGTTACACGAAAAGGTTAGACAGAATAAAGTAAAATTGAAGTTTAAAAAAACAGAATGGCAAAGGAGAAATGAAGAGAGGAATGGATTATGGGATGCGAAACAATGTTTTGAAAGCATTTTCGAAATTCAAGGTTATTTGGCTTGGAATTTTCTATCAAAGAATATTCACTGTTACTTGAGCAGAAATGTTTACTTTTGTAGGCAGATACCTGATTAAATAAAACAATCTGGACATTAGTATCCAGCCTGCTTGCTTACTGCTAGCTTGTAAAAAACAGCATCTCACTGTTTGATTTACCTTTCAAAAGCTTTGAACAGGAAAATACCCATTGGGTGTGAAGACTTATTTATTTAGAAACAAACCTTCAGTCTTCTTTACTCTCTCCATCCAAAAATCTATTCATTCATTACAAGCATTCAACTTAAAATGAATTTCACTATTCTTAGCTTACACGATTTGGAGATACCGGTGTTGGACTGGAGTGTACAAAGTTAAAAATCACACAACACCAGGTTTTAGTCCAATAGGTTGTGTCCTCCACAATCACCTGATGAAGGAGCGTCGCTCCGAAAGCTAGTGCTTCCAATTAAACCTGTTGGACTATAACCTGGTGTTGTGTGATTTTTAACTTAACTTACACAGTTCTGTTCCAAGCTTGAACTGCTCAAATCAGAATCCTTCAAGCTGATTGGTTAAGGAGATACAGATAATTCATTTGTTCACTCAGATCCCAGATGCTGTATAATAGGACACCACACCATTTCAATCATATGTTTCACCGAAGTGTTACCACATTGAAAGAGGACATTAAGCCTGTAAAATTATTATTAATGCCTCATGCCAATCTTCTGCTTTCTCCCCATATCCTTGTATCTTACTTTAATCCAGATAATCATCCAATGTCTTTTTGAATGCTTCAATTGAACCTGCCACCAATTTCTAGGCAGTGCATTCCATACCCTAACTATTCAAAACTACAACACTTCCAGGAACTTGTACAAAGTATCATTGAGGTTAAACAAGTCAGAGCAAATCATTCAATGGCATGTCTGTTGAATAGTTACATGAAGTTTTGGACCAATATTGCAGTAATAAAGAAGCTCCTCAATTTGTATTTTATTCATTCATGGGATATAGGCATCATTGCCTGGCTCACATTTATTACTAATCTTAATTGCCCAAAGTACAGTTAAGAGTCAACCATATTACTGTAGGTCTGGAGTCACATGTAGGCTAGACCAGATAATATTGATAGATTTCCTCCATTTTCATATCAGTGAACCAGATGAGTTTTTATGCAAATCTGCAGTGATCTGTGTAGACTGTGTCTTTATTTTCTAGCATTTTTGAATGCAAACTGATATGGGAAAAGTACTTGTTTAAAAGCTAAAGATTGTTGAAGAATTGCTGCACTTTATAATAGCAAGTTATTTGACAATCATGATAAGTGCTGTTTACACAGTTATTGATTCAAACAGTAGGGAAAGCTTAATTACAGATAAACTGGAGGGGGAGAGTTATTTGCAAATGGAGATTTGACCGACATCATGCTGCAGAACAGTCTGTGGACTAAGTATGGATGACAAGGCCTCCTGCCTGCCAACAACTATGTGTTTGGCTCCCAGGTAGTTGAACAGCTTAGGGACATGAACATTTGTGTCAGAAGCAGCCTGATTTCTCGGAGGGAAGGGGTGGTTTTGTTCTGTATTAAACAGCATATCAAGCCTAATGGCAGCCAGTTTATTTCCTGTCCCCTCCCAATCAGTTTTCATAATCTGTGACCTATTAATAAGACAGAGGCCTTTACCAGTTTAAAACAGTCACCCTGTGTTTCATGCAAAAGAGTAAAAATACTTGAAGAAGGAAGATCAAGAAGCAGTGCTGTGATCTGTAAAGGATCATCTCGGCAAACCCTGTGACCAAGAATCACTGAACTGCATTCCCAGTCTTTCCCTTCCACCTAACATCAATTTTTCTTTTGAGTCTGTATGTGTGTCTGTACGTAAAGGGGAAGCTTATAAGTTTTATAAGATTGATGTTTTACTTGGTACGGTTGATGGTTTACCTGTAGCTAGTATCTATTTGTAATAAGTTTTAAGATTATATTAGATTGCCTACAGTATGGATATAGGTCCTTTGGCTCAACAAGTCTACACCAACCCTCCAAAGAGTAACCCACCCAGACCCATTCCCCTACCCTACATTTACCCCTGACTAATACACCAAAATCTATTGGCAATTTAACATGACCAATTCACCTGATCTGCACATCTTTGAATTGTGGGAGAAAACAGGAGCACCTGGAGGAAATGCGCGCAGACACAGGGAGAATGTGCAAATTCTACACAGACAGTCACCCAAGGTGGGATTTGAACCCAGGTCCCTGGCGCTATGAGCCACTGTACCACTGTTTTAAGTATTATAAAGTACAAGCACCAGATTCATGCTTTCAACCTGACTCTGAAATATAGGTGAATTGGGAAATACTGCTACTTTTTAAAATCTTTAACTTTTGTGATGCTTCTGGGTACGATGGGACTTGATTTCGATTGCTCTATCCCAATGATGCATAAGAGGTTACATGATCACCATTAGATTAGCTTTTTTAAAATGCAAATGATAATCAGCTGCTATGGTGGGATATGAAGCCATAACTCTAGAACATTAGCGTTGAGGTCTGGATTACTAATCCAGTTACATAGCCAACATGTCACTACCTCTCCCTAAACGTAGAGCTACACTTTTCATTATAATAATTATTTCATGCAGCATCTAAAGGGTGAATACAAGAACAGTTTCAAATATTTATGAAAACTTCATAATATGAAAATAACATTGGTCCAAACAACTTTATAATAGTTGTGTATTTTTGTAAGTATGTATCTTTTGATTGTGACTTAAATGGCAAAACAAAATGAATAGGTCCTTTTGATATGATATTTGAAGCTCAAAAATGATATATTACTACCAAACCTTACAATGGTTTAATTCTATTTCAAAAAATAAACAGTGACTTGATTCTGCTATTTGATGACAAAGAAATAAAGCTGAAGAAATTGTCTTGCACTAAATAATATGAAGTAAAGTCTATTTTTTGCCAGCATATTGTAAACAAAGTTGTTTTCACAACAAACAATAGTTTTATGAAACAAAAACAGAATGCTAGAGGAACACAGTAGACCTGACAGCATCTGTAGAGAGGAAACAAGAGTTAATGTTTTGAGTTTAGTGACCCTTTGTCAAAACTAGTTTTTAATGATTTGCTCTACTGATAATTCTCTCTTAGAGCTAAATATTGCACACATAGCAATGCAAGTTTCAATCCAATTGCAGAGGGTACAAAATTAGGATTATGATGGATTGCAGAAGAAAGAAATTACAGAATCAGACACTAATACTAGATGTTTGGCTGCATAAGTCACAGGAAATGAAACACTTGGTGAATCAAAATAAGAGTTGTATGTATGTAGAAAAATAAACATAGAAAAATACAGCGCAGTACAGGCCCTTTGGCCCTCGATGTTGCGCCGATCCAAGCCCACCTAACCTACACTAGCCCACTATCCTCCATATGCCTATCCAATGCCCGTTTAAATGCCCATAAAGAGGGAGAGTCCACTACTGCTACTGGCAGGGCATTCCATGAACTCACGACTCGCTGAGTAAAGAATCTACCTCTAACATCTGTCCTATACCTACCACTCCTTAATTTAAAGCTATGCCCCCTTGTAATAGCTGACTCCATACGTGGAAAAAGGTTCTCGTGGTCAACCCTATCTAAACCCCTAATCATCTTGTACACCTCTATCAAGTCACCCCTAAACCTTCTTTTCTCCAATGAAAACAGCCCCAAGTGCCTCAGCACATGTGTGTGCATGTGTGTGGATATCAGAACTTTTTATCATGGTATTAAGTCACTTTACCCAATGCTAAAAAGGATTTTTGCTGTGCTCTCATTTTACTTGTATGAAATTATAACAGGGTCAATGTTTATAACACATTTATTAATGGTGCAATTTAAACAAAATCAAAGTTTAGACAATTCTCTTTTCAGCCAGAGAAAATATACTAGTGGAACAGTTGAACATTTATCTTGATTGATTTCTTCATAAGACTCAATGCAACTCACTAAATCTGAACAATTTGTTCTGCTTCAAACCGGGATGATTGATCTGCTGTCTAGCTTGGACAAGGTGGAAATACGAAAGATTTACCTCCTCTCAAAAAGCCATTATCTCCAGAAGTATTAGTTTATTTACAAACTTTTATGTTACACTATTTTCTTTTGTAACTGAAGATACTCAATGATTTTTCAACCCAAAGTCTTGAACATTTAGTTCCACACCTGGTCCCAGTTTTTTATGATTTACTTCTCCACTGCTAGTTGTACCTATGCCAGAAATAATTCCAACTGTTGCATTTTTTAAAAAACCATTAAGATTGGAATTATAAATGGGCTTGAAATTAACAAATGCACAATAATAAGTTTTATTCCAAGTTATCATCCCATGTTGATTCAATATAAAACTATGATTTTATTTCAGGATTAAGTAAGAATTTTGAAAACATGAAGCTTAGGAAAAGGAATGGACATGTTGCCCTCTGAGCCTGTTCCATCATTCAATATCATTGTGACTGATCTGGCTGTAATTTCAGCTGCACATTCCTGTCTGTACCCCAGGCTTCCTTGTCTATCAAAAACCTAACTCCACCTTGAATAAACTCATTGACCTAAACTCCATTATTTTCTAGGGATAAAAATTTCACAGAAAGCAATCCTCAGAAAGAAAGTTCTCCTCATTTCAGTCTTAAAAGTGAGAGCTCTTATTCTTAAACTGTACTTCCTAATCCTAGTCTCTCCTGCAGGAAGAAAAATCCTTTCAGAATTCAAACTGTCAAGTTCCCTCAATATTGTACATGTTTCAATAAGATCATCCCTTATAATTCTAAACTCTGATGGGTAAAGGTCCAGTCTATTTCTCCACAGTCCCTCATCCCAGGAATGAACCAAATGAACCTTCTCTAACCTTCTAATAAAACAATGTTTGTTTTCAAATAAGATGACTAAAATTGTGTGTACTGTACTCTGGATATGGATTCACCAAGGCCCTGTACAGTTGAAGTAAAGTTTACCTCTTATGTTGTGGTCTCAGTGCAATAAATAACATTCAATGTGCCTTCCTTGCTGAACCTGAAAACTAACATTGTGGCTCATGTATCAAAGATGAACATATGCCTCTGTGTCTCAACTCTTCAATCTATATCTACTTATGTTTTTCTATTATTTCTGCCAAAGTGAAGAAAAAGAGTTTGACCATACTTCAACCTGATCTCTGCGTCTCATAATTGTATAGACTTCTATCAAGTCTCTTCACTGCTTCACAGAAAACATCCTGTGTTTTTCTAGCCTCTCCTTATAGCCCATGCCCTGTAATCCAGGCACCACCACAGTAAACCTCTTCTGCATCCTCTCCAAATCCTCCACATTCTTCCTGTAATGTGGCAACCAGAACTGAATGCACTACTCTAAGAGTAGCCTAACCAAAGTCTTACGAAGGTACAACATGACATTGTGACGCTTGTACTCAATTTCCTGAGCAATAAAGACACCTTCTTTACCACTGTATCTACTTGTGTAGCCACTTTCAGGGAGCTATGGACTTGACCCCAAGATTCCACTGTACGTCAATGTTGTTTAGGGTGCTGCCATTAACTTTATACTTTTCCTTAACATTTGATCTCCCAACGTGCAGCATTGCACACTTACACAGATTAAACTCTATCTGCCATTTCCCCACCCATATCAGCAACTGGTCTATATCCCGCTCTATCCTTTGACAACTCGCTACACTATCCACAACTCCACCAATCTTTGCATCGTCTGCAAACTGACTAAACCACTTGCATTTTCATCCAAGTCAGTTACAGATATCACAAACTGCAGAGGTCCCAGTATGGATCACTGAGGAACACCACTAGCCATGGATCTCCAGCCAGAAAAACACCCTTCCACCACTATCCTCGGCCTTCTCTGGGCAAACCAATTCTGAATGCATGCGGTCAAGTCACCGTGGATCCCATGCATCTTAATGTTTTGGATGAGCCTACCATGAGGGACATTGTTGAAAGCCTTACTAAAATCCATGCAGACAATATCCGCAGCTCTACCCTCATCAATCACCGTTGTCACCTCCTCAAAAAATTCAATTAAGTTAGTAAGGCATGACCTACCTGGCACATAGCCATGCTAACAGTCCCTAATTAGGCTCTGCTTTTCCAAATGTGCATAAATCCTATCCCTAAGAATTCTCCCCAATAGTTTCCCAACCACTGATGTGAGACTCACCAGTCTATAATTTCCTGGATTATCCCTATTTCTCTTCTTGAGTAGAGGAAGATCATTAGCTACTTGCCAGTCCTCCAGGACCTCATCTACTGTGTCCGTTGATCTCAAATGGTCTCATCTACATCGGGGAGACAGGGTGCCAACTCACAGAACATTTCTGAGAACATATCAGGGACACACGCAGCAAACAACCCCAGCTCCCTATGGCTGACCGCTTCAACTCCCCCTCCCACTCCGCTAAGGAAATGCAAGTCCTGGCCCTCTTCCACCACCAAATCCTAGCCACCCAAAGCCTGGAGGAACAATGCCTCATCTCCCATCTTGCGACCCTCCAACCACACGGCATCAACATCAATTTCATCAATTTTCACAACTCCCCTGCCCCCACCTTATTCCAGATCCAATCTTCCAACTTGGCACCACTCTCTTGAACTGTCCTAACTGTCCAACTTCCTTTCCACCTATCTGTTCTACCCTCTGCTCCAACCTATTGCTATCAGCCCCCACCTTAATCTACCTATCACCTTCCCAGTTACCTTGCCCTCAGCCCAACCTCTCCACCTATTTATCTCTCAGTCCCCTTACTCTGCTCCCCCTCCATATTCCTGACGAAGGGCTTATGCCCAAAATGTCAACCCTCCTGCTCCTCAGATGCTGTCTGACGTGTTTGCTTTTCCAGTGCCCCACTTTTCAACTCTAATCTCTAGCTTCTGTGGTCCTCAATTTCTGCTAATCCTCCAAGACCTCTCCAGTAGTTAATGAGGATACAAAGATCTTGGTTAAGGCCCCAGCAAAATTCTGTTTCAACAGCCTGGAATAGCTACCATCAGGCCCTGGAGACTTATCCACATTAATGCTCTGGATGTAAGCTTGCTCGCTTAGCAAAACTCGCAAAGACCTTAATGTTCTTCAAGAGCTCCAACAGCACTTCTTTCTTGATTTCAAAATGCCATACCATTTTAGCATGCTGCACACAAATATCTGAATCCTCCATATTCTTCTCTTGCATGAATACTGATGCAAATCACTCATTTAGGATGTCACAATGTTGGATTCTTTTTATTGAGTTTTGGAAAGATATGTAGCTCAGGTTGAGGTTCTGGATGTAGGTTTGCTTGCTGAGCTGGAAGTTTGATTTTCAGACATTTCATCACCATACTAAGTAACATCTTCAATGAGCCTCTGGACAAATCACTGCTCGTGTTTCCTGCTTTCTACTTATGTGATGTCACCATGGAAAATGACATCACCAACCCAAGGAAACCCAAACATATAAATAGAAAGCAGGAAACACTAGCAGTGCTTCGTCCAGAGGCTCATTGAAGATGTTACTTAGTATGGTGATGAAATGTCTGAATGAACCTGCAAGCTAAGCAAGCAAACCTACATCCTGGTTTATTTTTGCTAAAAGCTGTACCTTTTCTCAAAGAAACTATGTCTTTGTTTTTTTCAGAGGGGTAATAAACCATGCTCACGGCCAATTAGACTAGTTTGGTACAGAGATTAAAGGATATTGTGAGGCCTTTTTGTTTATGTGTAAACAGATGAGACTTCAGGCCAAAGTGGTCATGTTTTAGAAGTGACCTGTATAATGAAAGGGGAGTGGCCAGCTCTCTAGCTGAAGTCCAGAACTGCCTCACAGCGGCAGAGACCCGGGTTCAATTACCACCTCAGGCAACTGTGTGGAGTTTGCACATTCTCCCCGTGTCTGCGTGGGTTTCCTCCCACAGTCCAAAAATGTGCAGTTAGGTGAATTGGCCATGCTAAATTGCCTGTAGTGTTAGGTGAAGGGTAAATGTAGGAGAATGGGTCTGGGTGGGTTGCTCTTCAGAGGGTTGGTGTGGACTTGTTGGGCTGAAGGGCCTGTTTCCACACGGCGAGTAATCTAACCTAATCAAACTAGTTGGGAGCTGTGTTGAAACAAACTCTCTCTCTTTCTGCCCTTCCAACATCAACTTGTAAGCATCTGTTCCATTTTTTAACTGTGTTTCAAGAGGGTTTGCTTATTGGGACTATTATGTATATTTAAGTCTAATTTGGATAGACTGAGTTCTGTAGAGGTTCTTTATTCTGTTCTTTGTGTTTCATTGTGTAATCTTGAGAATAAATTGTTGTCTGTTTTAAAACCTGGTAGTCAACCTAGCTACCTCACTCTGAGTGATTTTCATTGTACACTTACCAAAACAAATTGCAAAGTTATGGGCTGCCTACTTAAGAATGTTTTGAGTGGTCTGGCCTAATCCATAACAGATTGGACGCTCTTTGAGGGAATTAAAACTGCGAGTGGTAGCCCCTGGTGTCTTTATTTCCTGCTCCTTGGATTCTTCTGCTCCTTGAATGCTGCCTGACCTGCTGCGCTTTTCCAGCAACACATTTTTCAGCTCTGATCTCCAGCATCTGCAGTCCTCACTTTCTCCTCCTTGGTTAGGTAGACAAAGCTTGGGATAGTAATGGCTCTTTCAGTTGCCAAATGTTTTCTGGAGGTGGATGCGGTGACTTTGGAAGTTTCACAAAAGGTAAATAATAACAAACTGCACGAATTAATAGAGAAGCTTGAATTGGAGCTGCCTGCTTCTGTGAGTAAAGGAGAGATAATTACTCCAGTAGCTCAGCATTTAAACTTGCTGGAGAAACCATCAAAATCTATAGAGATGGCAAGAATTCAACTTCAAATGAAGCAGCTTGAGTTAGAGGCCAGAAATAAGGCAAGGGCAGCAGAAATGAAACAGTTTGAGTTGCGATTAAAACAGAAGAGGGGAAAAAGAGAGAGCAGAGAAAGAAAGAGGGGGAACTTTTGAACTTTAAAAACTGACAACTTAGAAAACCAAAGTCAGCTTAAAAGGCTGGCGATGAAGGCTGAGGGTAGGCTTAGTGAGGAAGAAAGTGAGGATGAGCAAGCTCCTGGTAGTCAGAAACCTAGTGAGAAACTGTTTAAGTATATTCAAGCATTGCCAAAATTTGATGAGAAGGATGTGGAAGCCTTTTGCATCTGATTTGAAAAGGTTACTAATCAAATGCAGTGGCCAGTGGCAATGTGGGTTTTTTTGATCCAAATGAAACTTGTAGCTGGGGCCAGTGAGGTATTCACATCACTATCAGAAGAGGTATCTGGGGAGTTTGAGGAGGAAAAAAAGGCATCTTAAGTGCATATGAGCTTGTACCAGAAGCCTACAGACAATATTTCAGGAATCTAAGGAGGGACCCTGGTCAAACCTATAATGAGTTTGAAAGGATCAAACAGAGTAATTTCAATAGATGGATAAGAGCTTTAAAATCGAGCAAACCTATGATGCCCTTAGAGAGGTAATTATTTTGGAGGAATTCAAAAATTCACTGCCTGAAGTAGTGCAAACTCATGAGAAAGAGCAAAGAGTTAAAACAGCAAAGTTAGCAGCTGAAGCGGCTGATGATTATGAGCTGGTCCATGAAACTCGGTTTGCTTCCATAATCAACTTTAGTCCATGAGGGATAGAAACTGGGGCAAAGAGAAATCCTCATGTGGAAAGGGAAAGATTCAGAAAATATTGATAGGATAACTTACCACAGGGTTAAAAAGAAACCCTTGAGGGGGACAAAGAAGTTAAAAAGCTCTGGTGTTTTCATTATAATAAGCTGGGCTACATAAAATCAGTGTTGGTGGGCTAGGAGAAGGCCAGATGTAGGAAAACCAGACAAGCCTGGGAGTTTTGTTGGATTAGTAACAAAAAGCACAAGGGAAGTTAGACAACTGCCTCAGAGTGTACAAGATGGTCAAAGGTTGATTAAGGAGGAAGTGCCAGATCAGCTTAAAAAATATATGTGCAAGGGTAAAGTTTATTCACATATGCCAAGAGCAGCAGGTAAAGAGGTTACAATATTAAGGGACACATGATCCTCTCAGTTGGTAATGCTAAAGGATGAGGAGATATGTACTCCTGAGGGACTATTACCAGAACAGGTACTCATAACAGGAATTCATGGTGAGACAAAAAGTGATCAATTATGTAAAATGAGGCTAGATAGTTCAGAGAAGAGTGGAGAATTTGTGGTAGGAGTACTGGGCAAACTCTCAGCTCCAGGAATACAATTTGTCCTTGCAAATGATTCACCAGTAGGTGTGCTGCCTACTCTAGTTGAAAAGCCAATGGAGATACAGGCAACTGAAGACATGGAGAATGTTTATCCAGGAATTTTTCCCTGATTGTGTGATCACAAGATCACAGAGGCACAAGTTGAAGCAGGGGGGATCAGGAGGGAAGCTGACATAGCGTTATCTGAGATCTTTTTTGATCAGATAAGTGGAATAGAGAAGGAGCAAATAGGTAAACATGCAAGTATGTTTAGCCCTGCTAAGGTGATTGAATTACAGCAGAAAGATGAGAACTTAAAACAGCTGGATCAAAAGGCATTTACAGGGGAGAGTGAATGCATCCCTGGGTGTTATTACTTAAAAATGATGTCATAATGAGGAAATGGAATCTATCACACATTCAAGCAGATGGGAAAAATGCAGAGATTCATCAAATTGATTTGCCAGTAGGGTATAGAAAGGAGGTGATGCAAGGGGCAGATGAGTTACCACTTGGAGGTCATTTAGGAGTGAGGAAAACATAGGCTACAATATAAAGACATTTTTACTGGCCTCGAATGCAGTTGAAGTTTGTCAGACATGTCATACATGTCAGCTAATTGGAAAACCACAGGCAGTAATAAAACCTGCACTTTTAATACATATTCCAGCGTTTGAAAAACCATTCACAAGAATCTTGATTGGTTGCATAGATCCCCTACCTCAAACAAAAAGTGGGAATAAGTATTTATTAACAATAATGGATGTGTCACCTAGATTTCTAGAGGCAATCCCATTATGCAACATCACCACTAAAAGGGCTGTTGAAGAATTATTTAATTTTTTTACTAGATACAGACTACCAATAGAGATTCAGTCAGATCAAAGATCAGACTTCACATCCAAACTATTCAAGGTGGTTATGAATAACTTGGGAATAAAACAATTCAAATCTACTGCGTACCATCCAGAATCGCAGAGAGTGCTAGAGAGATGGCATCAAACATTAAAGACCATGTTGAGAGTTTATGGTCAGGATTATCCAGATGATTGGGATAAGGGTGTTCTGTTTGTACTTTTTTGTGATCAGAGATGCACCAAATGAATTGATCAAATTTAGTCCATTTGAATTAATTTTGGGGCATGAAGTAAGAGGACTATTAAAATTGATGAAGGAGAAATTAATAAGTCCGAATTCAGAGACCACCCATTTGGATTATGTGTCAAATTTTAGAGAATGATTAAATAGAGCTGGAGAGTTGACAGCATTTAAAAGTATCACAGTATACAATGAAACAAGAAGCGGATCTGAAATCACAAATTCGCAATTTTACAATTGGGGATATGGTATTGGTGTTACTTCCAGTAGCAGGTGAGCGAGCCTTTAAGAGCAAACTTTAGCAGACCTTATCAAATCGAGAGAAAATTGAGTGAGGTGAACTACTTAATAAGGACTCCAGACAGGAAGAAATCTCACAGTGTGTCATGTGAATATGCTGAAAAGGTATTGTGATAGGGAATGAAAGCAAGAGGAGAAGGTGTTAATTATCACAGCACACGAGGAAGAACCAAGTTCAGAGGATTCTGAATTGGACATTCCTCAACTCAAATTGGACAATGAGGAACTTGTCAAAAATTGGGATAAATTATTGAGTTATCTTTCACAAGAAAATCAAAATGATCTGAAAGAGTTATTACTATCACATGGGGAAATAAACTGGGAATTACTAACCTAATTGTGCATGAAGTAGATATAGGAGATGATGTTCCGATTAAGCAACATCCTTATAGGCATAACCCTCTAAAGTTGGCACAGGTTCAGAAGGAGATAGAGTGCATGCTCCAAGATGGCATAATCGAAGTGAGTTACAGTGACTGGAGCTCACCCATAGTCATGGTGCCAAAGCTAGATAGCGCCCAACGGTTATGTGTGAACTATCGCAAAGTGAACACCATTACAAAGACTGATGCATATCCAATTCCATGGTTGGAGGACTGTGTCGAAAAAGTGGGACAAGCAACTTACATTTCTAAGTTGGCCTTGTTCAGAGGCTACTGGCAAGTACCTCTGTCAGAGAGAGCAAAGGTGATTTCAGCTTTCATAACGCCAAATGGACTATATCAGTTCAAGTCATGCCATTTGGTATAAAAAACATTCCAGCCACATTTCAGAGACTGATTAATAAGGTCATTACTGGACTACCCAAATGTGTGATTATATATTGATGACTTGGCGATTTTTAGTCACTCATGGAAGGAACATTTACAGTATTTATCGCACTTGTTCGATTGACTTTGGAAAACAGGCATGGTGGGAAACATAGCTAAAAGTGAATTTAACCAAAGCCCAAGTCACCTTCCTGGGCCATGTTGTTGGACATGGACAAATTATCCCACGAGATGCAAAAACGAAAGTAATAGGGGAATTTCCACACCGTCAATGAATAAAGCAGTACTAAGGTTCCTGGAATTGAGTGGATTTTACCAAAAGTTTTACCAAACTTTAGCAGTGTGGCTTCTCCACTCACTGAATTGTTAAAAAAGGACAATGGACTGTCAAAAGGCATTTGACAGCCTAAAAACTGTGTTAACCACTGCCCCAGTATTAGCCACACCGGATTGCACGAAGCTTTTCAAGGTGACTATCAATGCCAGTGATGTGGGTGTCGGTGCGGTGCTCCTGCAGGAAGATGACGAGGAAATAGAAAGACCCATCAGGTATTTTTCCAGGAAGTTGAATGTTCATCAACAGAAGTATTCAACAGTGGAAAAAGAGACTTTAAGCTTGGTGTTAGCATTGCAACATTTCAGTGTTTATATTATCAGCAACACATCAGAGACAATCGTATACACTGATCATAACCCATTGACATTTGTGGAAAATGTAAGGACAAAAATGCCAGACTGTATAAGTGCAACTTGTTGTTGCAGCCAATCAATTTGACAATTGTGCATCTGGCAGGTCGCAAAATGTGATAGTAGATGTGTTATTGAGACTGGAATGAAATACGGAGACGTTCGGTGGCAGGTATGCCATTGCCTTAATTTCCATGTGGTTGTTCACATTTGCATATTATAGTTAGCATGGTGTATATGTGTGTTTAGTCTACTAACTGGGTCTTTGAAGGGTTTTAAAAATGAAGTCATCTTTTGGTATTGATGGTTCATTTATTTTAAGGGGGGGAGGTGTCACCAAGTTGGTTTCTTTTTTCTAAAAGCTATTCCTTTTCTCAAAGATACTATGTCCTTGGTTTTTTTAGAGGGACAATAAACCACTCTCGGTGGCAATTAGACTGGTTTAATACAAAGATTAAAGGGTATTGAAAGGCTTTTTCATTTATATGTAAACAGATGAGACTTCAGGCCAAAGTGGTCATGTTTTAGAAATGACCTGTATAGTGAAGGGGGAGTGGTCAACTCTCTAGCTGAGCAGTTTACTTCAATCCAGAACTAGCTGGGAGTACAACAGTGGGCTGTGGGGAAATAAACTCTCTCTCTTTCTGCCCTTCTAACTTGTAATCATCTGTTCCATTTTTTTAACTGTGTTTCAAGAGGTTTGCTTAATGGGACTGTTGTGTATATTTGAAACAGCCTAAGGGCTGTGTAAGGGTAAAAACAATGACTGCAAATGCTGGAAACCAGAGTCTAGAAAAGCACAGCAGTTCAGGCAGCATCCGAAAAGCAGTAAAATCAACGTTTCGGGCAAAAGCCCTTCATCAGGAATACAGACAGAGAGCCTGAAGGGTGGAGATCTAAGTGAGAGGATTGTGTAATCTTGAGAATAAAGTTTTGTTTATTTTAAAACCTGGTAGTCAATCTAACTACCACATTCTGGGTAATTTTCACTGTACACTTACTGAAACAAATTGCAAAGTTATGGTCTGGACTGCCTGCTTTGGAATGTTTTGAATGGTCTGGCCTAGTCTATAACAAGGATCTCACCCATATCTTGTGCCTCCAAGCACAAGTTTCCTCCTTTATCCTTGTCTGGTCCTGCCTTCTCCATGGTTATCCTCATATTTTTAATGTATGCATAGAATGTTTAGGGATTCTCTTTAACCCGACTTGCCAAGGCCATTTCATGTCCCCTTCCTGCTCTCCTAATTGCCTGCCTGAGTTCCATCCTGCTTTCTTTATATTTATCATGGATCCTGTCCAAGTCAAGCTTCCTGAACTTTACATATGCTTCTTTTTCCTCTTGACAAAATTTATAACATCCCTCATAATCCAAGAGTCCATTACCTAGCCATTCCTGTCCTTCCTCCTTACTGGAACATACCGGTCCTGAACTCCCATCAGCAGGTCTTTAAACAACTTCCCATATCAAATGTGGGCTTGCCTGATAACAGCTCCCTATCTCTTGTCAAATACTGATGTAATTTGCCCTCCTCGAATTTAATATTTTGCCACAAGGTCCTGACTTATCATTCTTCATAGCTATCTTAAAACTTAAGGAGTTGTGATTACTGTTTCCAACATGCTCTCCCATTGAAAGGTCAGTCACGTGGCCAGGTTTATTAACCAGTACAAGATCTAGTATGCTAGCTTTTGGAGCTAGCATACTTCACTGGATGAAGGAGGAATTCTCCAAAAGCTTGTTATTTCAAATAAACCTGTTGGACTATGACCTGGTGTCAAGTGACTTCTGACTTTAACCTCACTGTAACCACTGTCTATCACACTGTCTGTTCCCTCTGCTCCTCAGTGTGTCCAACCTCTGTTACAATCCAACAACACAGTGTATGAGGAGCTGCAACTGGTCACACTTCCTGCAGACATCATTATCAGGACACTGGACTGCTTCCTGACCTCCTACATCCAATAGGAGGAGCATACCACTGCTCTAACTGCCAGCTCTGCCCCTTTACATGAAGATAAAAGAATCTTACCTTGCTCATCTCACTCACTGTATTCACCCATGCCTACATTTAGACCAACGAGCAGCACTATCTGGTTACTTAACCAGGGGTGGCACGGTGGCTCAGTGGTTAGCAATGCTGCCTCACAGTGCCAGGGACCTGGATTCAATTCCCGCTTCAGGCAACTGTCTGTGTGGAGTTTGCACATTCTCCCTGTGTCTGTGTGGGTTTCCTCCCACAATCCAAAGATGTGCAGGTCAGGTGAATTGACCATGCTAAATTGCTCGGAGTTTTAGGTGTAGGGGAATGGGTCTAGGTGGGTTGCTCTTCGGAGGGTCGGTGTGGACTTGTTGGGCCGAAGGGCCTGTTTCCACACTGTAGGAAATCTAATCTTAAATTACAGTGCAAGTTTTACAAACAGACGAAACACCCTTTAGGCTACAACAAACTTCCTAACAGCCTGTCTCAATGCCTCTCCTCGTTTTTTTGTTTGGTGAGAGGAGGAAGGAAGGATGGAAGGGGGGGGGGGGGGGCTGACCATTCCTTGACACCAGGTTCTTCCTCACTCTGCTGATCAATCATGATGACAGAGCCCTGAATCTATTTCAAAAACATACTTTATTCATAAGAAAATGTCTTTGGATATATATATATTGTCACAAAAGCAGTTCGGTTCTGTACAGAAGCATATCAAATAATAAACAAAAACATTAGATTTTGACTATATCCAAAAAATCCCAAAGACTCTCTTAACCATACAATACTAATATTTACACATATTTGAGGCACCAGGAGTGTCCAATAATTGAACAGATCCCCATTTACCTTCAGCAAAAAACTTTAGACAGTATTTTTTCCCCACAGTGCCTTAGTGGCAGCTACCCCAAGCTTTAGTCCATTCTTCAACTCGTAGTTCTGGAGCTTGGAATGTGCCAGTCTGCAACACTCAGTCACAGTCAACTCCTTATCCTGGAGGTTCAACGAGTTTCAGAAAGACGAAAGGATGTTTTTGACTGAGTTGATGCTCCTCTAGGCACAGTTGATGTTTGTCTTGGTGTATCTTCCTGGGAACACTCTGTAGAGCACAGAGTCCTGCAGCATAGAACTGCTTGGGATGAACATCAATACAAACCATTGTGTCTTCACCCAGACTTCCTTTGAAAAGGCACATTCCAGAAGGAGATGTGTGATGATCTCAACACCCCTGCAGCCACTTCCAGGACAGCATGCGGTGGTGCATATTGAGTGGGGGTTCATAAAGGATCTCACATGTAGTGCCCTTCTCACCACCAGCTACACAATGCCTTGGTGCTTGTTAAAATGTTTTGGTGATGAGGCATTCTGCCAAATGGGGGATTTTGCCAGTCTATTCAGGGAACCACTCGACAGGATCCATACTCTCCTTTTCCCTCAGGGTCTTGAGGATGCTGCGTGCTGATCACTTTCTGATGGACTAGTAGACAAAGGTGTTTCTCTTTGCAAATTTCTCGAAGAACAGGTGATATAGAATGAGAGCGTGGTGCTGGAAAAGTACAGTAGGTCAGGCAGCATCCAAGGAGCAGGAGAATCGATGATTCAGGCAAAAGCCTGAAAAGTCGATTCTCCTGCTCTTCGGATTGCTGCCTGACCTGCTGTGCTTTTCCAGCACCATGCTCTCAACTCTGATCATCCAGCATCTGCAGTCCTCACTTTCTCCCAGGTGAGACAGAACGGTCCAACTACTCGGAGAGTTCCACAGCAGCTAAGCCAGTCCCCTTCTTCACAACACCGGTAGAATCTCAGTACGTAGAGACACTTGGTGTTTGTGTTCAGAGGGTTTATGCACAGCTTAATGCAGCTGCACACAAAGGAAGCCATCAGGGTGAGAGTAGTGTTGGGTACATTCATTCCCATCCCCATCCAGAGTTTTGTACATGGAGTTCTCACAGACCCAGTCTGGCTTAGATTTCCAGATGAAGTGGAAGATAGCTCGGGTGACTGAAACAGTACGGTTTTAGGGAATGGGCCAGACCTGCGCCTCATACAATAGCAGAGAGAGTACTTCACACCTAATGATCAGGTTTTTACCCACAATGGAGTGGGAACAGTGCTCCCAAAAGACCAGTTTTGTCTTCACTTTGGCACTGCGTTCTTCCTAAAATTTTGCATATATCCTGAACCATATTCCCAGCACCTTCAAGTAATCTGGCCTGACAGTGATGGGAATGAAGGATCTATCAGCCCAGTTCCCAAAGAACATGACCTCACTCTTGCCTCAATTTATCTTGGCTCTCAAGCCTAGTTCAAGCTGGTCATAGATGTTCATGAGTCTGCGACTGACAGGGAATCTCAGCAGAAAACGTAGATGTTATCTATGTACAGGGAGGCCTTGACCTGCAGGCTTCCACTGCCTGGAATAGTCAGCTCTCTCAGACTTGCATTCTTCCTGATGAACTCATCAAACGGCTATGTACAACACAGAAATCAAACAGGAGAGAGTGGGCAGCCCTGCCTGACTCCGGATCTGATGGAGAAGCTTTTGGATTCACACCCATTCATTCAGACTGCGCTAACGAGATTGGCGTAGAGCAGTTGGATCCAATTGCAGATTCCCTCCCCAAAGCCCAGTTTGGAGAGAAAATCCCACGTGTATGTGTATGATCTCCAGTTAAAGGCCTTCTCCTGGTCCAGGCTGATGAGGAAAGCATCCACCCCTCTGTCCTGCGCAAAGATAATCTTATCTCTGAGACGTGTGAAGCTCTCAGAGATCATCCTGCCCGGCATAGCACAGGTTTGATGGGTGTGGATCACTGATCCCAGAGTAGACCTGACTTGGTTGGCAATGGAAGAATTTTGTAGTCTGCACTCTGCAATGATATTGGCGCGAATTTCTAATTTCCTCCCTCTCCCCTTTCTGCTTGTAGATTCAGGTAATGATACCTTTCCTCTTAGATTCACACATGGTACCTACCAGAAGCAAACTATCAATCTATCACAGGGGAGGCAATGGCCTTGTGGTATTATTGTTCACCTGTTAATCCAGACATTTTTGCAGAAATCTGGGTTCAAAACCTGCCACAGCAGATGGAGAAAGGTGAATTCAATAAATATCTGGAATTAAGAATCTGCTGATCATGAATCCATTGTTAATTGTTGGGGAAAAGCCCATCTTGTTCACTAATATCCTTCAGGGAAGGAAACTGCCATCCTTACCTGGTCTGGCCTACATGTGACTGCAGACCAACAGCAATGTGGTCGACTCTTAACTGTCCTCAGGGAAGTTAGGGATGGGCAATAAATGCTTCCTAACCAGCAGCACCCTCATCCTGTGAATGAATAAAGAAAAAGTACCTCCAGCAGCTCCTAGCCAATCAAGTCTGACAGAGCCAAATACAACTTGGCTGGTAAGCTGTTATTTCAAGTGTTTTATTCTTTTCTAAGGACTCTCCCACAAACCTAAGACCTCCATGACAGGCAGAATGAGTTTGTCCATGGGCTTTGTGTCATACAGTCTGGCATTAAAGGATTTGCTGAACCACTGTATGTCAGAAGTGAGATGACATTACTGAGCCATCATCTTCCTTTAGGCTGCTGAGCACAGACCTCTCCTTGTACACTATCTGAAAGCAGGAACATGAGCACATCTCATCCTGCTCCACGGTAGAGACTCTGGACTGGAAGATTATCTTGGAGGCCTCTGAGTCAGAGTCCCAGAATGCTCCTCAGCAAAGTCTCTCTGCTGTCTCTGATTAGAACTTCACACTTCCCAAATTGAATCATATGTGCAAGTATTTTGCGAGCAATCACAACTTATCCCTATTCCTTTGCAGTCTCTAAATCCTTTTGGCAACTTAATTTCTTACCTACCTTGGTGGCAGTAAAAAAAAACTTTGATGTGGAATGTTATGAATTGCTGTTTTTGGAAACCTAAGTATGCAGAGTCCCCTTTATCCATCCTACTTTCTCAGAAAACGCAAATCAATTAAACATGACATCCCCTTCACAAAACCCTACTGACTGTAGTTGATGTTATGACTTTTCTAAGCCTGTTATAACCTCCTTTGTAATGGATTTCCCCATGACAGATATTAGACTAACTGGCCTAAAGTTTCTTGCTTTATGGCTCCCTCCTTTCTTGCTTGTAAGGTACAATGTTCACTATTTCGCAATCAACTGGGATGATTTTAAGAGCTAAAAAGAACTGTAGAAAATTATAAACTGTAGGGATTCTTTGATTCACATTGCTGATGAGAGACTTGTGGATGATCAATCAGGTAGTGAATTACTTGCTGCAGGATTCCTAGCCTCTGACATGCTTTTGTAGCCACTGTTTATGTGGCTAGTCCAGTTCAATTTCTGGATTCTGGATTAGTGGTGCTGGAAGAACACAGCAGTTCAGGCAGCATCCGATGAGCAGTATGCTGCCTGAACTGCTGTGCTCTTCCAGCACCACTAATCTGCGATCTCTAAAACAACTTCCTTTATGTTCCCCAGATACCTGTTTTCCTGGAACCTTTCTCCTGGTGATGGTGGTTGTATTAAGTTCTGCCCCTCCATTCATCTTTTGATTCTCAAGCTTTCAGAAATAAATCAACAGACCAAACAACACTTGGTCTATTTGATAAACTCAGCAGCACCACGACCGATTGAGCTGGCTGAGTTTTAAAGGACATTGTTGCTGTACTGTTTGTGCTGCATTTGGCAAGAGAAACAACAAGAAGGAAAACCATACTTGAGTCGATCCTCACTAATGTCTGCTGCAGATGTATCTGTCCATGACAGTGATGGTATGAGTGAAAACTGGAGAGTCATTGTGGAGACCTTTCCATCATATGGTCACAAGTGGGGGTTAATCTCTAATGATTACCCAATGTTCAGCATCATTAGCCACTTTGCAGATACTGTCCAAATGAGACATGCCAAAATGCAGCAAGACATGGACAATAGCTAGATAAGTGGCATTAGCACAAAGAACGCTAGTGAATGACCATCTCCAACAAGAGAGACTCTAACCATCTTTGATATTCTATGGCATTATCATCACCAAATCACTTAATACAAGTACCCTAGGTATTGACATGGACCAGAAACTGAACTGGGTAAAAACAATGACTGCAGATGCTGGAAACCAGATTCTGGATTAGTGGTGCTGGAAGGGCACAGCAGTTCAGGCAGCATACTGCTCATCGGATGCTGCCTGAACTGCTGTGTGCTTCCAGCACCACTAATCCAGAATCCAGAAACTGAACTGGACTAGCCACATAAACAATGGCTACAAAAGCATGTCAGAGGCTAGGAATCCTGCAGCAAGTAATTCACTACCTGATTGATCATCCACAAGTCTCTCATCAGCAATGTGAATCAAAGAATCCTTACAGTGTGCAAGCAGGCCAATTGGCTTATCGAGTTTATCCTGACCTTCTGAAGTGTATCTTACACCCCTTCCCTATACCTGTAACCATATATTTCCCATAGTTAATCCACCTAACCTGCACATCTTTGGACTGAAGGAACACGTCCCACTCTCATGAAAGAGTGCAGCTCCAACACCAATCAAGCAGCTCACTGTACTCCCCACCCATCCCCCATTTGAGTGCCTGATCAATATAAAACCTACCCAATTATCATTAGATGGCTTCTGCTGTGGTGATTCCTGGACAGGAACCGCCTGTTATCCCATCCAGCAGTCCATAAGTTCAGCACTGTAAAAGCTCATACTTTTTTTGACAGCTGACCTGCTCTGAGATTTTAATGCCAGCACTTTGAAAGGTGAAATACAGAAGGTAAATATGAAAGTAAGGAGGGTGCCAGGTGCCAAGATGCCAGGTAGATGACGGAATGCTGAGGGAAAGTTGGGGAAGGGTGGCGTGTTTGGTCTGATTGGCAGAAATCATCAGGCTGGTGGGAAGGGGTGCTGTGTTAGGGTAGAGGTGGGTTTTGGGGGCTGCCTGATATTTCAGGAGGTGGACACAGCTCAATGGTATCAGGTTGCACAACGCGTCAGGTGGTGCAGCTGGGACATTGAACAGTCAGTCAATTATTCAGTCAACTAATTACCCAAGAATTTAACCTTTCCTTGTTAACAATTAGCTTAATTGAGTCAGATACCAAAAGAATGCTCAGACTTTAATGGACACTTTCAAAAAGGCACCTGTTATGGACCAGGAGCCCCTCAAAATATTTTAAGGTGGTAGCCTCGACCCTAACTTTTTATTTTAAAACTGGATGTGAAGTGTGTGTTCTACATGTGATGCAACTGGTCAAACTGCTTGGCATTAAGCAAAACACAATTAAAATTACAGTTAAAATACAAATAAAAAGAATAATTTAGAATAACTTTACTACTGGAAAACTTAACCAAAATAATAGATACAGTACCCATTACTAATTAACTGCTCCAATATAGTAACATCCCATAAACACACCCCTTGGCAAAAAGGTAAATTCAGACACTGATTCTGACATGCAATTCTCCAATCTGAGGAAACTATATCAAGAGACATTTCAGATAAAGTAGCAATTAAGAATCAGTTACTGAAACTTCCAACTCTTCTGGAACCTGAAACAGCTTCTGACTTGTAAAACTAAAAAAAACCCCAGAGAATCTGGTCGGAGATAACTGGCCACTCCCAACCCATTGCTCCAATTGCTTTCAAAAGAACTAAAAGGCCTCCAGTTTCCAGTAGCCAATTCGTCACCTCTACCTTTACAACCTGTTCCAAAAAAAAATACCTCGGACAAAATAACCTTTTTAAAGTGACAGCATCGTCACACTCCAGGCACACAGGAATTGGCCCTTGGCAAGATCAATTTCCTGGGCAGTTCCCAAGCAGTCTGCAATATCTGGAATTCCACATGGTCCTGAAACAACTCAAGCCTATGCTGCTGTAACAATAGCCAGAATAGCTAGGCTATAAAACTATTGCATTGTTACAGACAGGCAAATGAGGTATTTTGTTTTTTTTCTGATGCAAAGGCTGATTAACAATTGTGGAAGTCTATAGTACCAATGCTGTTTTCCTAAAAATAGAAAAGGAAAAATTAATTTTGTAAGAGGGAAACCAAATTACAAATCCAGAGATAATGTATTAAGCCACTGTGGCAATTTGCAAGGTAAGTAGTTGAAATATTGCATGAAAAGCAAGCTAAAGACCAGCTCAACACATATCATGTGGTTGCACTCAGACAACTTATTGGAATGTGGAAACATTTGCCTATTCGAGGGCGTGTGACAGAGAATGGTTCACAAAGGCATCAAAAGAATTGACATCACATCTACTGTACCTGGAAGATTAATATGAAGGAAAATAATATGTTTGAAGCATGGAGGAAAATTAGCAACAAAACATTAAAAAGAAATGTTAGGGATTTCCAAAATGGAAAAAAAAACAGAAGGCTAAACATGATGCTGATACAACCATCTTTGAAAGGCTATTTTGAGAGCTCAGATATGGTTTCAAGAATGGAAATAGCTAGAATTTATTACATGGTGCTGAATACAAATATGTATGAGCAAGGGTTGGTGAAGAACAAGTACTGCATAGAACCTGCCCTCCAGCTCATCTCCTTCTCCCTTGAAACCCCATCCTACAATCACAACATGACAGAACCCCCTCGTCCTCATCTTCCACCCCACCAACTTCTGGATATATCGTATTATCTTCTGCTATTTCCACTGCCACTTCCACCACCTACAAACAGACCCCACCACCATAGATATTTCCCTCCTCATCCCTATTAGCATTCTGCAGAGACAATTCCCTCCGCGACTCCCTCAATACGTCCACACCCACCAACCTACCCACCATTCTCAGCACCTTCCTTTGCCACTGCAAGAGGTGAAAACCTGTACTCACGCCTCCCCCTTCACCTCCATCCAAGGCCCCAAAGGATACTTTCACATCAGACAGATCTTCCTGCACTTCCACACATGCAATAAACAACCCCACTGCCCTGTAGCCGAATACTTCAACTCCCCCTCCCACACTGCCAAGGACATGCAAGTCCTGGGCCTCCTCCACTGCCAAATAATAGCCACCCAACGCCTGGAGGAAGAATGCCTCATCTTCTGCCTTGGCATCCTCCAACCACATGGAACCAATGCCAATTTCACTAGTTTCCTCATCTCCCCTGCTCCAACCTTATTGCAGATCCAACCCACAAACTCAACAATATCCTCTTGCCTCTTGAAATGTCCTACCTGCCCGCCTTCCTTTCCACCTATCCACTCCACCCTCTGCCCTATCGCCATCACCCCACCCCACCTTCATCTACCAATTGCATCCTCAGCTACCGTTTCCCCGGCCCAACCCCATTTATCTCTCAGCCCCCTTAGGTGCCCCCCAATGAAGGGTTTATGCTCAAAACGTCAACTCTCTTGCTCCTCTGATGCTGCCTGACCTGCTGTGCTTTTCCAGCACCACACTCTTTGACTTCTCCCAATTGACAAATAGTTACACTTCAGAATTGACAGGATTGAAATTAACATATTTAGTCCCATCATCACTACTGAACTGATGCAAATTTATCAAGTTTTTTCTCATTTTCTCTTGGTTTAGAGCTTTAGTTTTGAAAATCATAAAACAAAATGCTTTGTGAGAAAGAGACTTACTTTATTTTCTGATAATTAAACTACTAACATTTTATACAAATAGTTAAGGAGTACTCTGGAATAGAAATATTCATTTTATTTCTGAAGAGATATTCAGTACCAATTCAAATGTTTCCAAGTACAAAAGTGTAATAGATTAATAGCCAAGTTCCATACCCTGTTGAGTCTCAATACTAATGGATATACCACTGCAATATTAATAGGTACTTAATATAATTAGTTTCATCATATATACATTTTAATTGAAATGCACGCTTCAAGAGCTAATCATCTGGTAATGTATTTTCAAACTGCAACATGCACTAATCTTCTAGAACATAGTTTGGATTAACTACCATGAAGGGATCATCTTCTTCAGTGACATCATCCTCTGCTCCAGCCTTTAGTATCTTCAATCCAGACTTAGTCATCTCTATCAGAATATGATCCTAAAATATAAAAACTGCAATAACTTCAATATCCATAACAATGTTTCTCAGTATCTCCATAATCCTATTCAAAAGAATTTGAAACAAAACAGAAATTGCTGGAAAAGCTCAGGTCTGGCAGCATCTGTGGCGAGAAATCTGAGTTAACATTTCGGGTCGAGTGACCCTTCCAGTTCTGAGGAAGGGTCACAACCTGAGATGTCAGCAGACTTCTCTCCACAGATACTGCCAGACCTGCAGAGCTTTTCCGGCAATTTCTGTTTTTGTTTCTGATTTACAGCATCCACAATTCTTTCAGACTTAAATCAATTTTTTTGTTGTTTTTGTGTTCAATGTGAAAAGAAGCATCTTTTTCTGAATATTTTCATTATATATTACAGACTTCTTTGTTAGGCAAGGATATGAAGTGATATGGAACAAAAGTGGATAGATGGAGTTTAGATACAGACCAGCCATGATCTAATTAAAAAGTGCAATAGATAACTGCTTCTATACTGCACAATGACTGAGGGAAACAACTGAACAACGAAAGTTGCATGGCTTTGAATCATTTTAGACTATTAATGGAAAATTCAATGAGACATTTTAATCATACAAGTATTCATGATTCCAGTTCAAAACAAGACTTGTTGCTAGGAAGCTCAACCAACATAATAAAAAGTCAAAAACGTAAAACAGAGTCAACGTGCTTACTGGAAAATTTACAATGTTTTGTCAGTGATCTTTTAGGCTGAATTAAATGCCATTCATTGCAATTGGCTCTAGAAATATGTACAAGTTGAAAACTTAGCGTTGAGTGTACATTTGTAATTGTATAAGGAATAATCTATGGGTCAAAAGTGTTCAGTTTTGATGTCTATTAAGAGGGCCTACAATGAACACAGCAGTTATAATACCATATCAAAGCAGACCATCATCTGACATTGTAAGTAGGTTATGTTCAGCTCAGAGATGCAACCTTTAAAACTTGACAGAATAGGGCGGGGGGGGGGGGGGGGGGGGTGGATGAGGCATAGACAGAAATACAAAATGCATTAAAAATGCTTAAAAATACAGAAGGTGAATTTTGTTTGTAGGTTTCTTTCTAGTCACACAACTAACAGTAAAAAATAGAAATAGCTTCTGAATATAAATCAGCACACATTAGGACAGGAAGACAAAAATTGTCAGTTTAACACGAACGGTCTGCCATAAATATCAAGCTCTTCATCTCCCACATTTTCAAATTTATTAGAATGTAAAAAATTCTGGGAGAGGACAAAATTAAAAATAGCGCTTCTGTTGAGGAGTTTAAAATTATTCAGGCTTTGGGTGAAATTTTGAATTTGTGCAAATGCAATAGTTGGGTGATAATTCAAGTTTCCAATAAAGTCAAACTTTATCACACACTTAAACATTTTCCATGAGCCATTGCAAATATCAGTCATCTTAGAGAATATAATTGTTTCTTCCTTTTTTTCTAGAAAATAAATATTCAATTCTGCTTATCTGGTGCAAATTTATTAATAGTGAAAATTGTTGCATCAAAACAAGGATTTTATTAATGGTGCATATTTTTAAAATCATTTCATGGAGTATGGCCACCACAGGCTAGGCCAGTTATTTCCCATTCCTACTCTTTTACAAGTTTTTTTTTAAAAATCACAGAAAATGACTTGAAATAACCATACTAAACTGGTTAACAGTTTACACTCATCAGATCTTTCACAAAAATTAAAAAAAATCGTAAAAACATGCATATCAATCAAATTAATGTTTATACAATGCTTAGAGATTCTGGTTACATTTTACCTGTGCAAGAGTGCTAAAGTGCAAAGGAATTCTTAACTGGCAAACAAGCACAAATCAAATTCAGAACGTTCAGTAAGAGCTTAGTGATGCTCTCAGTTCTCCTTATCATGTCATTTGAGTTGCTGAAAGCTCACAGGAACAAGGGGTGGACGGTTTGTGGACAACAACAGCAATGAGGAAAGCACAACCAAGATGACAGTGGATGGAATGGAAGGACTGCTGACCGTAAGAATAGTTGACGGATGCTTTTGGGCATAACTCATACATTAACTTGCTGACACCTTTAAACACTATTAGCTAAATCCATTGAAGCAAACAGAAACTCTAACCCTTTCACTTTAGCACTGAAGCTCAGAGGTTCTCCACTTGTCACAAAAAGAAACAGCAAAAATATTCACCTTAATAATTGACTGATAAAACATAAATAAACTACATATTTACAGAAATAAAAAACAACAAACAGGTCAGTGTTAAAGCTTGAGGGGGGAAATTAACTACCCAATGATTTTTATTTTATCTCTAAATTTGAAATATAACTGAGTTATAAAATCCTTAAATCAAAAGATACATCATCCCTATTGTTAGCGCGGATGAAGTGATATCAGTCCGAGCCCAGTGTGCGGTTCAACAATCGGTAACGCTTATTGATACAGTAACACCGGCGGAGACCAACCGAGGTCCGAATCTCGGCTGTTCTGCTGTTCCCGCGCGCTGCTACACATTGTATACCTTTCTTTGTCAGGATGTGAGGATTTTGAGTATGAATGGGATGATAGTTCCCCATCATCGCTGGAGTAGGTGCAAATGGTGGGTTTCCTGCCATCCCAGGAGAGTTGCAGTGTACACACAATAGGGTGCTAATTGGATTATGTAAACGGGTCCGGGTACTATCTGCTTGTCTCTCTCTGTGAGGGCTAGGGGCTAGCACCCCCCTTTGTTCCCTTGGGGTGCTGGTGTGTATTAGTCTGTTCGTTCCTGTCTGGTGGATGCCTGTCCTTTGTGTCAGGATGATTCTGTATTGATGAATATGGGTGTGTTTCAGTCAGTCTCTTGATTTGATTAGGAGATGGGTTTCCATATTAATTAGCTCCGGAGTTTCGGTCTATGAGTCATGGTTAGTGTCTGGCCTCGTGTGGATTTGATCTGTCCTCTGGCTCCCATCTCCCGGTCACGTGGGCGGACCAGCAGCTGCTGAGTTCTGTGGGTTTAAGCTGTGGCTGCCGTTTTTAAAACACAAAATGAATGCCTATAGTTTTACCGATGTCGGCATAGTCCCGTGGCAAATGTGGGGCGGCTCTGATGCCCGCTTGCAGTCCCCCCTTTCGGCAAAGGATTGGACACGTCCACACCCCCGATGCCGATACCTTGAAAGTCGGTTCCTCGCCCGGTACATTCCGCCAGCCGTCATGCTGCAGTCATGGGGGCTTTGGATAGTCCCGGGAGATGGTTACATTAACTCGAGCCCTGTGAGCTCGTGGTGCCTGATCGCCCGCCAGGAGTCTATGGCGTGGAGCATGGTCTTTATGGCCTTTCGTTTCTTGTGCTGACGGCATGAGTGACACGCCAACAGGAGCCAGGCCAGAGCCAGCAGTAACTGTATGCCTACAATGATGTGCGAGATAATTCGGATCCAGGGATGTATGTTTACGTTTAGGCCCCAATCCCACACCCTCTGTGCCCAGCCCTGAGACTGCAGAGCTGTCTCTGTGTCCTCCTCTAGGTCCTTTATATGTGATTGCAACTGGTGATACAGTTTCACTGAGTGTCCTACCCGGGTCCTAAGCTCCCGTAAGACCTCGGCCAAATGTGGGATGGGGGCTTGTTCGGGCTCCTGATATTCCCTGAGGGTGTCCCTGAATTTGTCAGTAGTTTGTATGGACTCGGGGTTCCGTCGTTGGACCTCTGAGACGTGTGCTTGCCCAATCGTGACTGGGCGCCTGGGGGTGAAGCAGAACTTGTGTTGGGGAATCGGACACTGCAGTCCATTATACCAAAATGAGGTTTCAAGAGTGGAAACACAATACTGTCCCCTTCCACCATACCCCGCCCTAGTGAAGTGGGGGCCCGTGAGTTCGATTTCAAGGGTGCAGCCCTGTGTCCGGTTGAACCCGCATTCCGCTGTTTCACTCCTTCGTAAGGGGTGAGGGCAGATGGTAATTGCCCCCCGCCATTTGCAGCCTGTAAGCGGCACCCCATACACAGCGCGGTTTCGAGATATGGCTATGTGGTGAGCTAAACGATATTTGAGGGAAGCGTTTTCCCGTATGACTCCAATGTTCTCAATGTGAAACAGGGGAAATGGCCCAGACCCTGGGGTGACCACGGGGATCAGGAGGACAATCCCGACTCCTGTCGCCTCACTGACCTCACAGTCGGGAATCACTGGGTATACTCTTGTCATACCCTTCAGAGTTCTGCTATCGAGCGCCCCGGAGCGCCCCGCGAGTGAGGCCAGTTTGGCGCTGTCGATCCAGTCGGGCACCTCCCCCCGTTGGACCTGGTAAAGATTATGCCGGATCTGGGATACCATCTACAGGCCATATGCATGGCACAGCTGTCCCTCGTGAATATGGACCATGTTTTCTCTTTCCCGGTCTATAAGGCGGTTAATAGTGTGGGCGTGTGTCTCCAGGACTGCAATGCCGTCGAGCTGGGTGTACGC
>NC_057714.1:56516712-56575710 GCF_004010195.1 Chiloscyllium plagiosum
CGTATAGGTTGCGTACCTGTGCTGTGCAATAGTCCTGTACGCGGATGCCCGATATATTGACCAGCACAGGCACGACCTCGTGTCGGACATTGTCATAAAGGGCCTCCCCCTCATCCCACAATATCAGTCCCCCCGCGGCCCCGGTCCCAGAGAGGGGCACGGCAATATCTCGGGAGTCGTGGTCGGGGGTGGTGTGGTTGGAAAGCACAAATACAAAGAGACTACCGCGGCATCAGTAGGCTCATAATATCCGCAAACAGACACATGCCGTACAGTAAAGGCACCAAAGGCCGGGGCAGAGGAGAGGTCCTCCGGCATGGCACACATTGTCCCGAACATGCAACCCCCCAAGCCCATCGCCTCAGCACGCCGGAGGCAGGTCGGCCGCGGGTCGCGCAGAATAAACAGAGTGTCTATACGCCCGGGAGGACCTCCAGCCAGGTGTTGTAGAACTCGTCGATCTCGTCGGGCTTGTCCCTTGCAGGAATACAGATGGCGTCGGACGCGTTGAAGGCAACACCGTGGCGATAGAAGTTGTCTTGTATCTCGGGGAAAGAAGGCTTCAATCGTAGGGCGAAGAGGAGAGCAGGGAGGAGAGCGGTGCACCGGTGAAGCACGATCTGTGGGAAGAGAGGGAGAGAGAGAGAGAGAGGCACCCTTACCAAGGGTGTAGGGTTAGAGTGTGTAGGAGCAGGCCCGCCCGGATCGGTCCACCCGTCGCACTGTAAGGAGTAAAAAGAGGCGGTTAGAGTCAAGTCAAAGGGAAGGGGGGCGGGGTGTGTCTGACCGGTCGGGGCTTAAGGGAAGGGTTTAAGCTGGGACCAGTATTTCCATCTGCCCTTTCCTTTCATGTCAACACAGGCGCACGTGTCGCTGGTGAGGATGATTTCGTGCAATCCCAGCCACCAGGGGGCGAAGCCTGTCCGGTCGGGGGCGGCCCTGACCAGGACTTTGTCCCCAACGCCGGGAAGGGGTTGGGCGGGCAGATGCGGTTGCAGTTTTGTCTGGTCCCTAATGTCCTGTTGGTCGCGCGCAGTTTGTCGAAGGGCCCGCAACTATGCGTCCAGCTGCCTGATATAGGGGCCATGTCTTCCCCCTCGACCATGACGTTCTCTGGTAGTCGCATGGCCCTCCCCGTCATGAGCTTGAAGGGGGTGAGGCCCGTGGAGCGGCCTGGGGTGGCCCTTAAGCGCATCAGTATGCAGGGCAGAACGTCCACCCAGCCCTGCCCTGTTTCGGTGATCGCCTTCGCGATCGCCGCTTTGAGGGTCCGGTTCATGCGTCGACCATCCCGGAGCTCTGGGGATGGAACGGGACGTGGAAGCGCTCTCTGATGCCTAGGAGGTGGCAGGCCAGTTTCATTGCGCGTCCGGTGAAGTGCGTGCCCTGGTCCGAGGCAATCTTGAGGGGGACCCCCCAGCGAGGGAAGATGTCGAAGGCCAGCACTCTGGCCACGGTGGCGGATGTACAGTCCCGTGTAGGGAAGGCTTCTACCCAGCGCGTGAAATGGTCAGCGATCACCAGGCAATACTTCTTGCCACGGCTGGAGGGTAGGGGGCCTGTGAAATCAACCTGGAGGTTCTCCCAGGGCCCCTTGGGCCGTGGCTGGTGTGCCAGGGGAATGCGCAGGGGCCGCCCCGGGTTGTGCTGGGTGCAGACAACGCATCAGCGGCAGTGTTTGGCCACGTCGCGGCCGAGGCCGGGCCACCACCAGTCAGTCTGGAGCCTAGCAAGCGTTCCGTCGCGGCCCTCGTGGTCTGGCTCGTGGTGTAGTTGCATCAAGGTCGTTCTGATGGCCGCGGGGGCCACGACCCTGCCGCCATGCCGCCACACTCCATCGGGGTCGCGGGCTGCGCCCTTTGCCAACCAGTCCTCTACCTCTCCGGGCTGTGGTCGGCTCCCAGGACGGGGGCTGACGCTACTCAGTCTTTGCGTCGGGCGAGCAGCTGTAAAAGCTCGAGCAGCTGGCCCCGGCCGAGTTGATCCCAGTCGGGGATGGTGGGTTTCGGGCTTGGGCTGCGGGGTTTGTGGGGGTTGGGGTCGCTGTTGACCCCTTGTCTGGGGCGATCCTGGTCATGGGGGCGTGAGGAGTGCGGCTGTGAAGGTGGCTGGCCCCCCTTCGGACCCGGACCCCAGGGCGTCGGAAAGAAAGCGGGCATTGGGCCTTGCGGTGCCCCGTCCGTTTGCAGCGGAAGCAAACGTCCGGTTCGTCCGCCGAAACTGCCACAACGGTGGGCGCCGCTCGGTTGTCAAGGGACATGGCCCAGTTTTCAAGCTCCACAAAGGTGACATAGGGAACCCCGCTGTGTGCTCGGAACGCCTCAAACTTGCGGACCCTATATTCCTGGGCGCCCTCCCCAAGTTTCTGAGTGATACCCACAATGGCGTTCCAGTCGACCGGTGTATGGCCGAGCGCCTCGCTGACATCATCCTTGAAGTCGGCGAGGCCAATCTCCTGTTCGCGACGGCTGTCGCTGAGGTCAGCACACCAGGACCCGGCCTGGTGCGCGGGCCAGAGCCTGGACCACAGGTTCTCCAGGAGTTTGGTCCGGACCAGGCCAGCCATGTCCCTATTGTGAAGGTTGTGGCAGATCTGCATCTCCCTAAGCCTCTGCCAAAATTCAGCGTTATTGTGCCGAGGCTTAAGGGCGGGGAGCCTGTCCAGAAGTTTCATGGTGTCGCCCGGGGTCAGGGAGACGTAGGTGATCTTAAGGCAGGGGTTATGGGCAAGGGTCGTGGCCCGTCCCCTCTCCCCTCCCCCGGGGCTATATTCAACTTTCACCGGGGCTGCACGGACTTAGCCTGTGCCCAATTCCCGGGGGTCCGGATTGTCCGTGAGCCCCTCCCAGTCCCAGGTGGGGGACAGCGGGGCGCTGGACGCATCGGATAAGGTCGGTAAAACCGTACGGGCAGCAAGCGCCTGGGCTTCTAGATGCTCTGTGGCCTGCTGCTTCTTGTCTTGGACATAGGCTTGCTGGCAAGGTTCAGCTCTAACGTGTGCCTGTAGTACCAGCACGCAAGCTTTCTCGTATCTATCTTTCCCCTGGCGGGCCCACCACTCGCGCTGTACATCCAGCGGGTCAGCGGGTCGCCAGCCTGAGCGAATCATAGCCTTAATAACTTTTTTATTCTCGTCGGCTATAAAGCAGGTAAGGGAATCCTCTGGCCCCCAATCTAGGTCTTCAGCCGCGCTTCCACCCATGGTAGGGGCGCAGCGGGTGTAACTTGACAGAAGCTAAACTAAAGTAAAGCTAGCAGGCGTGCTAAGGGATGTCGCTGGCACTAGCTTATTAATCTCCCAGTCTGGGAGTCCACTCCCTGTAAGTCGAACCCTAGCCCCGCAGGTCAACCTGGGCAGGGGTGGGGATAGTTACAGACGGGGCGCGTGTCGATTCCTGAGTGCGCGACCCCGGGTTTCCGTGAGACGCTCTCTCACTGCCTGACGTTCAGCGGCCATGTGTACCCCACGAACACTGGGCGTGAACCAGGGGCCCGAGTGCAAGGGGGGGCGCATGAACTCAGACCTAACCGCGCCTGATCCTACAGGGGCCAATACCTCGGGACCACGAAGTCAATGGGCAGAGCGCATAACCGTCGCTTGGCCCAGAGGCTCCGCGTCTCGGGCTGGTTTGGAGGACTTCCCTTCTTGTAGCGCGCGTAGACCTCCCAGCCTCTACTGTGTACGCAAGGAAGGCGCTAAAACCGGGCTCAACGTACAATAGGGTCCCCTATCTCCCACTGCGGAGGTCAACCAGGAAGGCTTGTTTGGTCGGTTTTTAAACAGGGGGGTCAATCTGTCAGGGTCTCGTACCTAAAGTCGTCGGTCCAAGGATAGTCCATCAGTCACACTAGCAAATTAACAATAAGCGACAATAATAATAATCACGCACACATTTACTCGTGTTCCGAGACCCCAATCGCTCACCCGCAAAGGATCACTCTCACACACATGTACACACACACACACTTTTAAAGAGTACTCTACCGTTACACGACTGCCGGACTCACTCTGTTCACAGGTTCAGATAACGGCCGGCAGTGAAGTCCCTTGCGGGGCACTGGGAGACCTTTACATGAGAAGTAAAAGAGTAAAGATACTCACCCAGTGCCGTCGCAGAGATCCAGCAGCCGTCGTTAACCAGGATGAAGCCCCCAATTGTTATCACTTCATCCGCGCTATCAGTCCGAGCCCAGAGTGCAGTTCAACAATCGGTAACGTTTATTGCTACAGTAACGCCGGTGGAGACCAACCGAGATCCGAATCTCGGCTGTTCTGCTGTTCCCGCACGCTGCTACACATTGTATACCTTTCGTTGTCAGGATGTGAGGATTTTGAGTTTGAATGGGATGATAGTTCCCCATCATCGCTGGAGTAGGTGCAAATGGTGGGTTACCTGCCGTCCCAGGAGAGTTGCAGTGTACACACAATAGGGTGCTAATTGGATTATGTAAACGGGTCCGGGTACTATCTGCTTGTCTCTCTGCGAGGGCTGGGGCTAGCACCCCCCTTTGTTCCCTTGGGGTGTTGGTGTGTATTGGTCTGTTCATTCCTGTCTGGTGGATGCCTGTCCTTTGTGTCAGGGTGGCTCCGTATCGATGGGTATGGGTGTGTTTCAGTCAGTCTCTTGATTTGATTAGGAGATGGGTTTCCATATTAATTAGCTCCGGAGTTTCGGTCTATGAGTCATGGTTAGTGTCTGGCCTAGTGTGGATTTGATCTGTCCTCTGGCTCCCATCTCCCGGTCACGTGGGCGGACTGGCAGCTGCTGAGTCCTGTGGGTTTAAGCTGCGGCTGCCATTTTTAAAACACAAAATGAATTCCTATAGTTTTACCGATGTAGGCATAGTCCCTTGGCAAATGCAGGGCGGCTCTGATGACTGCTTGCACTATCCTTGGATTTTGTATATAATTGCCTGGTGATACAGAAGTTGAATATTGTTGAACAAGAGAGATGTGCTATTTAATATTGTGCTCTCAAGTCAGATGCAAGAATACCAAATTACAAGAGGGCAACTGCAAAAGAAACTGGATTTGAAATTGGTTTGCAAGTCAACTCCAATTAGTCAAAATATTGCTCTGGATAATGTAGCAGGGAAATCGTCTCCCATACTTTTGTTTAGCTTTTAAAATAAAGTGCAGTTCTTGGATGTGTTCAGCGCATTTAAAAATAATGCTAACAGCCAAATTAAGATAACTGCAGTTGGCAATGTGGCTTACCTACATTTGCGGTAAGGTACATATATTCATGATTCTTTTTCTTCTGCAGAGGGCAGGAATATGTCCGGCCATTGTGTCTTTTTTTCAAATTTTATAAAAAGGTGGATTCTCCATAGCAACATCATGACTAAAATCAATCAGCCTCCTGTTCTCATGCCGTACAAATTGTTGCAATGTGGCATTCTTTCATCTGTCCTAATGTAAAACATCAACAGCATGTCTTGTTTGGGATCTTTCTCTTTGATTGTCTAGTTTCATAATTACAATCATTAAATATTTACTCAAGTTTTAAAGCAGATTTATATCATGTCACAAGTGACATCATATGCACTAGAATGAATAGGATTTTTCAGTCTTAAATTAGCCAAAATTCATCATGCCCAAAACTTCTCTTGGTCAGATACATTATGCATTAGGGATTGTTCTAAGTACAGGTAGGCTAACCAGAAAATTACATTAGAAGCTAATCAAAGAACATTACAAGTAGCAACTTGGACAGCAAAAAGTACCAAATGTTGACATCCTTTAGATTTTCACAGCAGTATGGACTGGCAAATCTATTGAATTATTTTCAGAAAAATAGCAAACCTATAAGACACCAATCACTTCCTTTTTTTTCCATTATAGACTTATTGAATTCAGTGTGCCCATATGCAATCTTCAAACTGCGGATAGCCTAGTTCCCAGTCCTGGAGATGTGAAAAATTCTATAAGTTCAAAAAATGTAATTACATTTTCTTTGCTGTTTTAATTAAAATGTTGTAGAACAACCACATACCTGTATAATCAATTGGATCTCTCCATATTCAAATGGCTGAAAACTATGACTATTAATAACCTGCTATATGAAATATTCACATTGTGAACAAATCATTGAATAACCTTTTCAATCAGCATCTTCTTCAAAACCAATTCAGTCTGTCTTTCAATCTCACTTTCCATCTCCTTGAGGTACCAATTTATAAGATCACTTTTCCGCACGCTCATATCGCCTTCGACGATAATAAAACAAATCTATTTTAGAACAGCAGTCCAGAGCATATATTTTCAGAAACCATGATCCAATGTTTGAGTCCCTCAAACTGGTGCTGAAATTCATCGAGCATATTCACCACAGTTCCAGGCACAACAACAATTACTATTACCTTCCAAAAGAAATTGAGCTCTTTGAAGATATGAAATGAAGAGAGATGCTAAATCATGCGCGATTTTCACTCAAAAAAATTGATTGTTTTGCAGCAAAGTTCATGATACTCATCAGCTTGCCAATTGAAATCACCAACTGCCACATATGAAGCCGGATGTTAAAAGAGCTCTCATGGCATTTCAAGTAACTGCTGCTCCAAGACATTCAAACAGCATATAGGCAAATACAAGACAGGCTAGACAGTTCATAATAAAGGGACGTGACCATTGGCATACTTAAATTGATAATTTTGCAATGCAATAGCAGTGGGTTAGTGAAGGTGTACCAACTGAAACTTTCAAATCTGTTGTCAAAACAATATTAAAAATGTCCAGAGGAAAGAAATTTTTGTGTTTCATTTAATAAATTTATATTCAATTAAGATGTTGGTGACTGGACTGATTCAAGCAATGACTGAAGATAAATTGCACATATTGGTTTTTGAAAATCGAACAAAGTACTGGAGGAATTCTAAACAAAAAAGAATGCTCGGATGCTGGAAATCAAACAGAAACAGAAATTGCTGGAAGGCCTGGCAGCATCTGTGGAGAGAAAGCAAAGTTAATGTTTTGGGCCCAGTGACCTTCCTTTAGAACCTTTCTGGAGGTGGGGGGGTCCCTGGACATGAAATGTTAACTTTGCTTTCTGTCGACAGATGCTGCCAGGCCTGCCAAGTTTCTCCAGCAAAAGGAAATTGCCTGAGAAATTTTGCAGGTCTGGCAGCATCTATATGGAGAGAAATAGAATTTATGTTTCAAGTCCAATATGACTCTTGGGAACTAAACTGGACTGAAAAGGTAATGGGTTTTATACTGTTGAAAAAGGGGAAAGAGCAGCAAGTTGAACAGACTGCCTTTTGCTCTGGGACACCTTACAAAGGGAATGCTATTGTGGTTGAAAAGCGATACAGATGAATAGTAAGTATTAATGGTAGATGTTGATAACAGGAATAAAAGGTCAGCTGCACTGATAGCAACCAGACACTTGGTCAGAGAAGAGGGTGGAAAAGAGAAGTGGGGAATTTGAGTCTTCCAACATGGAGGACAGATTCATGATCTGGAATTGTTGAAATCCATGTTGAGTCCTGAAGGTTGTGAGGTGCCCAGATGGAAAATGAGGTGTTGCCCCGATGGACTTTTTGCCTGTTTGCTAGTCTGTAAACAAAACATCACAAAAACTAAGCAGACAGACTATTACAAAATTTAATACACAATTTGAAAATTGACTAGGAAGAACAGCTTAGTATTTGATGGAGAGAAAGGAGATCAGACTCTAGAACCTTTCTTTAAAGGACCTGTTGACATTGATAGATAAGGTGAATTTATTAGTTTTCAATAACATTGTGGGTTTATCGAAAATATTGTTGTTTGTTTTAGAATGTTGTTGATTTTTTCAACTGCTGTGGTGAAATGTCAAAAATGTGAGCAGACACTTCAAACCAGTCTTTGAATGCAGGGTGGACCTGAAGCCTCCATGACGAGTTGAAAACTCTTCATACAAAAATTCATTTTCTCAGCTTTGCAGTCATCAATCAGGAAAAAGCAGCCTTACATTTACGGGACAAAACAAAAAACAACTAGAAGCTGTATAAACATTTTATATATTGCAGAGAGAGATATTGCTAAAGGCTTTCCATTTTACATTCATCAGGACAAATACAAGATTGTCAAAGTTCAAATGACCACAGTAATTCATATCACAATGAAGGGGATGATGATTGGTTAGCAAGTCAATTCTGATAGACAGATGTCACCATGGAGAAAGCAGTTGGGAACTACAGGCTCCCCAAACTCCCAGTACTTCAGAAAATGCCTTAAAGCTTTAACATATTTCTATTTGCAGAGAACAGGTACTTACACATTAATATGTCACTTCTAGCAAGGGGTAAAAGCCATTTTGCAAGAAAGACTGATTATTTTAAATTGGTTGTCAGTGAAGCTTGTCAAAAGTAGCTTAGCAAGTGCTTCCCAATCACGGAATCACAATAAAACAACTTGGTTTGGACTTTGCAAGCATGGGTTAGTTCAGCACAACCTATACTCCCATATTACAAACAACTAAAGGCATATGCTTTAGATACAATCATCGGGATATATGAAATGTGTACTTGGCATCACACCAATACTGAAGTTATACACTGCATTGCACAATTACATGGAACACACAACACCTCTTTGGACAAATGGCAGGATTTGATAGTGGTAAATATCACTTACACAGCTAGCATGTTGGGGCAGCCTAGGACATATTCTAATGTAGTTTAATATTGCATTCATACAGTGTGATGGAGGTATGCACTCAGTACTCAACTAGTTTTGCCATGCATTATTGAAACTTAAAAGGTGATACTGAAGAATAGAGCTTATAAAAGGTTAACAGCAACAAAGGAGTGCTGGGTGGCCCAGCATCATCTAAAGGACAAATCTCTAAAGTGCAGTAGAAACACAAATGTGGAAACACATGGCAATCTCCAAAACCGGATTTCGAATCTTAAAATTAAATGTCTTTATATGGCTGAAATTGTGCTAGCGATCTTGGAATGAAACAAAATAAATATTACAAATATGAAAATTCTAAGCTTTTTATCCTTGTGGATACATTATTTGCGTGAAGATAACAACAGTACCAAGTCTCAGAATTTTGCAGCGTATTAAGCAATTACCAGTGACTCAAATTGCTAGTTATTTTGTGCATTTCCTGTTGCATTTAATTTAAAAATGAGGATGAACAGGAAATTGTAATATGTTGTAAAAATTCAAAGACAACATTATAGTCTTATGGAAATGTTTAAATTGTGATATAAATGTATGAGATTTATATCAATTAGATATCATTTTGTTTTACAAAACAGTTTGGATTTTAAACTACTGACATATAGAGTTTGATTTTCTTTTTGTCAAAGGATTGAAAAAAACTCGGTCAGTCTTTGTGGAACCAGGATTTTAAACCAGTATGTTCAGCCTGGAGTGTTAATGAAAGTCTGTTCCTACTGTGGAGGTTAACACTTGCAGAGAAAACAAATCATTCAACAGGAGGTAGGATGTGTAAGTTTCATCTAAATTTAGTTCAAAATCTTCTAGGCAGTTTGAAGGAAGCCTGCCAAGGGTTAGAATCAAGTTCAGTCTCTCCTACAAAAGTGTTTAGAGTAGTAAAGAAAATGGATTAGCTACCCCTGTGTAAGAGAGAGTAGCTGCTGGAAAATTGCAGACCAGGCATATTTAGTTAAACTCTTGCAAATTATTGAAAGACCGAAGGCTATCTAAGCTCAACATTGTGCTCGTGGTTAAGGGGAAAATGTGTCTCAACTCAGGACTGGAACTGAGAAGCAGCAGTTAGGTTAAAGTTAAATTTGATGGGGAAGGAATTTCTCTGGATTGTTGAGTTACCATAACGGGACTGTGTTAGAGGGTAGATGGAATTTTGTTTTTCCCCATTTTTGAAATCTTACAAACGCGTTCTGAAGTTGGCTTAATTGGGTTTATTTTATTTTCATTTAATTTGTATAAGCGTTTGTATTATTGTTAGTCCCAATTCTGCAGTTTAATGTTTCAGTGAAAGATCACTATGTTAAATGAAAATAAAAATGGTCATTTTGGGATCTGACTCGTTCAGTCATAACCCTAGTTAAGACCATAACAAAAATCAAGATTGCAGCAAAATATCCAGTTCTAAAATTTTGGACCTTAGAATCAGTGTCAACACTCCCTCCCAGACATGGACCCCACAGCCCTCATGAGCAGGAACTAACATTTAGTGCTCATATCTAGCAGTCCATCAGAGTCAAGGATCATCACAATTCAAGCTGAATTGTGCACTCTAGATACTCTAATCACTTGCCTTGCTTGCATTTCTTGCACCTGAAAGGTGAACAGAAATATTCTAGGCAGGAGTTGGGGAAGATAGTAACTAAAGGATATATGTATTTCACATCAACAACTATTTCAAATTGCTTTTATAATTAACAATCAATATTTCCATATTCTAGTTAACAAGATAAATTCACGTTACGGACTAGTAAAACCTCAATCTAATTAGCTTCAACATTGGGAAAAGATGCAATTTTCATTTCAAATGTCTACGTGTATTTCAGCCCAAAAAAAGAGAGAGAGGTTTGACACCTGACCCTTTCCCATTATTCCAGATTGCAATTGGCCAGTTACGTCAATTATACCAGGTACTGTCTTCCTCAGCAGATTCCACCACCTCCCCCACAGTTCAACATGTACAGCTAATTCAACGTGTGGGAATAGTACTGAAATGTCTCAACAGCCCCATTTCTACATAATTAAAAAAATCAAAGGACACAACGAGAGCGCAGGAAAATGGTGTTGAAGTCCCAGAATGTCCTTACAGAAGGGAATCTGTCATCTTCACCAAGTCTTGCTTACATATGATGATATTAGATATACAGCAACGTGGTTCACTCTAACCTGCCCTCTGAGCAATAAAGAATAGGCTATAAATGCTGGCCTATCCAGCAACCTCCACATCCCATTAACTAAAAGAAAATCAACAATTATCTCATTATTACCCTCATCAAAACACAATCAGTGACCTAAATAGTTCACAATTAAATTAGAAACTTTCTACTTGAATACAAATGTTTTAGTTTAGTTCTGTAATAGATTATAGCTATACAGGGATGATGTGTTAGCTATGTGTTTAGCAGATTTTATTCATATTACTGTAAAATGTCTGCTCCACTTCAGAGATTAAAAGGCAGATAAGGCCAATGAAATCATACCAGTCAGTTCAATTTCTTCTTGATCAAAGTGGACATCTGGAGTCTACACCTGAATGATTGACTTGTTCAACAGTTTAAATGCCTCCTTTAACATGTTTTGTTGGATCTGGACATAGTATAACTTAAAATTGCTACTGGGTAATTTAACTGATGGGTTATTTTTGTGGTGAGCAGTTTCAAAAGTGTGGAATGGCCTGCTCTTCTTTCTTCCATTCTGACTATATTCTTAATACATCAAGTTCATGCAACAAGAGCTGCATTGTTTCATCTGGATGGAATCTGTATCCTCAGAGCCTTGAAGTAAAATATAACTTTGTCACAAAAACTTAATGTAATATAAATTAATTCATACTCCACTGGACCAACTTGTCAAAAATCATAAATTATGATGCACAGGTATCTTAATCAGCTGGGCTCTGTGATAGGAGTTTGAAGAAAAAAATGCCAAAGAAATTGATACAATTTGTAAAAAGAGAAGCCAAATCTCTTTGGCTTTTATGGATCATATGACGATACCATCTTGCACAAAGACTTTCCTTCAATGTCACTAAGTCAACATCATGCAATTTTCCACTTTGCACCAAAATACAAGTAAGGTGAACTTAAACTAAGTTCAAACTATAAATGCAGCATTGTCACAATTCAAGAATAGAAAAAGATTAACTCTGAACAGTACATAACCTTCTTCTAACTTTTGCATATGTAGGACCAACAAATTAGAAATATTCTTGTATTCAGTAAATGACATTTTTAGGGCAAACTTGTATATGTCAGAAATGTGTTGTTCCATCTCTATATTCTCAACAGCATTTTCAGCATTATTCTCCATAATAGTGCCAAACACACTACCTGCTGAAAGGAAAGAGCAGCATGTCAGGCAGTACCAGTAATGGTAGGCAAGATCTGTAGAAATAATGGCTGTTGAAAATAAAACACTTGCGCCTTTAAAGTTTCATCCTCCAATATTAACAGTGACTGATGTTTTATTTTATTTTCATGATCATAGACTCTCTACTTAAGATGTTTAATTAACTGGAATACTGTTCGATGAATGACAAGTCTTTCAATTCGTCAACCAAATTGCCTTTATGTTAATAACCCAAAATAATTGCTCAGTATTTACACACAAGTATTGAGCAAGTCTACAAGGATATATTCGGTGAATCTTATTTTTTAAAGCACCCACCACACCAAATCCATTTTGCACAGAGACATTGAATAAGGTCTCGATTATTACCCTCAAAATACAAGCAGTGCCCTAAAGAGTTCACAATTAAATTAGCCACTTTCTGCTTTAATACAAATGTGTGTTTAGTTTAGTTTTGTAAAAGGTTATAGCTATGCAGGGATGATGCTAGCTTCAACAGGTTTTATTCACATTATTGTAAAATATCTGCTCCACTTTAGAGATTAAAAGTCAGATAAAGCCAATGAAATCATATTAGTCGGTTCAATTTCTTCTTGATCAAAGTGAACATCTGGACTCTGCACCTGAGTGATTGACTTGTTCAACAGTCTAAATGCCTCCTTAACGTGCTTTGGCTGGACCTGACATAGTACAAATTAGAATTGCTACCGGGTAATTTAATTGATGTCTATTAAAGTTTATTTTTGTGGACATCCAACTACATGATAGAAGAATTTATAAAAATGAGAGGGTGCGTTAGCAAGTTTTAAAACCTGAACCAAATGCTCATTATTTCAATAAAGCTTTACTCAGTATTGTACATACCTTCATTATCATTTGAACTCAATGCACATTATTCAAATACTTTGGGCATTGCGTTTATTAGAGTGAAATATCTTATGATATTTCATTAAATTGAATTCATAAAATCTCTAACCATATTATTAAAACAATTCCTTCTAATTCTTTTTACAATCACCAGTTAGATTGCAGGCAAGTTTTGAAATATGAAACTTACAGAAAGTACAACACAAATAAGTCAGTCATTCGTTGCAACCAATCCACATAGTGTTTATCTGGCACATAACCTTTGTACTCACCTAATTGGCATAAATACTTATTCCATTTTCATTGTTTACAACTCCCGATCATGTAATGTTGAAAATTAAATTGCTCCAAAATGTTCCAATGAAATGAAACCTTCCCACTTTGAGTAATAGTCTAGTAATCATTTAAAAGTATTGTCTTTTTCAACAAAACAATCAGTATTTTGACAGTGATTTTAAATAAAATCTAGCCATCTGGTTTCATTAAAGTAATCATTTTCTGCTGAATGCTGCTCCTAAGGGGTTGTCATCTTAAACCATGCAGTCCAAGTGTTGAAGGTACAGCACAATACCATCCATGGCCTTCTCCACTGGACATAGCATCCTGACATTTCCCACCCACCTCCTAATTCTCAACATGCTTTTTGATATTGAGTGCAGAAAAAAAACGTTGTGTAGAAATCCGAGAGCATTCTCCATACTTAAATCATGCCAAAGGATATTTCACATCAGTTTGAACCATCCATAACTTGTGGATAAAACCTCCATTTTAACATCTTAATGAAAGAGGATATCACAGAGGTATAAAACAAAATTTCATTCTAGATTACCTGCCAATTTGACACAAATTTCTTAAATTGGAGTGGATTTGGAACTAGTTTTCTGACTCTGAAGTAAGATTACTACCAAGTGGTCCTTTGCCCATACATTTTAAAGAGCAACAAACAAAGAAATGACAGTGACAGATAAAAGACAGCTAATTCATTAATTGGTTTTCAATTACATCACTATCCTGTTCAAAGCCATCCCAACATAGACTGTATTTCCTTGGGAGACCATCAAGGTCATGTTTGAATAATCTAATACGATTCAAGAATGGAATAAGGCACACTGTTACAATCTCAGAAAAAGTGAGCTAATCTTTGGTAAAATTCAGCTTGTGGTAATTTGGGGTGGTGTCAGTGTTTCTTTGAGCCCTTGAGAGATTGCACATACAATTTTACGCAGCTCACACCATGTATGTACCACACCACTATGGCACTCCAGTCTTGCCAGGAATAGAAGTACTCACTACTGCAGAAACCTTTCAGAATTGCCGCTGCTAGCATCGTATATAAAACCCAGCTGAGGACTAGGTTAAATCACTACTAGTCAGGAACTACCACCCATTGCTGCAGTACCAGATGGAATGACAGAAACATGTTAGCTCTTCAAATTGTTGACAGTTACCTGGAGATCCTGACGGACATGATGGTGAAGAGGAACACAGTGCTCATTGCTCCAGATTGTTCTCCAGAGGCAACTGTAGCACCAGAACCTGCCAACCTGGTTTGAAGTTGCCAACCAGATGATATTCATGGTCAAGAGGAATGCCCAATGTTAATGACCCTCAGTGCTTCATAAGGTGATGTGCCATCATCTTGTGGACATTTTCTGGTTGAAAGTATAAAGTTAGCATTGTCCAGGGTATGGAGTCTTGTAAATTGCATGGACCTGTGGCAGCTACATGAACCTCTATAGCCCACCTGATATTCCTTGTGCCTCACGGCCATCAGTAGAATTGATTTATTATATTCAATGATGTGGCCGCTTGTGACCAGGATTTTTAGCTGACACAGGAGGTGAATGCGTGAGATCCACATAGATAGGTGACAACAGGTGTCTTCCAACTGCTCTGCAAGGATCTGTTTATTATTATTGTCCTTTGAAGGGCCTCACACCACACTAAAATGGAGCCCCCTTGGAAAAGGAAAAAGTAAAACTTACTGCACACACTCCAGATGTGGTGGCAGTCATTTTCCATTCAATTGTGAATCTGTGGTTTGGGAGGAAGATTGAAATCAACATAACTAGATCATCAGAGGCTCTGCCTCAGGCTAGGTAACACACAAATATTAAATGTCCTTTTTCTCTGCATTGCCCTTGGATCTCCTCCACATTCCAATCCATCGCTTAGTTAACTGTTTGCTTCCCCACTTTAACCCCATCTCCAAATGTGAACAACGTAGTCATGACACAGACAGACAGACAGGAAAAGGCATGGAAGAGACACTGCAAGCTTCCAAATAGCCACAAAGTGACTTAAGACTTAGGAAGCAACATAAGAACCAGAGATGAACTATCTCATTCTTCTTTGCCTCGTGAGAGAATAAGAAATTGCAGATAAATAAGACAAGATTTAGGTTTGGAGATGTAAATGCATATAAATAATCCTGTCACTGCTCATTAACCAGATTCTCATCTCACATTCAAGCGTTGGGTGGAAAACTGGATTCTTCTTGCTCTACATTGAGGATCGCATGTTTCTGATCTCACGATTATTCCCAACTGACTCAAAAGTGCCCACTTTCAAGGTCTGGGGAAATCCAGCCTATTGTCCTTCAAATCTTTAACTATCACTGTACAGGCTGTTCACAAAGATTTGCGACTTGACCAATATCTTGCCCTCCTGCCATGATCCTTATGCCCCGACTGCAGTTCTTCAGTCAGGGCACCAATTTTTTTCTTGGGATTATAAACATTTTAAACTTTTAAAATATATACGTTGCTTACTTTTCCATTGCTCTTCTCTTCCCCACACCTATTCTTAATTCAGCATTTCTTTCTTCTTAATTTCACCTGGATGTGATTTGACATTGGATCTACCCATTCTAATTCAGCTTTCCTCAGTCCTTCCTTTTGTTTTAAATCCTTAAATCTCACCATGTAAGAAGGTTGGATCATTTGCCAGAAAATTCCAGCCTCAGCTTTAAATACAACTAAAACTTTGACAGTTCCTTTAATGAATTGTAATGAAATGTCCCAGGTGTTTCACACAAGCATTGTAAATCAAAGCACATGTGGTCAAAGAGCTAAGTTTAAAGGTGGAGGAAAAGGGAGGCATCTTAATTCACACAGCTCCAATGTTTCAAGGAATAAAATTAATGCAATTTGAAGGGATAAAATTTCCAATGAATTAGTGAATATTAAAGATTGCAAAAAGTTTGGAAAGGATGTGTCACTGTTTCAGACGTTTTGTTAAAAGGAAGGCAAAATACCCATGGAAACGTTAAGAGGCCAAACTTCTCTTCTCTGTATAATAGCTATAATTCAGTTAATAATATTAACATTGTGCATTGCCAACAGTCAACTTTGTTTTAAAGCTGGATGCCCCCGTAATTGCACACAATAATTTCTCAAACTCTGCTGTATCAACTAGAGTTAGAAACTAATAAACTTAAGCATCACAGAAAAGTCTGTTAATTTGAGGTTTATAAAATGCTGGTTGCAACTCCAACCTTTTATGGAAATTAGGAACTCATAAAAGGATACAAAGGAGGAAGGGAGAAAAAGCTGAAAAGATTTGGAAAATCAACTTTTAGTTCATTTTCTGGATACAGATTCTGACAGAGTGCCCCTGTCCCCCCTCCACAAAGGACTGCAGTGGTTCAAGGTGACAGCTCACCACTTTCACAAGGGCAATTTAGGGAGAGGCAATTAACTACAGTGTAGCTAGTCACACTCACCATCCTATGAAAAAATATTTTAAAACACACAGATTTTCAAGCTAGTTCTCCTTTATTTTCTTCCCCCTTCCCAAGCAATTTGCAATTGGAGTTCCATATGTATTTACCACTCAGTGTATAAAACACACTATCACCTCATCCATGCAGAACATACGAGCCATAGCCTCAGATAATCTGATCAGGCTCTCTAGTTGCCGAACAGTAATGCACCAAGCTGATTTCACAACTCCACAGCCATCACGCTCTCTAAGAAGTTTGTACGGCTGAACGATGAATTTTTCAGCTTCTCTTGACAACTGAAAATAAAATTTTAAAAAGTTGAAATGCATCCAGGACTTTGTTATTTAACTGGAATCTCAAAAGAAAAACAGGCAAGACTTGTGTTGGATTCTAAGCTTGCAAATAATAGGGGCATTGCACAGAACTGATTGGCCTGTTTCTCATGTCAATTCCTCAGCATTTTTCCTTCAACACAATGGTTCCATGACACAAGGAAGGTTGTAAGCAGCAAAGGCAACATTACAGCCCAACTTTGAAACTAGAAGCAATTTCCCCTCTATTCAAATGGTCCTTTCTATCAACCACCATTTAAGTGACACACGCACAGGAGGTCGTGGAGTTGCCTTAATAGAGTCCACTTCCCTTGGTGGATTGGTTAAGGTCCCCAACTGGAGTGCCAGCATAAGGAGCTCATCCATTGTCCTTAGTGAACTGCTAACCTGGAGATGGCTAATCAGGAGACTGCCTGTAGTAAGGTTGTCAGGACTGCTGTGCTATGAACAAGTGCTGGCTCAGAACCCACTTTTATGTATAACATCAGAGCCTCAAAGTCCACAGTAAAACTCAGCCTCTAGTTTCTGCACCTGGGAGAAAAGAAATTGTGAAGATTGCTCATTTATTAATTTTTCTTGCATTGGGAGAAATATTGAAATAGATAAAAGGGTTCTTGTAAAAATAAACCAAGGATTGTTGAAGGAAGAGGTGCATGTTTTAAAAGCAAGTAAACTCCCACTCATTGAAAATGCTGTTTATATAACTGCTGATGAGCACATGAGCTGGAGCCATGGGGCCGTTCATTACAACCAGGAGGCTGGGAGAACACAGCAAGCCAGGCAGCATCAGGAGGTGGAGAAGTCAACGTGTCGGATGTAAACCTTCTTCAGGACTGTGGGTGAGTGTTAAGGTGAGCTGCGGATGGTGAGGTAGGGACAGATGAACACAGGCAGAGGTTATGACCTGGTTGATCAATGGGCAGAATGAATCCAGTTAGAGCTACCAACCAGAGTCATTCCTCCCATTGACCAAACAGGTCATACCCTCTACCTGTGTTCACCTATCACTAGCTCATCCCCCTTCCGCCCCCACTTTATCTGCTGCTCCCCTTACATCTACCACCAGTCCTGAAGGATTACACCAAAAACATTGACTTCTCCACCTCCTGATACTGCCTGGCTTGTGTTCTCCCAGCCTCCTGTTTGTCTACCTTGGATTCCAGCATCTGTAATTCTTTTATCTCACGAAGTGAGTTTAGCTAGCAACACAGTTGAACAGTCCCTAGTCCATAGACCAGTTACTGATAGGACCGATTGGTTTTCAGGTTTATTGGTAGCGGTTTTTGGGTTTTAACTGCCAAGAACAATGAAAAGTTAGTGAAGTAATGCTAAAAAATATTTTGCGAAAACATTCCATCTAAAATATCTTCCAGAATTCTCTTTTTTTTGTGCCATTACTCTTACATTGAAGGAAATATTGCTCAGATATGCATCAACTCAAAAGTCGGAATTAAATATACCATTCAGGCAGATTTCTTGATTTCACTCTCCACTAATGCAGAGTGATACTGACTCCATGCTATATGACATTGCGTGGACTCAGAATTACGCATAAATCTCTGAAAGGCTGTCAATGGACTTGGAAATTTAGAACTTTAAACTTGCATATGAATGTTTTAATTGTTGATGTATGCATTCTTCCCAGGGTTAAACTGCAACCGATGGCAAGTGTTCTGGCTTGGATCAGATTTTGAAGTTCTTCAGTCACTGGGTAGTGGTAATAGTTGCTTTATGCACAGAACAGGGATCAGTATGAAATCAAATTATGACACCCTTAGTACTGGTAGCAACACCCAGTAAGTCTTTGAAGGGGTTTCTTTCTCAAAACCACCACCAGTTGATGATGTGGAGATGCAGAGTCCTGTAAATTAACAGGACCAACAGCACCTTTTTAATTACTGGAACCTCTTTTCTATTTGACTTGAACAGAGACAAAAGAGACATCTAAAGAGTAGAAATTTACATACACTATCAGCCAACATCAAAGCACCAACCTCAATTACAAATCCATATGACTCTTCATCCTTTACGACAGCTGCAGTTAAACCAGCTGTACTGATGGCTTTCTAACTGGTATGGACAGCACGAGGACTGAACTCTTCCACGTGTCTGAAACAAAAAAAAATGCTGGCACTACAAAACAAAGTTCTAACAATCATTGTTATGCAATATGTTAAACATCCAACCATTTGGCAAACAAGTCACAATCTGAAACAACACTACTAATTGAAATAATTGAAGGAAATGGCTAAAGAATAAATCATAATATGAATTGCCAATAAGGTGCATTTACTGTTACCTTCCAAGCACAGGAAACGATGCTGCTTCCCAACAGGTCATCTTAGATAATGTGTAATGATATTCAGTTGCAACCCCAACCATTTAAATCTTTTATTGATTAGGTAAATCACACTGATTTAAACAAGTGCATTGAATTCAGTCGGTGTCTATATTACCATGGCAGATTTTGGATATTTTATACAAAGCCAACTTGCCAATGTAGACTGCCTTTATCGCAGTATTTCAGTGATATGCAAGGAAAAATGTTTATTTGATTAAGGAAATGTGAGGAGGGGGGTTCACAAATGATTGAATTAAATATGTGTGTTTTGACAAGAGTCTTAAAAGGAATAGAGGGAGCTGGAGATAATTAAGGAGAAAATCCAGAGCTAGAATTAGCACAAAAAAAGAGCAGTTGATAAAGCAAAGGGAGAAGAGGAATGCATGAGCAAAAATGGCCAGAATGGAGAATTTTACAAAGAGGTGTAAAGTTCTCCAGCACTGCAACAAGAGGAGATAAGCAAAACCATGGAGGGTTTTAAATGTAAGCGTGGAAAAATTAAATAAGAGTTTGGAACAGAAGGATGATAGCCAATAAGACCCCAGATTGCAGGAGTGTGGGACAATTTTATTTTTCTCATTTTCCTTTGAAAGGGAATCTATATAGCTGGAACTTTAGCTTTGCAAAGGTCCTGTGGATTTAAATCCAGGACCTTATTTAAATTAGTTTTGCTACCTTTACCATCCATGTTGAGGGGTGCAGGCTGATGAGAGTAGACCTGCAGAGCTAGACCTCAGCCACAGGTTACAAGAAGCATCTAAAATGGATAGAGAGATAAGAGGAGGGGGCATTGGATCCAGATTATAGGCAGGGCATTGAAGAGTTGGGGTAGTGAGAGATGATGAAAGAGTGTACTAACAGATCAAGAAGGCTAGATCTTTGCTGGAGCAGCAACATCTAAACTACAGGTCAAGGATTGGGTAACCCAGCTAGACTTGGTCAAATCTGATACCAGAAAAATTGACAGATACAACCACATTAAAATATTTAAATTCTGGACCCTCCTCTGAACAGCATATTAAATTGCTCTGCTGTGTTAAAATGGGAAGTGAGCTCTTAGAGTCATAGGGTCATAGAGATGTACAGTATGGAAACAGACCTTTCGGTCCAAACTGTCCATGCCGACCAGATAATCCAACTCAATCTAGTCCCACCTGCCAGCACCTGGCCTATATCCCTCCAAACACACCCAAATGCCTCTTAAATGTTGCAATTATACCAGCCTCCACCACATCCTCTGGCAGCTCATTCCATACACGTACCACCCTCTGCATGAAAATGTTGCCCCTTAGGTCTCTTTTATATCTTTCCCCTCTCATCCTAAACCTATGCCCTCTAGTTCTGGACTCCCTGATCCCAGGGAAAAGACTTTGTCTATTTATCCTATCCATGCCCCTCATAATTTTGTNNNCCTGCGACTCCACTTTCAAGGAGCTATGAACCTGCACTCCAAGGTCTCTTTGTTCAGCAACACTCCCTAGGACCTTACCATTAAGTATATAAGTCCTGCTAAGATTTCCTTTCCCAAAATGCAGCACCTTGCATTTATCGGAATTAAACTCCATCTGCCACTTCTCAGCCCATTGGCCCATTTGATCCTGTTGTAATCTGAGGTAATCCCTTTCGCTGTCCACTACACCTCCAATTTTGAGGTCATCTGCAAACTTACTAACTGTACCTCTTATGCTCGCATCCAAATCATTTATGTAAATGACAAAAATTAGAGGGCCCAGCATCCATCCTTGTGGCACTCCACTGGTCACAGGCCTCCAGTCTGAAAAACAACCCTCCACCACCACCCTCTGTCTTCTACCTTTGAGCAAGTTCTGTATCCAAATGGTTAGTTCCCCCTGTACTCCATGAGATCTAACCTTGCTAATCAGTGTCCCATGGGGAACCTTTTCGAACGCCTTACTGAAGTCCATATAGATCACATCTACAGCTCTGCCCTCATCAATCGTCTTTGTTACTTCTTCAAAAAACTCAATCAAGTTTGTGAGACATGATTTCCCATGCACAAAGCCATGTTGACTATCCCTAATCAGTCCTTGCCTTTCCAAATACATGTACATCCTGTCCCTCAGGATTCCCTCAACAACTTGCCCACCACTGAGGTCAGGCTCACCCGTCTGTAGTTCCCTGATTTGTCTTTACCATCCTTCTTAAACAGTAGCACCACGTTTGCCAACCTCTAGTCTTCTGGCACCTCACCTGTGACTATTGATGATGCAAATATCTCAGCAAGAGATCCAGCAATCACTTCTCTAGCTTCCCACAGAGTTCTCAGGTACACCTGATCAGGTCCTGGGGATTTATCCACCGTTAACCATTTCAAGACATCCAGCACTTCTTTCTCTGTAATCTGGACATTTTGCAAAATGTCACCATCTATTTCCCCACAGTCTATATCTTCCATATCCTTTTCCACAGTAAATACTGATGCAAAATATTCATTTAGTATCTCCCCCATTTTCTGTGGCTCCATACAAAGGCCATCTTGCTGATCTTGGAGGAGCCCTATTCTCTCCCTGGTTAACCTTTTGTCCTTAATATATTTGTAAAAACCCTTTGGATTCTCCTTAATTGTATTTGCCAAAGCTATCTCATGTCCCTGTTTTGGCCTCCTGATTTCCCTCTTAAGTTTACTCCTACTCCCTTTATACTCTAAGGATTCACATGATCTATCCAGTCTATAACTGACTTATGCTTCCTTCTTTTTCTGAACCAAACCCTCAATTTCTTTAGTCATCCAGCATTCCCTATACCTACCAGCTTTCCCTTTCACCCCGACAGGAATATACTTTCTCTGGATTCTTATCTCATTTCTGAAGACTTCCCATTTTCCAGCCGTCCCTTTACCTGCGAACATCTGCCTCCAATCAGCTTCCGAAAGTTCTTGTCTAATACCGTGGACATTGTAATTATGTTTCCCATTTTAAAAAAAAATCCCTTCACCTGCCTGTCTGAAGATTGAAATATTTTGATTAATATAAGCATACAGACTGCTCGGCTTCCATAGACTTGTCCCACTGAAATGCCATGTCACTCACTCATATGCAATGAATCTCTCAAACTCTTTCATTTGTTAGTTCTGTATTTTCCTTCATGCTTAGGTTTGGTCTTTAAAAAAAAAATCATAAAATTTTGCTACTACAAAATCATACAAATGTTTTGGTAGTTGAAGCATATCTAAATTTTTTAAATTTTACAGCCACTTCGTCCATCACATTTTAGCAAAGTCCCAAAAGCTATAGGTTTAATCCCTTTCTGCTCTTTGCTGCAAGTGTTGATTCACTTCCACTTTTATCAAATTAACACTTGCATTTCCAAATGTAGGCTTCATGTAAACAGTAGTCACTAAAACCTCAGAATTATAGGGCTGCTCTTATTAGTGAGAGATGTTTGGTGCAGATTTTAACCTGAGGGTCATCATGCTTCAAGCAAGGGACAGGTTCGAGAGAAGGGACCTTCATGGTGACCACAGCTGATACAAGAATTGAACTCATTCTGCTGACATCACACTGCATCACAAACTAGCGGGGAGTGGGGTGCTGGAAAAGGAAAGCAGGTCAGGCAGCATCCAAGGAGCAGGAGAAATCGATGTTTTGGGCAACAGCCCTTCATCACAAACTAGCCAACTGAGCTAATTGACTTGCCCTTCATGTTACTTCACTTGCTTACTGTCAAATTATCTTTAGATTTTCTGACTACAATCAAGAAAAAGGCATGTATTCTCAACTACATTCTAATCTACACTTTCATTTCTTTACTCAGAGTAGTAAGGGTGTGGAATGCTTTGCCTGCAATGGTAGTAGATTCGCCAAGTTTAAGTGCATTTAAGTCATCATTGGACAGGCATATGGATGTGTAGGTGAGATGGGCTTCAGATTAGTATGACAGGGCGGTGCAACATCGAGGGCTGAAGGGCTTGTACTGCGCTGTAATGTTCTATGTTCTATTTTCTGCTTTCTTTTTTATTCCAGTAGGAAAATGCTGCATGGATTTGAATAGAGGCCCCCTTCCCTCAAGTGAACCAAGCACAATGAAAGTCAGTTCAACAGTAGCAGGCTAATTGTCTTCTACTGATGCTTTTCATGTGTAGGCCTGAACGGTTTTTCTTAAAAACTAAAAGCAATTACAGTCAATTACAGACCCACCCACCTATTCTATCCCTGTGACTCTGCATTTCTCATGCCTAACCCACCTAATCTGCACATCCCTGGACACCATGGGCAATTTAACATGGACAATCCACTAACCTGCACATCATTGGACTGTGGGAGGAAACTGGAACACACGGAGAAAACGCACGCAGACACAGTGAGAATGTGCAAACTCCACACAGACAGTTGCCTGAGGCCGGAATCAAGCCTGGATCACCGTATAGAAAGAAATCAACCAAGGGAGATTAATTAAAAAGGACCTATAGAGCATTAATGCCTTGTAAAACATTTACAGTTGAATTAGAGACAAAACAAAATAACTATGATCACAATAAATAAGATTTATATATAATGTTATCTTGGATAGTTGATCCCAAGACGAGTTTTCAATGTATATTTGAAAACATATATATAGAGAGACACACACACACACATATACACAAAAATCTGCTCCAACCAGTCATTTTCAACACTGGTATGACCATTTCCACTGCTGCTGAAATTCTCTGTATATATCTGTTATTTCAAGAACTGACTGTTTTAATAATTTCTGACCAGTCTACCTCATTGCATCCTCTAACAAAATATGACCATCCAACATTCTACTGCCCATGTCTCAAATCCTACCAAATATCATTCACATACGTGCTCGCTGTACTACAATGCCTCCCCAGTTAAACATTGCTAAATTCTTATTGCCATTTTCAAATCTCTCCATGACCCTTCAGTCATTGGTCTCAAGACAACAATTGTTTTTTGTCCAACTTAATTTCGCCTCTTGCGCAACCTAAATTTTAGAAATGTTCCTTACTGCCGGCTCGGACTTCACCTGTGTGGGATCTGAATTTTCCCCTCTACTACTCTCTCCTCGAAGTGTGGCTGAGCAAAAATCGACTTTTGATCATCTGATGTCATACCTTCTATGCAACTTGGTATCATAATGCTTCAGGATGCCTGATATCTTTTCTTACGTTAAAAAGGTCCTCAAAGTTAAAATTGGTGTCAGCATTCCGATTTGAAACATGATTGGCAATGATCAATTCTGTTCATTTATTTTTCAGAAGGTGCAAGTTCTTGATTGGGTGCAGGTCCATAGTCAGTGTCTGTTATGCACTTAGTCATCAAATGCATGAGAGAGAGAGCAGGAAAGTATCAAATGAAGGGAAGAGACAAAAGAGAGAGAAAAGGCTGTTTGTAGTTTAATAGATGGATGATCACCATGCCTCCGGCTAGTTTGAGATTGGAAAAGCTAGTCCTTGCAGTCAGTATGAGAATTGAATCCACCCAGTTGGCATCACTAACCAGCCATCCAGTGAACTGAAGTAATCAAAGCTCTGAGTGCACAGTGAATGGCCACAGGCTGAATATAACAGTATCATAATTCTATCAAGAAAGTCAGTAATGGCTGCTGAGAGTGGAGATGAACCCAGTTTTTTGTTTGAAACTGTGTTGTATATCAGCTGCAAATAATCTTGAAACAAAGTGTATCTGATGATACAGTGTGTCACGGTTAAGCCCAGTTAGTAATTTACAGTGGATGTGGAATTATTCTCATTATAAGGAGCTGTAATCCAGCAAAGGAGACAATGGAGACAACCAGGAGAATAAATCAGCATCTATATTAAAATATTTTTCTAATTGTTTTGTTTCCTTTTAAAACAAGGATCACACATTCTACAAAGTAAGTAGACCACATAAAAATTCTGCACTAATTTCTTAAATAAATCCTCAAATTTAATCCATTACTGGAAATTGTCTCTGACGGTTTTAGAACTGTAGATTTATCTGGCATGCTACTGTCCTCCAGTGGTCGAACAAAAATGCACAAGTAGAAATCTACCAGCAAATGACAGTTTCAATTAAATCAAAGCCCAAATAAATTCTAATTCATCCTTACAAAGACTCCAGAATCTTAACAATTGATTCCAATGCAATTTCAGTCTTGCCAGAGTCAGGTGATTCTGGATTCAAATGTTACTGATTTGTGCTCAATCTCTTTTGAAATTTAGTGTATCAATAAGGGAGAGATGTCCCTTCAATAAGTTCTATGACCTTTTTTTTAATGTTTGCTTGATAACAAATGTGAGCTTGCTTTAAAGAGAGAGAGAATTCTTCTATGGTCCTGACCAATATGAAAAAATGATTTTTTAAAAATTTCATTTGTGATTACTTGTGGCCAAATTGGCTGCCACATTTTTCTGCATTACCACTGTGTACATTTCAGAACTATTTGCCATGAAACAGTTGAGGGAGCCTGAGCTGGTGATGCACAATCTTTTTGTTAGCTCCACACTTCACCTGCACTACTATCTGGAAATCCATTCTAATTGTTGATTAGGAAAATTCACTTTTTAATAAGGGTCCTAACTTGTTGTCTCACTTAATTTATTTTAATCAGCCTGGATACAAATATAGGGTAGAAGCTGGGTACTCTAAGCCATTCATTCAATCTCCTTCATTACCTATGGAAGATCAATGCCACTTGCCTGGATAGATACAACAATTCTAAAAACTTCTACATATCCAGGAGGGTGTTCTACTCAACTGGGATCAATTCAGTTGGCTTAATATGCATCTCCTCCAAAAAGGTATGTGGGTGTAGCATGTGGCCCAGCAACTAAGCTGCTAGCAAAGTAGGTTCTTAGTCCTGGTAACCCAACCACCAAGGAGAGGACAATGTTAGAGATACAGCAACACTTGCTAGATTGCCACCCAGTCACCCATTTTCCTGACTCAGGCATTTAGTCCTATTTCTTTGCTAATGCAGGTAACATCCAGGATTCAATACTTATTAAGTACAGTCAAATGGTGTTTCAAAATGATTCAGACAGTTTTGAGAAGATTTGTAGCCCAGGTTGAGGTTCTGGATGTAGGTTTGCTCGCTGAGTTAGAAGGTCCATTTTTCAGACCCCTTGGCATCATGGTAGCCCACAAACCCATCAACACACTAAAACAGCAGCTAACGAACTTGAAAGACCCTATACAGACAACAAGCAAAACTAAGATCATTTACAAAATACTATGCAAGAACTGTAACAAACACTACATTGGATAAACAGGCAGAAAACTAGCCACCAGGATACATGAGCATCAACTAGCCACAAAACAATATGACCCTCTCTCACTAGTATCCTCACATGCAAATGAGGAAGGACACCACTTTGACTGGAACAACACAACCACCCTAGAACAAGCCAAACAGAGACACGCACGAGAATTCCTAGAAGCATGGCATTCCAACTGGAACTCTTTCAACAAACACATTGACTTGGACCCCATTTATCACCCCTGAGAAAAAGTACACAAAATGGCATCATCACAGGAATTGACATCAACAACCCAAAGAAATGCAAACATAAATAGAAAGCAGGAAACATCAGCAGTGCTTCATTCAGAGGCTCACTGAAGACATTACCTAGTATGGTGACAAAACGTCTGAAAATGAACCTTCCAGCTCAGCGAGCAAACCTACATCCAGATTCAGACAGAATTTCACCATTGCCCTCAGACAAATGAAGGCTGACAAAGGAAAACGTGATCCTTCTACTTCACAAATTTTGTTTGAGACAGTTATCAAAACATGAAGCCGAATTAACAGTTAAAATGAGGTACCTGATTCAAAAAGCAAATGAGGAGGAGTAGGCCATTTGATAAGATACGGTCTCAACTCCCCTCTCCTGCAAGCAAAAATGCAATTATATCCTCTCTTAAAGAAGGCAATCATGACTCTTTATAGTACTCTAGATGTGGTCGCAACAATGCTACACAACTGTGGCAAAACATTCTTATTTTCAACTTCCCTTCCTCTTGCAATAAATTACAACATTCCATTTCCTTTCCTAATCACTTGCTATATTTGCAAATTACCTTTTTGGGACTTTATGAAGCAAAGCACCCAGAACCCACTATATCTCTGTGTGGCCATTGCTATTTGAATAAGCTGCTACATTGCTACTTGTGCTCCCAAAGTATGCAAGTTCATGTTTTCAAAATGATTATACCTATATTAATGAATCCAAACAGGAATTGAGAAGTTTATTAACCTGCGAGTTGAGACAATTTGGAATACATTACCACAAGGAATTGTCAAGAATAACAAAAGTATGCAAGGAAAATCTAAAATATAAGAGGGTGAAAGGAACTAAGCAAAATGCTGACAAAGGTTAGATGAGGGGGAGTGGGAAGAGATTGGTGAGCAATATCAACACTAGTTTTGATCAGTTAAGCTAAATGGCCTGCTTCTGTACAGTGCATTCTCCTAAATGTTTATGTATTGTATTCATGATCAACTATACGGTTTAAATTTCAGGCTGAATATTATGAGAGTAATTTCGCCCACTTTTAACATCAATCACTGTAGAGAAAGCCAACTTTTCTTCATAGTCATTTTTGTGAAGTTTATCTGAAAGACATTTGCAGGAAATCAGTGTATTAAGCCATTCTGGAAGAACTGACAGTGCTACATTCCATCAAACAAACAACGTCTGTAACCTTATCACCGTTAGAATATCCATGACATTAAAGATGTTAACAGCAGACCCAAGAATGTAGTAAGACGTTTCCCTTAGTGCAATTTAGGTTTCTACATGAAAGAAATTCATCTACAATAACAGTTTACAATTGTGACAATAAATCATATTGCTTACTTTTGAAACTGGCTCTTTGATGTGCTCGGGTCACCAACAATACAGACATTAATACCACCACGAAGAGAAATACCATCTTTTGCCGTCTTTGAACTCTTCCAAACAGCATCATTAAGATTCCCCTCTTAATTTCATCATTACCTGCAAGGGAAAGCATTGCCTTAATTATAGAAAATAATTGGAAAATTTGAAGAGAAATCACAAACACCAAGTCAATTACTTAATGTGGTTATCCACAAACAATGAAATTATTCTATGAATGCAATTGGAAAGCCTTATTTTTAAACTTTAAAAGAATTCTTTTTTTCAAAATGTACTTTACATGCTTGATATGCAATTAATTCCAGACACTAAATAACCAACATGCTGCAAAAGCCATAATCCTTCCCTCTTTACAGGAATTAGAAGAAATCTCAACTCTTAAATTATGCAATAATGGACTCTCAATTATTGATCTTCACTTCAAATGAAAATATCATTATCTTAAGGAGGAGCTGAGTAGAAACTATACAGAAATTGACTAAAACAATGAAGAAATCTGAAATATTCATTTGTCATATTCTGTCAGTCTTTAAACATGTACTTTTAGTGGTACAGAATTTTGCAAAATTATTTCTAGTATTGATTAATTAAATCTTTCAAAAGCTTTGTTCTGTTAATCAAGCTTTAACAAAACTTCACACAGGTACTAAAGAGCAACTCTGATTTTTTTTTAATAGTGTGAAGTTGTGACCGCTTTTGTACAACTATATGCTTTCACTTGAAATTTGATATGATCTTTAGCTCTCTTTAGTTAACCAAGGGTTGTGGTCTTCCCCTTGGAAATTCTTTGGCTGGTGTGCATCTATTCTGTGTACTCTGATATATCCTCCTCAATACCTGCCCCAGATCTATCATTAAACTAATTTGCCAATTTATTTTAGCGAGATCTACTTTCATGCCCTCAACATTGAAAATACTAGGCTGGGACTCCTTCCTTCCAGAAAACAGAACACAAAACGTGATTCTATCTGTGATGTCCAAGGACACCATAACCGTGGAGGTCATTACTTAACCCCATCATCTTGCGCCACACCACATCTAGCATTGACTGCACTCTGGTTAGCTCTAGCATATGATGTTAAGAAATTATTTTCCTTCCCCTTTAATACAAAAAGCAAAAATTGTATGAGCTTGTAGATGCTCCCTTTGCACATTTCTTAAATTCTATACGTAGATTAAAATCCCTTATGAAAATAGTTGTTACCTTTCTAACAAGCTCATACTAGTTCTTCCTTTGCACTCTATTCGACAATATGGTTACCAGTATCAGGGCCTATATACCAACTTCACAAATGACTTCATGCCTTTCTCAGGGTAATCTGAACAACCTTATATTCTAGTCTCGACCTTGGATCAGCCCTCTTCATTGTGCTTATACCATCAACAGCTAGCAGACCTACCCCTCCACTATTTTGTAATGTTCTGTTCTTCTGAAAAGTCATATTGCCATTAGTATTTAGATCCCAGTCTATGCTATTCCTACAGTCATGCTTCTGTAAAGGCCGAATTGTACTTATTCTTTTCTTCAAGTTAAATATAATTTTCACTGGCGAACTTGGGTTCTGTTTCTTCGCATTGAATATACATCTGTTATGGAGAGAGGGAGAGGGAGAGGGAGAGGGAGAGAGAGAACTTTGGGAAATGGCCACTCCACCTTTCATTCTCTTTGGCTGGTGTGCATTTCTTTTGTGTACTCTGACATGTGCCCTTCAATATTTGCCCCTGATCGATCACTTAAACTAATTTGCCAGTTTACTTTAGCTAGCTCCACTTTCACGCCCTCAACATTGAGAAAACTTGAAAGCCACTTATCTGACACAGTATCTGTTAGGTATAATCAAACTGGCCCTAAAACCTTACAAACTTAGTGATTTTTCAGATTCTAATTTAACTAGGCGGTCATTTACCATGAATTGTAGGATAAAGGCTGGTGCAAATATTGTGATACAGATTTTTATCCTGACTCATTTCAAACACTTTTTCACTCTCCTGCAGAGTCATCTGGTTTTGAGGCTATCTGCAGTCTGTTCCTCTCTGTACACTAAGCCACCAAACTATGGAACATATAATGAAAAAGGTTTGAGAGAAAGTTTCTGGAGAATTCAGAAGGAGGATCGCACAACAGTGGAAATGTACGACTGAACTACTTAAAATACTAATATAACAATGCTCTCATTTGATTGCAGCTGAAATGATCTTTACCAAAATCTCATGACTCATTAACATTATCCCAGCCCAAAAAGACCAAAGAATATCCATTTCCTGCATATATCCCATTTGGAATTGCAAATTTACAAGCTAAATATTTGCACCTATCAAAATCCTGTGTCTACTTCATGGTGAAAGTTTGCATTGTTTGTGCCTCTGATGCCTCTGGTAAGCAGTGACAGAGCAAGAGTGTGTAATGGCTCCCCAGCTCTTCATTCTCTTCTTTACTGCAATGCGTAAGGAAATCTTTTAAAAGCAACACCTGGAGGAATGGGGGTAAAGGCAAAGCCATTGAGTTGGGGAGCAAGGGTTGCTGGTAGTTTAGAGTAGTTACTTCCATATGCCATGTCCATGTCATCAATCATGATTAATATAGACAGGAGAACCTTCACCCATATTGACAGACTGACTGCACTGTTCAGTCAAACTCTACCAACTATTACCTTTCCCTTCTGCTGTGTAGTGAAAATTTCTTTGTCTGCTAAAAGGCAGCCCAAAGATCTGGAGTGCCTCTACCAAAGACCCCGGATGTCCAGAGATGACAGAACTGCACCAGATCATCCCAAGCACCTAATAAGAGCATGAACCATTGGTCCTTTAGACACTGACAATGAACTCATTGTTCAAGCCTTCAGTCAAAGTCATTCAAAGTCATTTCCACTGAGATATGCTCTAATAATGAATAGCATAATACTAACAATCTAACACAATCTCTCAACCAAGAACTATGCTATATTAATCATTATTTATTATTAAAACATTTACCATCAAAAGTCATCATTTTTTAAAGAGAAAAAGTATGTATTAAATATTCTTAAATATATTCCACTTAATCCGTATTAATGATAGCTTGAGAACTTCAAATCAATAAGTTTGTAACTGAAAGAGGAAGATGGCACTTGTTATATGCTCTCTATGGGACCAAAATATTTATGCTGTTTTGTTAATTTTACACCAGTTTATGTTGCAGCATACAAAAATGCAATTCTTGGGAGATTTGGCCTGACTTCCTGTGGCTGGATTCATAAACTGGTGCCAATTTCTGTGCAAGTACAACACAGCAAATTCCAACTGTAAGCATTAGTCTATTGAGCCAAGTTAATTCAATGATACAAATGCAGGAGAGGGCATAAGAAAACAAGTGCGCTGCTTGGAACTAGGCAAAGTAAAAAGCCTGATCCCAACTAAAAGTGCAGGCTTATGTTGGTCGGCTATCCTCTTGTGCTTTTGTGAAACCAGATCAAGCAAATGTCAAGCCTCAATTATGCATTTATCCCAGTGGCACATCAGGAAACCCAATATACTTTCTGACAAACATTGATTAACTATTGCACCAGAACTGTAAAATCTGCATTCATAACCCTTAAAAATTTATAAAACCAAGCCAAACAAAACTACTGTAGTAAAGGCCAGAGTAATGACTATGCATACCAAGATTTCCATCAACATAGCATATTTAACTTTGGAAAATAAACAGACAATAAAGGACACCAAGCCAAAGGAAATATTAGAATAGACAAAGTTCAGTCAAAAAAGTAGGTTTTGCACAGTTCAAAATGGCTGATTAATCGTTAGATGGCTGAAGTCATGGCTAGTAATGGCAGGGTGAAGAACAAGAATGCATGGCATAGTGAACGTACAGACCTAGGAGGGGAGATGCTATCCATGAGTTTTTAAAGCGGATGATTGGAATTCCAAATTGGAGGTATTGGGGAAGTGAGACAGGAGTCTTTTTTTAGGTTAGCAATTACAGAAGTGATAGGAGAGCAGGACTTGGTTCCAGTTGTGGGAGAACTAAGAGTTTTGGATGAGCTCAAGATAGAAATGTAGTAGATAAGAGGGTACTTAGCGGGGCATTGAAACAGTTAAACATTTGATGAAAAACAATATGGATGAGGCAGGGATGAAGACAGATGTTTTTATTTTCCAGATTGGTGGTCGGCGATCTGTGTGATGGAAACACAAGCTGAGTTGAAACTAAACTGGAGCTCAAGTAAGGCACCTTTGCTTTGAACCATTTGGTACAGCCATCAGTAGTGGCCAGCGACTGTAGTGAAATCATAGGTTAGGAAAGCATAGACAGGCATTAAGTTTTTGATTACTACTACTAATGGAGCGTTTTACATTGTGGGCAGCATGGTGGCACTGCTGCCTCACAGTGCAGAGACCCAGGTTCAATCCCCGCCTCAGGTGACTGACTGTGTGGAGTTTGCATATTCTCCCCGTGTCTGTGTGGGTGTGCTCCGGTTTCTTCCCACAGTCCAAAAATGTGCAGGTTAGGTGAATTGGCCATGCTAAATTGCCCGTAGTGTTAGTTGAAGGGGGGAATGAGTTGCGGGTTGGTGTGGACTTGTTGGGCTGAAGGGCCACACTGTAAGTAATCTAGGGTTTAAAAATTGCCATCTTCTTAAATCATTCAATTTGAATTAGTCTGCTGAATGTGACAACTAAATAGTTAAAGCAGTTGGAAAATAGGGAAGTAGCTGCGTCCAATAAACTGTTTTTGAGATAATGTATTTAGATTACATTAAAGTTTAAGATATTGAAATAACTAAATATTACCCTCAGTTCCCAGACTTAATTTCAATTTAAAAACAAACTTGAAACCTTAAAGAAATTAGCAAATTTTGGCCAGCAGTCTCAACGTGGCTTTTTTTAAATATTAAAATAGGAACCATGGTTTTGATTTAGCTTTGCTGTTAATAAATCAAAGTATTGGAAACCTATATGTGGCATAGGTAGACCTATATTCCACAGGGACATTGTTTTGCATTTGACCTGGCTTGGTGTTTGTGAATAACAGTACCAGTCGGTACTATGGAATATAACACTGTTCCTCTAACTCCAATGTAGATCTACAGGGAGGACATATCCCATCCTGAATATGTAAGGTGATCTCTTTGGGCCAAGAGAACCAGGGCTGGATATTTATGTCAGCTTACATGACTATTCACACAGGTGAGGAGACATCACACATCTCTCAACCTTAACCAATCAAAAAAGGTTAAATAGAGTCATAGAGATCTACAGCATGGAAACAGACCCTTCGGTCCAACCAGTCTATGCCGACCAGATATCCCAAACCAATCTAGTCCCACCTGCCAGTACCTGGCCCATATCCCTCCAAACCCTTTCTATTCATATACACATCCAAATCCCTTTTAAATGTTACAATTGTACCAGCCTCCACCACTTCCTCCGGCAGCTCATTCCATACACGTACCACCCTCTGAGTGAAAACGTTGCCCCTTAGGTCTCTTTTATATCTTTCCCCTCTCACCCTAAATCTATGCCATCTAGTTCTGGACTCCCCCACCCCAGGAAAAATATTTTGTGTATTTATCCTATCCGTGCCCCTCATAATTTTGTAAACCTCTATAAGGTCACCCCTCAGCCTCCGACGTTCCAGGGAAACTAACCCCAGCCTGTTCAGCCTTTCCCTGTAGCTCAAATCCTCCAACCCAGGCAACATCCTTGTAAATCTTTTCTGAACCCTTTCAAGTTTCACAACATCTTTCCGATAGGAAGGAGACCAGAATTGCACACAATATTCCATCAGTGGCCTAACCAATGTCCTGTACAGCCACAACATGACCTCCCAACTCCTGTACTCAATACTCTGACTAATAAAAGAAAACATACCAAACGTCTTCTTCACGGCACGGTGGCACAGTGGTTAGCACTGCTGCCTCACAGCACCAGAGACCTGGATTCAATTCCTGCCTCAGACAACTGTCTGTGTGGAGTTTGTACATTCTCCTCGTGTCTGCATGGGTTTCCTCCGGGAGCTCCAGTTTCCTCCCCCAGTCCAAAAATGTGCAGGTTAGGTGAATTGGCCATGCTATGTTGCCCATAGTGTTAGGGGAATGGGTCTGGGAGTGTTGGTTTGGACTTGTTGGGCTGAAGGGCCTGTTTCCATACTGTAAGTAATCTTATCTACCTGCAACTCCACTTTCAAGGAGCTATGAACCTGCACTCCAAGGTCTCTTTGTTTAGCAACACTCCCTAGGACCTTACCATTAAGTGTATAAGTCCTGCTAAGATTTGTTTTCCCAAAATGCTGCACCTTGCATTTATCTGAATTAAATTCCATCTGCCACTTCTCGGCCCATTGTCCCATCTGATCAAGATCCTGTTCTAATCTGAGGTAACACTCTTCGCTGTCCACTACACCTCCAATTTTGGTGTCAACTGCAAACTTACTAACTGTACCTCTTATGCTCGCATCTAAATCATTTATGTAAATGACAAAAAGTAGAGGACCCAGCACCGATCCTTGTGGCTCTCCATTAGTTACAGGCCTCCAGTCTGAAAAACAATCCTCCACCACCATCCTCTGTCTTCTACCTTTGAGCCAATTCTGCATCCAAATGGCTTTTGTCATAATATATCTGAAACTATCAAATTAAGGATTAATATTGAGAAGTAAAGCTTCAGTTACATCAGTTCTCCCAATGCTTTTGTGGTGTAAATATTCTGGCACAGTTCAACATCACTTCAAAGATGAAAAGATGATAGACTACAGTTGAATTGATTTGGAGGTCCCAGCATTGGACTGAAGTTAAAAATCACAACACCAGGTTATAGCCCAATAGGTTGATTTGAAAGCACCAGCTTTTGGAGCACTGCTCCTTCAGCAGATGCTTGACAACTACCTGATGAAGGAGTATTTCTCTGAAAGCTAGTGCTTCCAAATAAACCTGTTGGACTATAGCCTGGTGTTGTGAGACTTTTAACTTTGTTCACTTGTGTTGTCAGTGATCAAGAGAACCTGGGTGCTTGGAGGTGGGGGGGGGGGGGGGCGGCGGGGAATAATCTTTCACATTGTCTTCAGTACAATTGTATAAGTTCATCTCACGTAACAAAATGATATCTAATGATGAACATTGTTTTTGTGTACTTTGTTAGATCAGGCACAACTGAATCCCCATTATTGAAAAATTTTTAAAAATCCAAATCTGGAGCAGAAGAAGGGCTCATGCCCAAAACATCGAGTTTCCTGCTCCTCGGATGCTGCCCGGCCTGCTACGCTTTTCCAGCACCACTGTAATCTTGACTCTGATCACCAGCATCTGCAGTCCTCACTTTCGCCATTGTACTGGACAAGATCAGGAAAGAGGAGTGAAGACAACCAAAGAGGCAGATGAAAGTGATTGGAAATAATGTGAAGGAAAAGGGTCCCCTGAGAGGTGATGTCTGAGACTGGGGACAGTGGATGAATGTAGTGGGTTGCGAAGGGGTTGGGGGGGGGTGCAGGGAGTCAAGAAAGACCATTGTGAGCCATAGCACACAGTGAAAAAAGCAAACGAATGAATACACAATTTAGTCATTCTGTGACTACTGTTCATGGCAACCTCTTGCAGGCTGAGGATCCCTTTAGAGGTTTTATCAGAGAGAAAATTTTGCTTGTAACTTACATGGGGGTGCAGCACTATTACACAGGTTCCAAAGAGGAGTCATATCAGACTCAAAACATTAACTCTCTCCCTATCTCAACAAACGCTACCAGACTTGCTGAATTTCTCCAGCACTTTGGCTTGATGCTGCAATATGCATAGGCTGCTCCATAGATCCTAACTAGATCTTCTTCCCCAGATCATAACAGGCCCATCTCCATTTCAGGTTTAAAGCCTCAGTTTTGATCAGCCTCCACTCTTCCATCCTCAATAAACTTGACATGATCCAAAATTCTGCTTCCATAAAATAACTTCAAGTCCCATTCACTCATCACCCTGGTGCCTGAAGGCAGACAATAGCTTACGCTCAGTTAAACAACAACTTGACTTTAAATTCTCATTCTGGTTTTCTAATCTTACCATGTCCTTGCCCCCCATGTATCTGCACTCTCCTCCAGAAATACCATACCTGCTCCAATTTCAGCCTCTTGTGCAGACCCAATTTCAGATCACTTCCTCATTGGTAGCACTGTCATCGGCTTCCTAACCAAGCTCAGGGATTCCCTCCCTAAACCTCTTGTTTCTGTTTTACATATTCCTTTGAACACACCTTTGGTTACCTACCTTGAGATTCCATTACATATCTGGGTATTAAATTTTGTTCAAGAATGTTCACTACCTTAAATGCATTGTATAGATTCCAAATTGTTGTTTTGTTTTGATGGTTCCTCCATTTATCTTGAGGCACTGAAAGTTGTTAGATTCCCAACCTGCACATTACCTTCAGTGTCATTAGTTGCATAAAGCACAATCACATAAACTGTTCTTAAGTAGATCACCATGTACGTGGCAGGTACTCATGTGGCTCAGCCAACGTTGTCTATCTCATATGCTACAGGCAAGGATGCCCTGAGACATGGCACATTGGCGAGACTGAGCAGAGGCTACGGCAATAGATGAATGGACAAGTTACAACAATCAACAGACAGGAGTGTTCCCTCCCAATCAGAGAACATTTCAGCGGTCCGTGATTTTCAACCTCAGACCTTTGGATGACCGTCCTCCAAGACAGATTTCAGGACAAGCAACAACGCAAAGTGGCTGAGCAGAGGCTGATAGGCAAGTTCGGTATCCATGGGGATGGCCTCAACTGGGATCTTTGGTTCATGTCACACTACTGGTGACTCCATTGCACTATGCACACACAGACACACACATGCACACACGTTTGTGGAGTGAATTTGTACTTGCAAAATTACATTTTACTTTGCTCAAAAACTGCATGAATCCATGTAAGATTCTGTAAATCTGTTTTTTAGATTAGAATCAGTCTGACCATTGTGGCACAGATAGCCTCACAGAGGGAAGCTCACACTTCAAAACATTATTAGGCCAACATGGCACATATTGTTAAAGTTCACTTGAGAATGTAACTTAAAAAAAAGGTTTGCTACTTACATATGAAAGAACTGAAACCAACATGGTCATTCTAAACAATGGGAGACTTAACAAACAATCCAGGTCTTTTTCAACGTAAAGTTTCAGTTACATCACAATGTAAACTTTTGCTATAAATTCTGTGTCTTACAATCTTATACTCCGCAACCACCTGATGAAGGAGCAGCACTCCAAAAGCTAGAGCTTCCAAATAAACCTATTGGACTATAACCTGCTGTTGTGTGATTTTTAACTTAAGTAGACCAAATGGTTCACATCTTAAAATATGCTGACGTATCAGAATTCATATTGTATATTGCATCTTGAAGATATGCCACTCTGATGCATGGATATGGTTGAAATTAATGTATCAGCTACAAAGATGTGGAATGGATGAAGAGATGTGGAATTAACAATAAAGAACAAGAAACCATCAGGCTAGAGTTTGAGCAAGGGTTAACTCTAACCTTTCTCCACAGATGCTGACAGACCTGCTGAGCTTTTCCAGCAATTTTTGTTTTTGTTACTAAACTATTATTGGCTTGATTGAGAAAGGTTTAATTGCCAAACTCTCTTATATGCTGAAACCAAAAGAGAAAATGCTGGAAAATCTCAGCAGGTTTGGCAGCATCTGTAAGGAGAAAAAAGAGCTGATGTTTCGAGTCTAACTGACCCTTTGTCAAAGCTGCTTTTATCTCTTATATGCTGTCTTTTTCTTTAGGACCAGGGATCAGACAAGAATGTTCAGAATTGAACCCGCTGTTATAAGTCTTGTGTTTGGATGAGGGGTATCTTGAAGTGCCTGTTCAAACCATCAGAGTAACTCTTTGCTCAAGGGCAAAAACATTCAGGCATCTCTGAGTAACAATAATGAGTTGGAATTCTACAATTGCCAACGCACCTGCACAAAGTAACACAAACTCTTACAGCTGCCAATGCACCATGAACTCAGTGTCTTTGGAATGGTGTTTCAGGATCTCCAATCCCAAATTCAGAATAAATAGTATGGCAAGCGTAGATATTTTTAATGATGAAAGCACAATTACATTTGAATGAAATGGGAAAATGTTGATGATATAAAACTATTGAATGCTGCATTGGAGAAAAGATTGACAAATAATTGAGCCAAATTTTCCAATGATACTTTTGGTGAACAGAGTGACAGATAATACTAAATAGCAAAGGCTACTTACTTCTGTCTGGCAGGAAAGTCTTGAAAAGCCACATAGAACTCCTTAGAAGCAGGGATGTTTCCTTGATCTCGGTCAAGGTTGCACGCAGCTCTGCAAATGTATGGATAAATTCTGGGGCAATAGAAATGGACAGAAAATGGATAGGCATTAGTGCTATTGCAATGGCTCACACCTTTAAGTATCACAACACCAGGGTATAGTCCAACAGGTTTATTTGGAAGCACTAGCTTTCTGAGCACTGCTCATTCATCAGGTGGTTGTGGAGTATAAGATCGTAAGACAATTTCACGCAAAAGTTTACAGTGTGATGTATATATTAAAAATAGTTTTCAATGTATAATTTCAGTTACATCACACTGTAAAGTTTTGCAAGAAATTCTGTGTCTTATGATCTTATACTCCACAACCACCTGAAGGAGCAGCGTTATGAAAGCTAGTGCTTCCAAATAAACCTGTTGAACTATAATCTGGAATTGTGTGATTTTTAACTTTATACACCCCAATCCAACACCGGCATCTCCAAATTATGACCTTTAAGTATCAACAGCATTGGAGAACATACTTTTCTGTTGAGCTGCAATACATCTCCTGTCCATATATTCCTTTTTAAAAACTCAAGTACTTGCCTTCATCATTGTAAAGGAGTGAATCCTGACTCTCAGGGGAGCATTTGATATAGATCGTTCAAAATGACCATCCATTGCTAGCTCCCAAAGGTCAAAGGCAGCATCTCATTTTTAATGGAATGTAAATTTAAATCAAAAATGGTTATTTCATGGAGTAAACATAGGAGTTTCATTTATTGCATAAAAATACTGTGCTCTTCATTCCTTAGAACCTCATAGCACAAAGAGAACTTTCAACCCATTGTGACCATGTTGTTCTTGGAAGAAGTTATTCAATTAGTTTAATTACTCTTTCCTCTGAAAATACATATTCATAATCAGGAATTCAAGTTAGGTACTGCAAAAATAAACTTAAATTCAGGACTTTTATTTGCTTCAAATGTGAAATATCCCCATTTCTCAGCATTCTGAATTTATCGATGTGATTAATCAGATCATTGGACAGATTGCATTCTTATTTGTGTGTGTTTGGTTCTTTCAGAAAAACATTAAAATATTTTTTTCTTCTTTTAGCTGCTGTATATCACATTCCACAATATAACATTCTTGATGTGAAAGAAGAAATATAAATGTCAGAGTTGATTTTTCATTTTTAACTCCATAGAAAGTGAATTTTTCTTCTACAAAACCTGCAGAGAGTGTGCTACTGCTCTCTTTTGTGAAGTGATTCTCAGGAAATAGGTTATAAAAAAGTGTTCATGTTTTCTGTAATGGTCTCTACCACTGTAGATGGTGCAGTGATATAAAACTTTCACAAAAGCATCTCTAAAATAAACAAGTTACAAAAATGGAGAGAAACTGAAAAGAAGGAAAAGAGCTAATGGTGGGGAGAAAGAGGGGAAGGCGATTGTCAAAGGCAGTTAATTTTTCAAAAACTTGTAGGTTATATAAATTTGATTTATTGGTCAGATATTATCCTCTAAAAGAGGATACCTTGCTATAATACATGCAACGGAAACAAAAGCTTTTTCTCAAACCTGTAAAACTCTTCCTGAATGGTTGTTGCTCGCTGCTGATTATTGTATTCTACATCGGTGAAGTTCAAACAAAGTATTCCTCTCTGGCCACTTAAGGTCTTTCACATCTTTAAGGTACTTAATATCCCCATCAGCACTTTGGTATCTGAAAACACAACATGTCTTAAGAAATTCAAACGCAAAGCAATACGTAGAAATTCACAGCTCATATGGCCTCCTTCTGCACTGCAACAATTCTGTGATATGGAGATAACAAATGTTTTATTTATTTATTTTTATTTTGTTTTATCTGGGTAATAAAAGCCCCAGATATCCTTTCAAATTCACAAAGCCCAATTTGTATTACAATTAACAAAGAAGTGTCAAGAAAAGAAAATATGAAGCAATGCATCCAGGAAAGTTATTTGGGTGGAACTGAGAAATAAGAAAGGGATGATCACCTTATTGGGATTGTATTACAGACCCTCCAATAGTCAGAGGGAAATTGAGAAACAAACTTGTAAGGAGATCTCAGCTAACTGTAAGAATAATAGGGTAGGGGATTTAAACTTTCCAAACATCATCTGGGACTGCCATAAGGGTAGGGGATTTAAACTTTCCAAACATCATCTGGGACTGCCATAGAGTTAAAGGTTTAGATGGAGAGGAATTTCTTAAGTGTGTACAAGACAATTTTCTGATTCAGTATGTGGATGTACCTACTAGAAAAGGTGCAAAACTTGACCTACTCTTGGGAAATAAGGCAGGGCAGGTGAGTGAGGTGTCAGTGGGGGAGCACTTTGGGGGCAGCGACCATAATTCTATTCATTTTAAAATAGTGATGGAAAAGGATAGACCAGATCTAAAAGTTGAAGTTCTAAATTGGAGAAAGGCCAACTTTGACGGTATTAGGGAAGAGCTTTCGAAAGCTGATTGGAGGTGACGGTCGCAGGTAAAGGGATGGCTGGAAAATGGGCAACTTTCAGAAATGAGATAACAAGAGTCCAGAGAAAGTATATTCCTGTCAGGGTGAAAGGGAAGGCTGGTAGGTATAGGGAATACTGAATGACTAAAGAAATTGAGGGTTTGGTTAAGAAAAAGAAGGAAGCATACGTGAGGTATAGACAGGATAGATCGAGTGAATACTTAGGAGAAAGTGAGGACTGCAGATGCTGGAGATTAGAGCTGAAAATGTGTTGCTGGAAAAGAGCAGCAGGTCAAGCAGCATCCAAGGAGCAGGAGAATTGACGTTTCGGGCAATAGCCCTTCTTCAGGAAGATTTACAAGGATCTTGCCAGGGTTGGAGGATTTGAGCTACAGGGAGAGGCTGAACAGGCTGGGGCTGTTTTCCCTGGAGCGTCGGAGGCTGAGGTGTGACCTTATCGAGGTTTACAAAATTATGAGGGGCATGGATAGGTTAAATAGACAAAGTCTTTTCCCTGGGATCAGGGAGTCCAGAACTCGAGGGCATAAGTTTAGGGTGAGACGGGAAAGATATAAAAGAGACCTAAGGGGCAACTTTTTCAAGCAGAGGGTGGTACTTGTGTGGAATGAGCTGCCAGAGGATGTGGTGGAGGCTGGTACAATTGCAATATTTAAGAGGCATCTGGGGAGGCTGGTACAATTGCAATATTTAAGAGGCATCTGGATGGTATATGAATAGGAAGGGTTTGGAGGGATATGGGTGAGGTGCTGGCAGGTGGGACTAGATTGGGTTGGGATATCTGGTCGGCGTGGACAGGTTGGACTGAAGCGTCTGTTTCCGTGCTGTACATCTCTATGACTCTATGGTGTTTCAGCAACAACCACAATATTAACATTTATTTACACAACACTTTAACCATAATAAAATGCTCCAAGACATTTCATGGGAGCGTTGTCAAACAAAATTTGACACTGATTTACACAAAGAAATATTAAAGCAGAGCACTTTGGTTCAAGATGTAGATTTTTAGAGGAAAAAGAGAGAGTAAGATGGCTCGCCAGGAGAGGATTGGAAGAGTCAAGACTACAGGCAAGGACCTGGTCAAGAATATGAGTTGAGGCAGGGGTGATGTTGAACAATGTTTTAGAGATGGATATAAACATCTTTGTGATGGCATGGATGTGTTAGAAGCTCGCTTCAGAGTCAAGCTTGCAAAACATTTGTACAGTCTCAACTACCAGGGAAAGGAGTAAAGCTAGAGAATGGAGACATGAATGGTCTTCCTGATACTTAAGTCAGAAGACATTTCTATTCATTGATCACTGGTTAACAGACAATTTAAAGAGAAGAGAGAAAAATCAAAAGAACCGGTGATGAGGTTGAACCGAGTCTTGTATACATGTTATGACAATACACCTATTAAGGCCGTAGCGTTTTGTCCTGTTTATTTTTTCACGAAGAGGCTTGAGACAGAGGTGTCAGGCAGTCTGCTTCAAACCAACAAACAGCTTGTGAGGCCTTTAGACACAGCCTGAATGGGTGGGCTTAAGTCCAACAGAACCAGGATTTTTTTTTTTTAAGTTTTAGCCTTCAGCAGTTGCTGGTATCTTGAACCCAGATGTGGAAGCTGTTTTTCCTTTGTTACAGCTACAACTGGGCTTCTCTTCCTCTGTCTAGAACTGTATGAGAGACAATCTATTTTAGTGAATTTGCAAAGGTGTGCTTATGGAATGATACACCATTGAAACAGTTGAGTGGTTTATTATTTTGCTAAGTATTTTGATAAAATTACAGTTAAGCCAATTCCTTTGTTTAAATTTTATTCACATTTTAAACAAAGTGTGCAGATAATGTGTGCTATAGGTCCTGGTAGTTTGATCAATGAAGTTGCAACTAGAACACCTGGCACTTTACTTTTTTAAAAAAACAGCTTAGAATGTAGGCTATCTCCTTGACATGTTCTGAGGGTGTTTGGTCTCGTCCATAACAAAAAGTGGAAAACAAACATTGTTTCCAGATAAAGTCCAGGGAGAGTTTGCATGAGGGATAGGAAGGGATCAATGGTAGGTCTTTGAGCGACTAAAGAGGCAATGGTGTGACAGCTGGAAGAAAAGTTATTAACGTCAAATGTTATACAAGATAATGGTTCTGTAAAGTTCATGTTGGAGATGCCATTCAGTCACATCCACACTGATACTCTTTTTGGAATCCCAATTAAGTCAGACATGTTATGTCTGATGCCCATTAGCATTAACTAGAATTATGCCTGGCTAGCCAATTAAGACTTCATTAAGACTTGAATGATTCATCCTCTACCACTATTAATTGAACAGGTCCTTATACCCAGAACCCCGGGGACCCATGGTATAGTGGTAGTGTCCTTATCTCTGAGCCAGGTTCAAATCTCATCTGCTCCAAGGTGTGTCATAACATCTCTGAATAAGTTTATTAATACATCCAACTAGCACCCAGCAGCAGACATGGTAGGGATATTGTACCTGACCATCTGCTCCTCTTCATCATTATATCCACACTTAGGTATCTATGGAGAAGGAGCAGGTGATGTTCATGGTGCAAAGGCTTTAGAGACAATGGGCACCTGTGGTGCTGGAGTGCATCATTACCATAGGCATTGTTATTTTGATAAATTTCCCACTAACTTTTTTTTGCTTCTGTTACAATGTCTTACTGGAGGCTGTTTAAAATTTTTAAAAATAGAGAGTAGAAAGGAGGGCTCTATTGATGCAATAGTTTTGTACCTACTTCTGAGCCAGGTGGTTGAGGTTCAAGTACCACCTGCCCCAGATGTCTGTCATATTACATATAAACAGGTTGTTTAAAAATCACTTTCAGAAAGGAGGATGAGTGGCAGTGGATTGTACCCCAACTACAAGCTGCCAACATTGCATGTTACAGGCAATACTTTGGCATATTACAGGTAATTATCTATCCAGGATTAGATAGGCAATAGAATAAAGCGATGACAAGTTCAGTCAACTAGATGTCAGTAGAAGCAGAACATTTCAGATTGCAGGCAAGTCAAAAAGTGTGTAATTTACCTTAGTATTTTAAGAGCATCATTTTTAAAGGTTCAGGATTAGTTTTTCTTGCCTAGCTCACAAATGGTTTTGAAATTTAAATGTTAACCACATTTTAATACGCTTTTACAATTCAGATGTTTATCATAATATCATTATAGAACAACACATGTACACTAAAAGGTTAGATAGATTGGAGAAGACCTCGAAACTAAATATAATTGCATGGCCGAGACCTAATTAAACATTTGAGGAACTTCTTTTCAGCAAGATTTATTAAACTATAGGACACGTTGCCGCTTGTGCATCAATTGCAGATACTCCAGTAGGAAACCAGGCCATTCAAATTAAAAAATATAAAATTTACACTCAGGCTTTCAGTGTCAAGTGTAGCAAAATAACACCCCAGATTTCCAGCTGAAGCTCTGGGATGGGCACCTCTATTGCACCCCAATTGTGACCACATCTAGCTTTTACAAGAAGGCCAAAGTAAAGCAGTAGGCAGAATATGCACTCTCCAGGATCTGCAAAACCTATAACTTATTGTGTGGTTCCTGCAATATTCCTGGCCTACCACTAGATGGAGGGGCAGCCAAACTTTCCTACTGGTTATTATCGAGTCAGAGTCATTCAGCACAGAAACAGACCCTTCAGACTAACCAGTCCACGCCAAATGTAATCTCAAACCAAACTAGTCCGAGCTGCCTATTCCTGGCCCATATCCCTGTGTCATTTGCAAATTCTTCATTTGTTTCTTACCCCCAATTGCCCTTGAACCAAACCACTTGTTAAGCCATTTCAAAAGACATTTAAGAATCAACTACATTTCTGTTTATCTGGAGCCACACGCAAACCAGACCTGGGCCTCAGGATTATGAGTCCCATGACATTAACACAATTAGAATCACTCATCATTCCTAATAGTCACAAAGAGCTTCACTTAAAGGGTGACATTTTAATTGAATAATTATTTTGAAATGTACTCTTATGAGGTAGACAAAAGATGGGGAATTATTGACCGGTTAGCTTAACTTCTGTCGAGGGGAAAATGCTTGAATCTATCAACAAAGAAATAGCAAGACATCTAGATTGTCCCATTGGGCAGACACAGCATAGCTTTGTGAAAGGCAGGTCATGCTTAACTAATCTACTGGAATTCTATGAAGATACTATGAGCACGGTGGGCAGTGAGGACCCAGTAGATGTGAAATATCTTGATTTCCAAAAAGCATTCGACAAGTTGCCACACAAAAGGCTGCTGCATAAGATAAAGATGCATGGCATTTTGGGTCATGAATTTGTTAACGAATCCATGATAACAGGAAGCAAAGAGTGGGGATAAATGAGTGTTTTTCTAGTTGGCAATCAGTAATAGTGGTATGCCTCAGGGATCAGCATTGACACCACAATTATTCACAATTTACATAAATGATTTGGAGTTGGAGACCATCTGTAGTGTGTCAAAGTTAACAGGTGACACTAAGAGGAGTGGTATAGCAAAGTGTGCAGAGGATTGTGAAACTTTGCAGAGGGACATAGATAATTTAAGCGAGTGGGCAAAGGTCTGGCAGATGGAGTAGTGTTAATAAATGTGAAGTCATCCATTTTGGTAGGAACAACAGTAAAAAGAACTACTATATCAATGGTAAAAAAAAATTGCCGCATGCAGCTGTGCAGAGGGACCTGGGTGTCCTTGTGCATGAACCACAGAAGGTTGGTTTATAAATACAACAAACCATTAGAATGGCAAATGGAATCTGCTTAAAAGGATTGAGTTTAAAAGCAGGGATGTTAAGTTGCTGTGTAGGGTGCTAGTGATGCCACACCTAGAGTACTGCATGCAGTTTTGGCCTCCTTACTTGGAAAAGAATATACTGCCCCTGTAAGGGATGCAGAGGAGGCTCACTCGGTTGATCCCAGAGTTGAGGGGGTTGACTTATGAAGATAGACTGAGTAGACTGGGATTATATTCATTGGAATTTAGAAGAATGAGGGATGTTATAGAAACGTAAAATCATGAAGAAATAGATAAGATAGAAGTAGAGAGGATGTTTTCACTGGCAGGTGATATTAGGACAAGAGGACATAGCCTCAATATTAGGGGGACCAGATTTAGGCCTGAACTGAGAATGAATTACTTCACCAGAGGGTTGTGAATCTGTGGAATTCCATGCCCCTTGAAGTAGTTGAGGCTTCCGCATTGAATGATTTTAAAGCAAAGACAGATTTTTTTTGAATAGTACAGAAATCAAGGGGTATGGTGAAAGGATAGGTAAGTGGAGCTGAGGCCACGAGAAAAATCAGTCATGATCTTATTGAATGGCAGAGCAGGCTCAAAGGGCCAGATGACCGATTCCAGCTCCTGGTTCTTATGTTCTTATTTACCTAAATCCTGAATATCACCAAATGCAAAACCAGCTTTTCATTACATCCTCACTACCATGGCAGAATTCTCACCAAGGTTGGAAAGATATGAATTCAAAAATCCACTCCAAAGATACAAACACATAATTCAGCTGATCGCATGTATACTACACTTTCAGATGAGGTATTAAACCACTGGCCTCTCTGCCATCTTATCTTTTTAGAACCAGATTTATTGCATAATGCAATATATCAAACATCATGCCTTCTGCCATTCAGTGCATGTCACTCCCACCCAGCTGTCTGAGAATCTTAACTTTGTTGGTACTAGTTCATATTTGTTTGTACAATACCAGATCATAGTGTAATAGATCAGCTCTTCTGTACAGGTATTTCTTCAAATGCAAAGGCATATTGCACAGAGCGTTAAAAACATACAGAATGCCAGTGATAACAGTAATTTCTCAGCTTAATTGTAACTTGCATTCACATGATATCACACAAGGAACATATGGTGCATCTTATTTGACTTCAACCCCAACAATTAGTCTGCATCCTGTCTGACATTCCAGAGTTGAATCTCCTCCTGTATTGTTAATTTCTTCATAAAACAGTCACCAATAAAATTGTATTTTAAAAGCCTTTTTACATAAAAATTAGTAGCATATTTCCAAATACATAGACAAACTCCAGTGTTTAAATTATTGGAAAAACTGCTTCTTTTTAGAACTTTAACCACAGTTGTTAAGTTACTTTTTGAAAAAAAAACATTTTCTATACATATAACTCATCTGTGTAATACTTCCCTGATCAATTCAAAAAGATTGTAGAGCTCTGTTTTTCTTTCACGCTCTTCCTATTTGAAAATTAATGTCCTCTTTTATTCATATTTAATTACACCCATTTTTCTCTCGCTTTTTAAGTTCAATGTCTTTCAAAATTATTAAACAAAGTGAATTGCTGAGATTATCTTTACACTTCATTTGTTCTAGCTTTCTGGAACAGTTTTAAAATTGTAACATGGAACAGGTCATTCAGCTCAACCAAACTAAATTAGCACTTTGATCTAATCCCATGTTCCTAACCCATTCCTAGATCTCTTTATCTTCCTTTCCAACCCAGTGAATATTAACATAGTTGTTGTTTCAATCACCAGTTATAGTACTGGACCTCAGCCTTCTGCATGAAAACATTTCACAAAGCTTGTGTCCAAAAGCTCATGCATTTAATTTTGTATCTGTGTCTCTTTATTCCAGGCCCTTGGATCACTGGGGTCAATTTCTTTACATTCTGTCTTATCCTTTTTCAATGTTTAAACCCTTCTTGAACATCCAGGATTAAAGAGGTGAAACTAAGTTGGAAAGAGAATAGAGAAAGACAAACTAAAGAAACATAAGCACAACTATTAAGTACGAGTAAGACATTTGGCTCTTCAAGGCACTTCAATTATTTTGGCTTATCTTACACCCCAATTCCAACTTCCCGAACACTTCTGTAGTGGCTACAAATAGATCAATCTTTGACCCAAACTGGCTCAAGAGAACCAAAGTGACAATAGAGTTGAATGGCCCATTCGTAGCTTTTAATACCTTTTGTTTTTGGTAGGAGAGCACAAAATAAGAACTTGTATTTGTGGCAGCATCTATCTTGGACACTATAATTCATTAAATTGAGAATTTAAGTCTATTCCATTGCAGCCCCCTTGATTGGCACTACATCCACGAGCACCCACTCCCTCTACCACCAACGCTCTGTACACACTGCTGCTATTATCTACAAGATGCAGAAATTCACCAAAGACAATCAGACAGTACCTTCCAAACACATAATCATTTCTATTTAGAAGGACAAGGTCAGCAGGTATATGGGAACACCATCATCTTCAAGTTCCCCTCCAAGCCACTCACCATCCTGACTTGGAAATACATTGTCATTTCTTCACTGTTGCTGGATCAAAATCCTGGAATTCACTCCCTAATGGCATTGGTGGATCCATCCACAGCAGTTGGACTGCACTGGTTTAAGAAGTCAGCTCACCACCACCATCAGAAGGGCAATCAAGTACAGGCAATAAATGCTGGCCAATGCACACATCCCACAAAACAGAGTCAATGGACTCAAAATGTTAGCTGTATTCTTCTCTCTCCACAGGTACAGCTGATGAGTTTTTCCAGCACTTTGTACTTTATTAAACATAAAGTAAATGTTTGACAGGATAGAATAGAGCAAAGTAAAGAATAGAAGCAATAAAAGCATGTAATTTCTGCAAAATTCTGTTTTAGGTGATTCATTAACTTTGGGTTAATAATGCAATTAAAAACTTACTGAAAAAAATCTGTATTATTGCTCACTGGGCAAGTGTTTCAATGTCATTGTACAAGATGCTGGAAACATATCAAAACTCATGCTTCTCAATTTTCTGCTGGCCTACAGCTTAATGACCTTTAATTTTGCTAATAAGTCACACACTTACAGCCACCAGTAGTAAAACAAGATTCCAAAACAAACATTTTACACACAAGTGACTACTTTTTAAAAACTTAAAATGTTACACTGACCTTTAATTATTTATACTGTATCACACTGAATATTTTTTTTTTAAAATACATTCTTTGAACAGGTACATTCTATTATTGTCTTCTACATATATATAAATCCCAACTGAGATTTTAACCAAAGTGAGATTACATTCACCCATCTCATGTTTAAAAGGGCAATACTTGTGAGATGCTCTGAAACGGATTTCTGTACAAGATAGGTATGTTGAAGAATCGGGAAAACTGAATATAAATGACCGGTCCCATTTACTCAAGCTAACTGCAGCTTCAAGCCATCAGTCAGGTTACAAAGTGTGATTCGTTTATCGAAACTAACGAAGGTAAAGAATCGCCTTTAAAAGTTACTGCCTCAGTAATGCCAATAAACTTCACAGAATTACAGTATTACACTGTGAAAACATATCCACTCATGGGGATGGTTGGTTATTTAATAATGCATCAATATAATCAACAGTGTACACCACAGGACCAGCATGTTGTTGTTCTATTCCACCGTGAGATATCAAGTGGCCGTACATCATAACCATGATTGTTATTGTCTATGCAAGTTAAGCAAACAAAGTATAGCTGACCGTACAGTTATCCCCAGGTCGAGACAATTATTTATGCATTTGCAAAATTTCACAGAATTGAAAGATTAAAAACACATTGAATCTTAATTGCCCTCTATCAAGTTCACTCTCTTACTCAGCACTTACACCGCTAAAAGTTCTGAGATAAGTTTCTGGCATTTTTCAGCCAGCTCATCTTTAACTTGCTGCTTCGTAACATTATCTACCAGAACCTGACCCAAATCCATTGCTCCTTAGAGACGGTTCACTCTGAACTCCGCACTGACTGACAACAGCAACAGCAGCAGTTCAAACCTCCCTCTTTGGTTCAGCTGAAATCTGGAGAAACCTCAATGGCCACAGCTGCAAACCCCATTGTGACCTTTGAAGTATGCAGGGCCACTGGCCAATGGCGATGGACTCTCTGCTCTTTGGGTTAAGCATTAAATTGATTCAGTCATTAATTGGAAGCACAAACCTTTTCACTTAAAAAGACACAAACATGGGTTTTACAAATAAAACAAAAGTTCTCAAATTATAGTTTTATTTGCTGTAATCATTGGTTAAAAACTGAAAGAACTGCAGATGCTGTAAATCTGAAACAAAAACAGAAATTGCTGGAAAAGCTCAGCAGGTCAGGCAGCATCTGTGGAGAGGAATCAAAGTTAACACCTGAGTAAGGGTCATGTGACCCGAAACGTTAGTTGTGATTTTGTTATAATCACTGGTTACTTTAATATGTGAGCAGCCCTATCGTCTAGTCCAACCAAAGCGACTTTATCTTTTAATTTACTGGTTACTTTTACTCCTTTACTTCCCAGCGACCACCACATGTGGAAAACCTCAAATAAACGTCACATACTCCCCCTCCGGAGACCCAGGTTCCAAAATAACCAGCAAAAAGAGGCAGGCAGCCAGAACAATTGTCCACGACAGTCAAACCTGCACTTAGTAATTTCTGAATTGTGCCAGATGCAAGTGGAATTCTCCCAAGATGGCTGCTTCACCAACCCCATACAATCACCCCAAACTTCTGCAGTGGAGGCAGAAATTAAACAGATAGTTCAGATAAGATGGTGTCGTCTGACTGTGCTGAACTACACATATGTGCTCATTCCACTGCACCCCACACCCCCATCCCAATGTGTCTCCCTCCCTCGTCTTGGTTTCTCCCTCATCTCGATTTCTCCCCCTTTCCTGATCTTGATTTCTCTACCTCTCCCAGTCAGAATCTCTCCCACAGAATCCTCTACCACAGCCTGATCCCTCCCTCCCATGGGCCACATCCCTTGACATCTGCACTCACGTGATGTAAAGTGTAGACATTGTATGCATGAGCTGGTGTCAGCAAGCACAGCTTTGAAATAAATGCCTGTCACCTGTCATCAATGATTAAACAAAGATGATTTGTGGGGACCTAAGAGAAAGCTAAACTTAAAAAAACTTGGCAAGTCAGTGGTTAGTTTTTCCCCTCCCTTTCAGTATGCACCAAGCACCAAGTCAAAGGAATGTTGAGACACATAGCACCTAGCAAGCAGGTAACCAGTCAATGAGATTGCAGAATTCACACACAACAAAAATGAAGTTAAAGACATTTAACATCCTTTTGATTCAATTTGAATATTGTTTACGAAATTATTGTTTTGACTACATTAAGAGAAAAGGTAAAATAAAGATACATTTCTCAAAGAAAAATCTGCTTTTAGAATACAATGTATTTTTTTTCATTAGAGAGAATTTGGATAGTTTTCCAGTATAAAATTTGATTCTCAGAGCAAGCCAGGGTATTCATATAATTCTGAATTTCGAATGCCATCACAAACCCAATAACATCTCAGGCAATAAATTGTCACTTTTTCAAGGGCTATTACAGTGAAACTAAGACTATAGAAATGGCATTTTTCATGAAATCATGTGTAAAATTAAGGTTGAAGTCTGGAGATCTTTACAGCACAGCCTATTGTTATGATCCTACTTATGAAAATACAGAAAAATGATATTTACAATTGGGCTTGATAAACCATGTGGGAGAACCAAAGATAAGCAAGTGAAATGCAGGATTCCAAGATTGAATTTAAATGCAAAAATAATCTATTATTCATACTTGAACAGGACAATCATAAGCAATAATGAATAACAAAGAACAAAGAACAAAGAAAATGTATAGCCCAGAAACATGCCCTTTGGCCCTCCAAACCTGAGACGATCGAAATGTACTGTCTAAACCTGTTGGTCAATTCCTAAGCATCTGTATCCCTCTGCTCCCCACCTACTCATGCATCTGTCCAGACACATCTTCAATGAATCTACCATACCTGCCTCTTCCACCTCTGCTGGCAACGCGTTCCAAACGCCCACCACCCTCTGTGTGCAGTATTTGCCACGTGCATCCCCCTTAAACTTTCCACCTTTCACCTTGAAAGCATGACCTCTCGTTATTGAATCCTTCACCCCGGGAAAAAGCTTGTCTCTATCCACCCTGTCTATACCCTTCATGATTTTGTAAACCTCAATCAGGTCCCCCCTCAATCTCCTCTTTTCTAGTGAAAATAAGCCTAACCTACTCAACCTCTCTTCAGAGGTAGCACCTTCCATACCAGGCAACATACTAGGTAACAAGTAAACTGAGCAGGTAAGATATTTATTTTAAACCATATATGTCACATATATGAGGAGAAAGTGAGGACTGCAGATGCTGGAGATCAGAGCTTAAAAATGTGTTGCTAGAAAAGCGCAGCAGGTCAGGCAGCATCAAAGGAACAGGAGAATCGATGTTTCGGGCATAAACCTTTCTTCAGGAATTCTTTTTAAGTTTTTTTTAGTTTTCTTGGTTTTCTGTCTTTCCACACATGAAGAGAAAGGAACATCTGAAGGTTCTCAGTTCATAGGCTCTGCTGCCCTCAGACATACAACTTTTAACACTGCAGTTCAACCAGAGGCTGTCGTCAGGCTGACTTTTCTTAATTCGAAAGGTTGTCAATGCCACTGTGTCTTGAATTCTTCCTTCCAGCGCTACGAAAACTTGCATTGTATTGCACAGCTCAAAGTAACAGGCACTTGATTTTCAATGTGCAAGAGTCTCCTAGTTTTTCACTTGTACAATAATCCACATCAATTACAGTTTATAGTCCCAAAACAGAAAAATGGTGTGGTCTCTAATTGCAACTTTAACATTTAGCATTAAGAATGTGAGTAACAGATAAACTGTGGTCAGACACCCCAGAAGTCACACCATAAATGTTTAATGAGGTCAAGACAAATCAACCCAAACTTCAGTAACATTGTGAAATCTTATTAGTATTTTCTTCTTTATAAAAGAACATTAATTTTAACTTCAGAAGCGCCAGACTCCGAAAACTCTGAAAGCCTTTGCGATTTGGACTGCCTCAAATGACTGGTCATATATTGGTAGTTCAACCTGTTCTTCTGAGACCAAATTCCACCTGATGTCTTGAGACTTCCCAGAAGGGTCCGATTACCAGCCCAATATCCGATTTTCCCTGAGATTACTTACAGTGTGGAAACAGGGCCTTTCGTCCAACAAGTCCACACCGACCTGCCAAAGCGAACCCACACAGGCCCATTCCCTTACATTTACCCCTTCACCTAACACTACGGGCAATTTAGCATGGCCAATTCACCTAACCTGCACATCTTTGGGTTATGGGAGGAAACCAGAGCACCCGAAGGAAACCCAAGCAGACACTGGGAGAGAATGTGCAAACTCCACACAGTCAGTCACCTGAGGCGGGAACTGAACCCAGGTCTCTGGCGCTAGAGGCAGCAGTGCTAACCACTGTGCCACCGTGCCGCCCCATGCCGAGATCCAATCTTTCTCAGCTACTTCAAACCGAAAGTGTTTCTGAACATTCTCACCCCATTTCTAGTTGTACTGAACTAACAATGGATCTCAGGTTGTCTTACTAGAACTAATCCTTTTCCCATAGCAGCAAGCCGCTACTCTTGGAAGCCCTTACTGCCTGCATTCTGCTAACAACAGCAATTGTGCTTCCTGAAGCCACTTCTTCTGTTTTTGCTCTGCTCCAAACAGCATATAATTTCTGTGCTAAAACACACAAATAATTGAACTTTCCAAAACTCCATCCACCTCCATGGTGATGTAGCCTGCTCTGAGCAGTCATTAAACTAGAATTAGAATTAACGTTATTGTCATGTGTACTCGCATGATGACCACAAAAAGTTTACAAGTCACCACTTACGGTGCCATCTTAGGTACACAGTACCTAGGTACAGATTTTTAAGTACAATTGCTTGGGAAAAATGTCTAAAAATAAAGAAATAAAAAGTCCAGCATTACAGATTTCTGTGCTATCATAGATACAAAAGTACCAAATCTTAGGAATAAATTTGAAAAATAAAGATATATAAAGTTTAGAACAACAGTCCTTCCAATCCAGTCCATGCTGGCCCTAGCCTTCAGACTGTTCTGGACTTCACCTCAAGGCTTTTGAGGCTGGGAGTGTGCTCTGGATTGACCTCGAGGCCAGGAGTCCAAGAGTCCCTCATTTACAAAGACAGTTACAAAAACAAGGATAAAGGTAATGGGAAACACAAGCAATCTCTCTGGATTTTCATTTCTGTAAGCAGCACAGGCACCATGCCTGCAGCTCAGCATGCATAACTGCTGTTTCTGATGCTATCCTTCAAACATTGAAAGCAATCTAAATGTGACACTGCAACATGAGTGACCGTAGATTGGTAAATAGAGGTGCAATGAGATCTAGGTGTCTTTGCAGTCGCTAAAAGTAGGCATGCAGATGCAGCCGGTAGTGAAGAAGGAGCTATAAAGTGGAAGTCAACCCCCCCCCCCCTCACTCCCACTCAGAGAACTAAAACCGAGACACGCAACGAGGAGCAACCCGCCCTATAATCTGTATGTGTAACCTGCTTTTCAGCAACTTCTAGTGGTTAAATTAAATAAATCCCTGATGCTCTCTTTAAAATCAACAAGTAACAATCCATTTATCTAACTCTAACAGTGAACAAATTAATGAAACTATTAATAAGCTCAATAAATTCCTCTAACTGCGAACCAATCCTGAATAAAACAAGATTCTAATGTTATGCTGTTCCAATAAATATAAGTCCCACTTATATAACAAAAAATAAAATTTAGTCTCTCCAAGTTACAGCCAACCCACGTGTCTTCTGGAATGTTCTGTGATTTCTCCATTGATTCTTCTGTCAGGAACAGCTTCTCCATCGGTTCTTCTATTGCGATTTAGATGGTGCTTTCTCTAAGACATAAATGACTGTGACAGCCAGCAATTCTCTCTTGAGAGAGAGAGAGAGCTGATGACTGTTAGCTTTGTCAGACTGCTCCCTTTCTTTTATACCCATGATGAGATATCAATATTTCTTACAATAGGATTGGCCCTATGTTATCAAAACCATCAGATTTAAATTTAATGGGTTTTTTATGGCTAAATTTAAAAGATTGTTGTCTTGGTAAAAGCTGCTGCTTGGCCAACCAAACTGTATGACCTTTCATTACAAATATTTCAATTCAGGTGCTCTCCATGCACTTGCAAACCCCCAAGCTGTTGCTCACAAACATATATCTTAAATCTTTAAGCACCTAAATTGTACCACACAATGGATTTCCTCCCCCCTAGCACTTTACAAACAGCAACTGACCAACAAAGGCAAACTGAGAGAATTCATGTACAGGAGCACAGATGTCTTACTGCAATTGTACAAGGCCTTGGCGAGACCATACCTGGTCGATTGTGTACAGTTTTAGTTTCCTTACCTAAAGAAGGTTGTTCTAGCTGTGGAGGAAGTGCAACAAAGGTTTACCAGACTGACCCTGAGATGCCAGGACTGATGTATGGACAGAGAGCTGGATTGGTTAGGGTGGAGTGGTGGCTCAGTAATTAGCACTGCTGCCTCAGAGTGCTGGGGACCTGTGCTTCATTCCAGCTTTGAGTGACTGTCTGTGTGGAGTTTGCACATTCCTCCCTATGACTGTGTGGGTTTCCTCCAGGTGCTCTGGTCTCTTCTGACAGTTCAGATGTGCAGGTTAGCCAGATTGGCCACAGTAATTACAGGGTTACAGTGATGGGGTAGGGGGCAGGATCTGGGTAGGGTGCTCTTTGGAGGGTTGGTGTAGACCTGATGGGCTGAATGGCCTGTCTGCCTATATGGATTCTATGCTTATATATAGTTTAGGAGAAAGAAGGGGCACCCCATAGAAACATATGAAATGCTAAGAAGATTAAATGGGGTAAATACAGGAAGAATGTTCCCAATGATCTGTGAATCCAGATGTAGGGTCATAGCCTGAGGATATGGGATAGGCCATTTAGGCCTGAAATCAGGAGAAATTTTATCCTTCAATGAGTGGCGAGCCTATGGAATTGTCTGCTGCAGAAAGAGGTTGAGGCCAAAACATTGAATCTTTTCAAGAAAGTGTTAAATATAGTCGTTAAGGGTAAAAGGATCAAGGGGTATGGGCCAAAAGCAGGAACAAGATACTGATTTTGACGATCATCCATTGAGTGGCATAGGAGACACAAACAGGCTACTGTCTGCTGGAATTTTAAGTGTCTTTATCATGGAATGAAATAGCTTAATACAAAATGGACTGCAGCCTCCCACAGTGATTTAAACATGAGCCTGCAACTGTTCAGTGTTTTCAGTTTAAAGGCAGCCTGGAGGCAAATTGTTCCTTCAAACATTGTCAATACGGATTACCCAAAATTTTACAGATCTGTTTCTGACACACTGTATCTCACAGTCTGTTTCTCATACTCAGGGTCTCATCCTCTGTTTCTCATCTTCTGTTTAAGAATCGCTATTTCTGACACTCTGTTTGTGACATGCTGTTATCCATTCCCTAATTCTGACACTGTTTCTGATCCTCTGCTTCTCATGTACTGTTCCTCATGCTCTGTTTCTTATGCTGTTTCTCATGCTCTGTTCCTCATGCTCTGTTTCTTATGCTCTGTTCCTCATGCACTGTTTCTCATGCTCTGTTTCTCATCCTCAGTTTTTCACACTGTTTCAGCCACTCTCTTTCTGCCATTCTGTTTCATACACTTTGTTTCTGAAACTCTTTTTTGGCAATTTGTTGCTCATAGGTTGTTTCTCGTCTTCTGTTTTTGCCACTCTGTTTCTAACACTCTTTATTAACACTCAGTTTCTCGTCTTCTGTTTCTGATACACTGTTTCTCATCCTTTGTCTGTTTCAAATCCTCTGTTTCTGATGGTGTATTTCTCACAGTGTGTTTCTGACAGTGCATTTCTGATAGTGTGTTTCTGACATGTTTTGGACAGTGTGTTTCTGACAGTGCTTTTCTGACTGTGTGTTTCTGACTGTGTTTCTGACTGTGCATTTCTGACAGTGCGTTTCTAACAGTGTATTTCTGACTGTGTTTCTGACAGTGTGTTTCTGACTGCGTATTTCTGACAGTGTGTTTCTAGCTGTGTATTTCTGACAGTGTATTTCTGACAGTGTATTTCTGACAGTGTATTTCTGACTGTGTTTCTGACAGTGCGTTTCTGACAGTGTATTTTGGACAGTGTGTTTCGGACAGTGCGTTTCTGACAGTGCGTTTCTGACAGTGCGTTTCTGACTGTGTGTTTCTGACTGTGTGTTTCTGACTGCGTTTCTGACTGTGCGTTTCTGACTGTGTGTTTCTGACTGCGTTTCTGACAGTGCGTTTCTGACTGTGTGTTTCTGACAGTGCGTTTCTGACTGTGTGTTTCTGACACTGCGTTTCTGACAGTGTGTTTCGGACAGTGTGTTTCTGACTGTACATTCTGACACTATGTTTCTCATTCTGTGTTTCTCTCTTCCTCATCCTATGTTTCTGCCATTCTATTTCTTGCACTCTGTATCTGACACTGTTTCTGATACTCTTTTTCTACCACTCTGTTCCCCATTCTCTGTTCCTCAACTTCTGTTTCTACTCTGTTTCTCCTCCTCTGTTTCTACAGTGTGTTTCTGACAGTGTATTTCTGACAGTGTATTTATGATGGTGTGTTTCTGACAGTGTTTTTCTGACTGTGTATTTCTGACAGTGTGTTTCTGACAGTGTATTTCTGATGGTGTGTTTCTGACAGTGTGTTTCTGACAGTGTGTTTCTGACAGAGTGTTTCTGGCACTATGTTTCTCATTCTCTGTTCCTTATCTTCTATTCCGATGATTCTGCCATTCTGTTTCTTACACTCTGTATTCTGAGACTTTTTCTGCCACTCCGTTCCTCATTCTCTATTCCTCAACATCTGTTTCTGACTCTGTTTCTCCTCCTCTGTTTCTGACAGTGTGTTTCTGACAGTGTTAAAAATCACACTGTCTGATTCTGGTTCTCCTCTTCTGTTTCAGACAGTGTATTTCTGACAGTTTATTTCTGACAGTGTATGTTTGATAGTGTATTCCCGACAGTGTACCAGACCATACACAACCTCATCACCTCAGGAGATCTCCCACCCACAGCTTCCAGCCTCATAGTCCGGGAACTCTGCACCGTCCGATTCTACCTCCTTCCCAAGATCTACAAGCCTGACCACCCCGGCCGACCCAGTGTCTCAGCCTGCTCCTGCCCTCGAACTCATCTCCATCTACCTCAATACTGTCCTAACCCCTCTAGTCCAGAAACTCCCCATATACATTCGAGACACCACCCGCACCCTCCACCTCCTCCAAGACTTCTGTTTGCCTGGCCCCCAATGCCTCATCTGCACCATGGACATCCATTTCCTCTACACCTCCATCCGCCATGACCAGGGCCTCCAAGCCCTCCATTTCTTCCTCTCCCGACGTCCCCAAAAGTACCCTTTCACTGATACTGTCATTCACTTAGCTGAATTGGTCCTTACCCTTAACAATTTCTCCTTCGAATCCTCCCACTTCCTCCAAACGAAAGGGGTAGCCATGGGCACCCGCATGGGCTTCAGCTATGCCTGTCTCTTTGTCAGCTACATAGAACAGTCAATCTTCCGTAGTTACACTGGCACCACTCCCCACTACCTCTTCCTCCACTACATTGATGACTGCATCAGCGCCACCTCCTGCTCCCACAAGGAGATTGAGCAGTTCATCAACTTCACCAACACAATCCACCCCTACCTTAAATTCACCTGGACCATCTCTGACACCTCCCTCCCCTTCCTGGACCTCTATATCTCCATCTCAGTCAATGACTACCGACTAGACACTGACCTTTTTTACAAACCCACCGACTCCCACAGCTATCTATATTACACCTCTACCCACCCTATTTCCTGTAAAGATGCTATCCCGTATTTCCAATTCCTACGCCTCATCCACATCCTGCACCTCTGCCCTCAAACTCCATCCCTCTAACCATAACAAGAACAGAACCCCCCTGGTCCTCACTTTCCACCCGAACAAACGTCCATTAACCGTAACATGCCCCCGACATTTCCGGCACCTTCAAACAGACCCCACCATCGGAGGAATATTTCCCTCCCCTCCCCTTCCCGCTTTCCGCAAAAACCTTTCACTCCATGACTACCTGGTCGGGTCCATGCTGCCCCAACAATCCTCCCTCCCGTCCTGTCACCCTCCCCTGCCACCGCAGGAATAGCAATACCTGCGCCCACACCTCCTCCCTCACCTCCATCCAA
>NC_057714.1:56576756-56605556 GCF_004010195.1 Chiloscyllium plagiosum
AATTTTCAATCCATGTCAGTATTTTGCCCCTAACACTTTGTGCCCTAATTTTGCTCACTAACCTCCTATGTGGGACTTTAATCAAATGCTTTCTGAAAGTCCAGGTATACTACATCCACTGGATCTCCCTTGTCCATCTTCAGAGTTACAGCCTCAAAAGATTCCTGAATATTAGTCAAGCATGATTTCCCCTTCATAAATCCATGCTGCCTCTGACCTATCGTGTTACTGCTATCCAGGTGTGTCATAATTTCATCCTTTATAATTGACTCCAGCATTTTTCCCACCACTGAGGTCAGACTAACTGGTCTATAATTCTCTGTTTTCTCTCTCCCTCCTTTCTTAAAAAGTGGGACACCATTAGCCACCCTCCAATCCGCAGGAACTGATCCTGAATCTATAGAACATTGGAAAATGATCACCAATGCATCCACGATTTCTAGAGCCACCTCCTTCAGTACCCTGGGATGTAGACCATCAAGTCCCGGGGACATATCAGCCTTCAGACCTGACAGTCTCTCCAACACCAATTCCTGGCAAATATAAATTCCCTTAAGTTCAGGTCCTTCAGCCACTATTACATCTGGGAGATGGCTCATGTCTTCCCCAGTGAAGACAGATCTAAAGTACCAATTCAACTCTTCTGCCATTTCTTTGTTCCCCGTAATAAATTCACCAGTTTCTGTCTTCAAAGGCCCAATTTTAGTCTTAACCTTTTTTTTCCTTTCACATACCTAAAAAAACCTTTACTATCCTCCTTTATATTTTTGGCCAGTTTGCCTTCATACCTTATTTTTTCTTTGCGTATTTCCTTTTTAGTTATCCTCTGTTGTTCTTTAAAAGCTTCGAGGAGAAAGTGAGGTCTGCAGATGCTGGAGATCAAAGTTGAAACTTTATTGCTGGAACAGCACAGCAGGTCAGGCAGCATCCAGGGAACAGGAGATTCGACGTTTCGGGCACAGGCCCTTCTTCAGGAATCTTACGTTTCGGGCACAGGCCCTTCTTCATGAATCCTGAAGAAGGGCCTGTGCCCGAAACGTCGAATCTCCTGTTCCCTGGATGCTGCCTGACCTGCTGTGCTGTTCCAGCAATAAAGTTTCTTCTTTAAAAGCTTCCCAGTCCTCCGATTTCCCACTCATCTTTGCTATGTTATACTTTTTCCCTTTTGTCTTTATATGGTCCTTAACTTCCCTCATCAGCGACGGCTATCCCTGCCTCCCCTTAGGATCTTTCTTCCTTTTTGGAATGAACTGATCCTGCATCTTCTGCATTATACCCAGAAACACCTGCCATTGTTGTTCCACTGTCATCCCTGCTAAGATAGTGCACCATTAAACTTTGGCCAGCTCCTCCCTCATAGTTTCATAGTTCCCCTTATTCAACTGAAATATTATCACTTCCGATTCTACCCATCTCTTTCAAACTGCAGATTAAAGCTTATTGTATTGTGGTCACTGCCTACTAATGGCTCCTTTACTTCGAGGTCCCTGATCAAATCCAGTTAGTTGTACAACACCAGATCCAGAATTGCTTTCTCCCTGGTAGGCTCCAGCACAAGCTGTTCTAAGAATCCATCTCGGAAGCATTCCACAAACTCCCTTTCTTGGGGTCCAGTACCATCCTGATTCTCCAGTCTACCTGCATGTTCAAATCCCCCATAACAACTCTAGTAATATCTTTTCAACAGGCCAATTTCAGCTCCTTATTCAACTTACACACTTCATCCAGCTACTGTTTGGGGGCCTGTCGATAACGCCCATTAGGATCTTTCTACCCTTAGAATTTCTCAGCTCTACCCATACTTACTCTACATCCCCTGATTCTAGGGCCCCCCGCGCAAGGGACTGAATATCATTCCTTACCAACAGGGCCACTCCACCCCCTCTGCCAGTCAGTCTGCCCTTACAATAGCACGTATAGCCTTGAATATTCATTTCCCAGGCCCTGTCCACTCGAAGCCACGTCTCAGTTATCCCAACAACTTCGTAACTGCCAATTTCCAAATGAGCCTCAAGCTCATCCATCTTATTTCTAATGCTTCATGCATTCATATATAATATTTTTAATTTGTTATTCCCCTCACCCTTCCTATCAATCCCTATTTCATTTGACCTTACGGCATGATCCTTTATTGAATTTTCTGCTCCATTGATTCCGTTGTCTTTCTTGACTCCCCTTGTTCTAACTTTCCCTTTAACTTTCTTCTTAAACCTCCAGTTTGTCCCCTCTCCCCCGCTATTTAGTTTAAACGCAGCTGTGTGGCAGTGACAAACCTACCTGCCAGAATGCTGGTCCACCACCTATTAAGGTGCAACCCATCCCTTTTGTATAATTTATCCTTACCGCTAAACATACCCCAGTGATCCAAGAATCTAAATCCTTGCTTCCTGTACCAGTTCCCCAGCCACACATTCAAGTCCATTGGGGAGACTGGACGCCATCTTGCAGAGCACTTTAGGGAACATCTCTGGGACACCCACACCAATCAACCCCACTGCCCCGTGGCCGAACATTTCAACTCCTCCTCCAACTCTGCCGAGGACATGTAGGTTCTGGGCTTCCTCCACCCACCACTCCCTCACCACCCGAGGTCTGGAGGTAGAATGCCTCATCTTCCGCCTCAGAACACTTCAACCCCAGGGCATCAATGTGGACTTCATCAGTTTCCTCATTTCCCCTCCCCCCACCTTACCCCAGTTCCAACCTTCCAGCTCAGCACCATCCTCATGACCTGTCCTACCTGCCAATCTTCCTTCCAACCTACCCACTCCACCCTCCTCTCTGACCTATCACCTCCAATCACACCTCCATCCACCTATTGTACTCTTGGCTACCCTCTCCCCTGCCGCACCCCTCTCCCATTTATCTCTCCACTCCAGAGGCTCCCTGCCTTCATTCCTGATGAAGGGCTTTTGCCCGAAACATCGATTTTCCTGCGCCTTGGATGCTGCCTGACCTGCTGTGCTTTTCCAGCACCACTCTAATCTTGATTCTGACAGTGTATCTCTGACAGTGTGTGTCTGACAGTGTATTTCTGACAGTGTGTTTCTGACACTATGTTTCTCATTCTCTGTTCCTCATTCCCTGTTCCTCATTCTCTGTTCCTCATCCTCTGTTCCTCATCCTATGTTTCTGCCATTCTGATTGTTACACTCTGTATTTGACATCGTTTCTGACACTCTTTTTCTGCCACTCTGTTTCTTATTCTCTGTTTCTGACACTGTTTATCTCACTCCCTGTTTCATGTCCTGGCATTGAGAAACTTATCAGCCATGATTAAACGTCAGAGCAGATTCGATGAGCCTAATGGCCTAATATCTGCTCCTAAGTCTTATGGGCGTGTGCTCTTAAATTCTCGAGAGTGGGAATTGAAAGAAACAGTTTGCTTAAATATTTGGATGTGACCAAGAAGCAAATTCTCTCTGCTATTTGAATACTGTAAGATGATGGTGTTGGAATAGATGGGACTGGTTTACTAATGTGTATTTCAAAATCTTTCAAATTATATTAGATGAAAAAAGCTTGGTTTATTTTATATCACCTTCATTTTTCTGGCCAATTACAATTCTATTATTGTTGAAACCAAATCTGCAAATTACATGCATTTATTTCAGTGAAAGACCAACTCATTAAATTAAGAGAAAAAAAAAACAAAATATGATCTATTAGGCCAGATATCAGACTGTAATCTGACTTGTCCTGCAATAACATTAGTTGGGATTATAACAATGTTGTTAGAAGTTTTAAGGTAGCAAAAGGGAGAGAGAGCAGGGCCAAAAAAGGAGAAGGGCATTGATTATGTGGAGGCCAAGGGAGATTAAATGATATAACAGCCAAAAAGTGTGAAATGGGTATAATAAAGAACAAAGCTTTGTTCAAATGAAATGTGAATTGTTACATAGGAAACATCTAAATGCAACATAAAGTGATAAAGTAAGTACCTGGGATGTTCCACTAAATTAAACATGCAGTATTATTATAAACGATTATTCCGTTATGAGAACACATAGATTGTTGAACTGTCATAAATTTTAATCCATAGGCCACTCATATCCATAGTAAGATATCACTTGTTATCTTAGAATCTTTGTAGTCGTTGAGACTTCCACATATGCACATTTTTGAGAAAACCTGTGATTTCTAACGAATGCCCTGTTTCTCTGTTGAAGAAACTTTGTATTTTAATATAATTGAATGAAAACCATTTTGAGAAGCTGCTCTTAATTATTCATCAATAAATAGTAAATGCTCTTCTTAATCTTGATTTAAAAATTATTTATGTACTGTCATTTCTCTGACAGCTGGCACTATCAGATAAAACACATTCCCACCCTCCACTCCACCCAAATGAACCAATTTGGTTTTGAGTACAAAAATTTCTGGAAGCTTAAGAACTAAATGTATTATCAAGAATGCATAATAGAACCAATTATATCAGATTGGATGTATCGTTATTGATCCTGCATTAAACTCAGAAGGAAATTACATTCAAGACTTAATATGTCTCAAGTAACAAAGACACACAAAATGTGCACAACATGCATGGGGAATTGTTACGATATGGGATAAACTCTCCTGCTTAATTTAAAACTAGCCACACAGAAAAGATTTATCCCGTGCAGCAATATGTAAATATTCGATAGACCAAGAACTAGTTAAAGTAAAAATTAACAACTATATTTCTTAAAGTATAACAGAGAATAATTAACTAACAACTATTTACAATTCCTCCCTCTAACCTATCTTTTACCCTCCTTTCTATAATACTATTCCAATAAAACTCCCAATTAAGATTTACAGAAAAATCCAAATTTTAAAACCAACCAGCGGTCAAATCTTCTCTTTATCTTCATCGGTAGATTGGCTCTCCAGGTCAACACTAAGGATTTTCTTAGTGCTAAACTCCTTCTCTAGACAGATACTTCCTAGAGAGTTCTGACTAGGAGTCTACATCAGTTGATCAGGAGGTGGTTCTCCTCCCAACTGTTCAATTTTCTCCAGTCTTATACCCCAAAGCACTGGGTTATGTCATTGGTTTTTAAGATTGTCAATATACTCAATTCAAACTTGATTGCAATTTGATAATTTTTGGGGTATAATTTAAATTGATTCGCCTAATTCAAATGTGTTTTGTTGTTTCCAGGCAACCAGCTACCTCCGTAGCTGGAGCACATGCTACATTGTGTCTTATTGAGAACATTTGGTGCTGTCACTGCTAGCTTTTCCTCTGTTAAAGGTGTAGTACACCCCACATCTTAAAACAGGAATAAATATTACATGAAAACCTAAAATAACAGCTAATTTTAAAAGGATTTACACCTGAAATCATCCAATAAAAAATCATCAAGAAGACTTTTCTGAGGTTTCTAAACTCTTTAAGTTCTGTCTTTGTGAATATCCCTGATTTTCCTCTTGCCAGCAAAATGAAATTGGAATTACCTCCCTATATCTGTCTCTTATTCAAATACTCTCTTTTTTAAAACACTTCTTAAAATCTTTCTCTATGATCAATCTTTTGACACAGGTCCTACCATCTTATGTTTCACAGTGTCAGCGTTTATTTGACAATGCTTCAATGAAGTCCAGTGAACTTTAAAGTTGTTCTATGAATGTAACAAACTGAGAGGCCAGGTTAGCTTCAAAATGTATCTGAAAACACTATCATTAGTCATGAATCCTAAGAATAACATTATTTACATGGACCTATTCTGATTAAATCCCAACAAATTTAGTATAACTTAGCGGCATAGTTATACAGCATGAAAACAGATCCTTCGGTGCAACTGGTCCATGCCAACCTAAATAAATCTAGTCCAATTTGTCAGCATTTAGCCTATATCCCTCTAAACCCTGCCTATTCATATATCAATCCAGATGCCTTTTAAATTTTGTAATTGTACCAGCCTCCATCACTTCCTCTGGCAGCTCATTCCATATACACACCATCTTCCATGTGAAAAAGGTGTGCCTCAGATCTAGTTTTGGACTCTCACCCCAGACAAAAGATCTCAACTATTTACCCAATCCATTCCTGCATTGATTTTATAAACTTCTATAAGGTCACCTCTCAGCCTCCAGTGCTCCAGGGAAAATAGCTCCAGCCTATTCAGCCTCTTTCTATAGCTCAAACTCTCTAACCCTGTCAACACCCTTGTAAATCTTTTCTGAACCCTTTCAAACTTCACAACATTCTTCCTATAAAAGAGAGACCAAACCTGCTGGCAGTATTTCTGGGTAATTCAAGATGGAAGAGAGGAAACGTTTGTGGCTGTGAGAGCTGGTCCTTTTTGGAGGTATTTTTAGTGTAGGAGTAGTAATTACCATTTTATAAGCTATTGCATTGTTTTGGAATTTCAGGGAAAAAATACATTTTGAACTTTTTTATACAGACATATGAAACAAGAATATAAGTATACCTTGCACCATTCTTTCAGCGATAGCTGATATATTTGTATGTTTTAATGCCAGATTCCCATCTGTCCCTGACCCCCTTTGATTCTCTTGCCTAACAAAAGTCTATCTATTCGTGCTTTCAAGGTATAAAATAACCCACTTCCACTGCCTTCTGAGACTGGGAGTTTCAAAGTCTCACAACCTCTGACAGAAAAAAAAAATTCCTTATCTCATAAAAGAGAGATTCCTAATTTTAAATCAGTGTGCTGTTTCTGGACTCACCCAGAAGGAAAAGTCCTTTTCACATCCAACTTGTCAAATCCATTCAGGATCTAATGCATTCAATCAAATCACTCTCACTCATCTAAACTCTTCTAAACTCCAATGGTTACAATGTCTAACCTATCCTTAAACGACAAGCCACTTTTTCCAGTTAGCAATCTATTGAACCTCCTCTGACCAATGCCCAGCATATTTACATCTTTTCTTAAGTAAGAAGACCAAAACTATGCACAATTTTCAAGATGTGATTTCACCAATACATGTTCTGCTCTATGTGTCACAAGAAGTTAATATGCATGTGCAATGCATAATCAAGCATGCTAATGATATGCTATTTTTTATAACAAAAGGAACTGAGCAGAAGAGTAAAGATGTTATGATTACATTGTACAGTTAAAGGGTCATGGCGTAAATAGTAGAAGTTGAACTACCAGCACATACCCCAATACTCCACTTGTGCCATTGTGCCAATCAGGCAAAGATCCATTTATGTATAATCTTTGTTTCTGCTAACCAACAATCTTCAAACCTTCTAATTCTATCACTTACATATTACCCCCATACATCCTAAGTTTTTACTTTTGGTGATAAACTTTGAGGTGGAACCTTGTCAAATGTCATCAAGAAATCTGAGTTCCTTCAAAGAAATAGTCTTCCCAATGTGGATACACTCCATTGAGTTGTGTGGCATTACGGGTGGCACGGTGGCACAGTGGTTAGCACTGCTGCCTCACAGCGTCAGAGACCCGGGTTCAATTCCCGCCTCAGGTAACTGTCTGTAGAGTTTGTACATTCTCCCCGTGTCTGCGTGGGTTTCCCCTGGGTACTCTGGTTTCCAAAAATGTGCAGAGTAAGTGAATTGGCCACGCTAAATTGCCTGTAGTGTTAGGTGAAGGGGTAAAAGTAGGGGAACCCGTGTCTGCGTGGGTTTCCCCTGGGTACTCTGGTTTCCTCCCACAGTCCAAAAATGTGCAGAGTAAGTGAATTGGCCACGCTAAATTGCCTGTAGTGTTAGGTGAAGGGGTAAAAGTAGGGGAATGGGTCTGGGTGGGTTGCTCTTCGGAGGGTTGGTGTGGACTTGTTCAGCCGAAGGGTCTGTTTCCACACTGTAGGTAATCTAAATCACTCTGCTAAACAGAATAGATTACAAATATATGGAGCAAGTCAACTAGGCAAAAGTGAGGACTGCAGATGCTGGAAGCCAGAGTTTAGATCAGAGTGGTGCTGGAAAAGCACAGCAGGTCAGGCAGCATCCGAGGATCCTGTTGAAGGGCTTTTGCCCGAAACGTCAATTTTCTTGCTCCTCTGATGCTGCCTGACCTGCTGTGCTTTTCCAGTACCTCTCTAATCTAAACTATGTAGCAAGTCAAGTCTGGCATCAATGAGGCGCCGCAGACCATCAGCAGGAGCAGAATTGTACTTCAATATAGCCTGAAACTTCACATCAGTGCAAAAGACAAGGCTGAAGTATTTGCAACATTCTTCAGCTACAATTCAAATGTGGACAAAGCACTGAATCCCAGAGGTTTGACAAGAGTGACAGCCCTTGACATCAAGGAAGCATTCAACCAAGTTTGGCATCAAGGAACCCAAACAAAACTGGAAACAAAGGGTGTCAGGGATTTGATTTTTGATTTGATTTGTTATTGTCATGTACTGAGATACAATGAAAAAGTATTGTTTTGTGTTCTATCCAATCAAATCAAACTTTACATAAGTACATCTGGGTAATAGAAGAGAATGCAGAATATAGTGTTACAGCTACAGGGAAGGTGCAGAGTAAGATCAAATCTAATATTTGAGATCCATTCAAAAGTCTGATAACAACAGGGAAGAAGCTTTTTAAAATCTGCTGGTATGTCTTTTCAAACTTTTGCATCTTCTGCCAATGGAAAGGGGTGAAAGAGAGTATAAACAGGGTGAGAGGGGTATTTGATTGTATAACCGCTTTCGCGAGGCAGCAGGAAGTATAGATGGAGTCAATAGCAAGAAGGTTGTTTGCGTGATGGACTGGCCTGCATTCACAAATCTCTGTAATTTATTATGTTCTTGGGCAGAGCAAGTTGCCATATCAAACTGTGATGCATCCAGATAAGATGTTTTCTATGATGCATCTGTAAAAATTTGGAACAGTCATTGTGAACATGCTGAATTTCCTTATCTTTCTGAGGAAGTTGAGGCATTGGTATGCTCTCTTGAGATAACATCTATGAGGATGGGACCAGGACAGATTGTTGTTGATATTTACTCCTGGGAGCTTGAAGCTCTCGACCATCTCCACCTCAGCACCATTGATACAGACAGGGGTGTGTTCTCCACTCTGCTTCCTGAAGTTGATGACTAGTTCCTTCATTTTGCTGATATTGAGGGAGAGATTGTTGTCTTTACACCACACCACCACGCTATATCTTGTTCCTGTACTCTGTCTATTGTTATTTAGGATCCAATCCATTATGATGGTGTCTTCAGCAAACTTGTAAATATAGGTAGAGCAGAATTTGGCCACACGATAATGAGTGTATGAGGAGTATAGTAATGGATTGAGTACACAGTGTTGTGGGGCACCAGTGCTAAGGATTATGGCAGAGGAGGTATTGTTGCCTATCCTTACTGCTTGCAGTCTGTGGTTCAGCAAGTTGAGGATACAGTTGCAGAGGAGAAAGCAGAGTCTTAGCTCTTGGAGTTTGGAGATGAGTTTTATTGAAATTATGGTGCTGAAGGCCGTGCTAAAGTTTGGGAGTTTGACGTAGGTGACCTTGTTATCCAGATGTCCTAAGGATGAGTATATAGCCAAGGAGATGGTGGCTGTCATGGACCTGTTGTGATGACAGGCGAATTGGAGAGGATCAAGGCAATCTGGGACAATCTAACCATCAGATCACCCATAAATTTATTGAATGGTAGAACAATTTTGAGGGCACTGCATGGACTATGCCTCCTAATGTATATGTTTTTATATTTATAAAGCACTGCATACTTTTCTCATATGAACAGGCTGACAGAAATTCTTCCAATATGCTGTGAGCAGATGATAAGTATAGGAAAGTCTCCTTGTTAGCCAAACTTAATGCAGAGTGCCCTCTTGTCAACGAGAGCCTTTGGCAACCTGTTCCTGTTCCAGGAAAAACTAGCAATGGAAACAGGCATAACCATTTGCTTTACTCTGCCTAGTGCATTCCTAAATGTGTCTAATAGTCTAACTGGCCAGATTGAGTAATCACTAGGGAAACTTTATGCAACACAACTCATTATAAATGTGAACAGAGGTGTTTATAATGGAAATAGTTCACAGCAAAATGTGACAAAAATATATAAAAGAATTCAAAATTAGAACCAAAACAAAATGTAAGACTTCTAATACATTACAGATGATATCTGCTGGTGGCTTCATCTGCTCAAGTTGCTAAATTTCAGAATCAGCATTGCAAAAGTGACCCCAATTCTACATGTATGAAACGTTTTCAGTTCACATCCCCACCAAGATCTTTCATTGTTTAGACAAATAATGTATTGTGTTTTGTTTGGCATACTGAAAGACAAAGCATTAGATCAGAGTGTTTATAAACTGTTGAAGATTACAGGGGGTATTTTCTTTACAAGCTTCCCGTTCTATGACTGGGTTGCACACTTGAATACACTTAACCTTCAACCCACAATGGGATGACATTCGAATTCAGACCTTGTTTTTGACCAAATCTAAAAATGAGTAAAATTTGAGGAATAAGTAAACATTTGCCATGCACTTTGATCTGGAACATGTTTAATTTTTAAAAGTTAGATCCAATCGCTTTATAAAAACTAAATCGGCCTTGAAGTTTGTAAATTGTATGCTTAGTCTGTAGCTGCTGCTTGATATCACCATAATTATGACACTTTTAATGCTAAACAAAGCCTAGAATTTATCATTCATGCTATTACTGGATAGATGTTTAATATATTTGCATGGTATTTTTATTGCAATTGTAATGTTGATCTAATTACCACCAGTTGAGGAGGGAGATTCAACTCTCCTTTTCAATCACTGCTGGTCATTTGCAGCAAATATTTATTACTTAATCTTAAGCACAATACTATCACACTTCCATTAAAATATGACCAACTAAATTAAAATGAAGGGGCCAAATTCTAATTGTAATCATAATTTTCTTGCATGAAAGAAAGAAGAATTTTATGACTTTACCACCCCAAGCAACTAGTAAGAATATAAAATCAAACATGATAGTAAATTTTAGAAAAATGTAAAGGCAGCAGCAATTTAAATTTGTTATAGCCCTTGAAGTGTTAGATGTTCATTCTTAGGCCAGTTGTTCAGTGGTTGCCTCATATTCTGCAGCGTGGCTAAGTTTGTAGATCTTGAGATCTCAGTGAAATGGTGATATATATCCCTCAGTCTGTTGTCTTTTCAAATTGACTAACTGGCAGGTGAGCCATTCATCTCCCATTATATGAGATCATCGTAAATATGTGAATGAAACCAAATGGAAATTTCTCAGTAGTGATTTATTTGTCTGGTTTCCCTGGGCTGAGTCTTTTAGGTGCCTGAATGACATGGGCTGTGGCATAATTTGTGGTAGAACGTGTATGAGATCCAGTGAGGCTTATCTCAGGAGTAACTTGTTGACTGTGTTATGCATTTGCTGAGCAGTGCAGTGAGTTCCTCACTAGGCAGCAGCAAGTTGGTATGTTGGTAGCAGTGGGTATCTGGTCTAATCAGAGTGCTGCTTGCTGCAAAGGATCCCATGTTGGATAATGGGTGCTGACATTTTAGGGCACATTCCATAGATACTGGCTACATTCACTCTACATCCAGAGACATTGGCATCTGACATGCCACAGCCTCTATGGACCGTTATGGCACGTCTCTGATCCACTTACAGGATACTTCTACAATTGAGTGCTGCATCTCCTGCTTCTCCAAAGACAGTCTGTGTTCTCAGGGCCATGCACCAAGATCATAGCATGGATCATGCTGCATTATCAGCCTATTCATTTGTTATCATTGTGCTCTCTCACTCTGAGACTTCTGTTTTCATTGCCTTATCTTGTCCTTTTGCCCTTTGCCAGAGATACCAGGATCACATTAATTCTGTCCTGCCTTGCTATTTAGCATGCGTACAAGGCAAGGAAGGTTGCCATAGTTGCCAGCCGGCATCAATCAAGGCAAGGGACTGAGCCTTCGTTCCAGGGGCACCAGCACAGTAAACTAAGAGCAGCCTCCAACACCAGTTCATGGCCTTGGACACAGTCAGGCAGCCACTCGGAGCAGTCAGTCCCAGGAATCTCTCTAGGTAAGGGGTGAAGAGCTGAATGGCAGCTGGGAAGACATCACCTGTATTAACTCTTTCTGCCTGTCTACGATTGCTTTCCATGACAGGGGGTGAAAGGGTGTGGTATACCTATTACACAAGTGCTGAGTAGGCATCACCGAGGGCAGGCAGAGTCAGTGGTGTCGGAGGTTGGGGTGAATAGGAATACATGGTGGAAGGTGTTGATTGTAGTAGTGAGGTTGGTAGAGTATGAGCTTTTGTGAGAAGTGGGTACAGTAGCAGAGGTAAAGTGAATGTGCGATATAGGAAGAAAGATTTATGCTGGCAGAGTGGAAAGGGTCATTGACCTTATGCATACAATGCTATGTATTCTTCTAGCTGGCTAAAACTGCAGTGAGCCACGTGACAACCTTGAACCAGATCGGGACGGTCTGCTGTCATGGCATCCACTGTTTGAACCGGGGGCAAGAAGATGTCCTGCCTGTGCACCACACTGTGCAGCAGGTTCTCCAGGAACCCACCGCAAAAGGGATGCCAATTTCCTCTCACTGTTATATCCAGGAGAGACAGCAGGAACTGAGCAGGGCAGCTCCGGATTGTCAGTGCTCATCGGAGTGCTCATCGGCTTTGAAAGATAGAATGCCCACAGGTAATTCCAGGATATCTAGTGAATGTTGAGTTGTTCCAGGAACAATGCAAGATAAGGTGTGGTTAAAAGTAGATGAGATGTAAGTGGAAGGGTATGATCATGAAAAGAGATCAATAAGAAACAGCAAGAAAACCCATTAGATATCACATTGAAAAGCGCTCCAAGTATTTGACTCCACATGCACTTAGCCAAAAAGTAGAAAAATGTTTAGCCTTTAGATGAAATAGTAATTTCAGTGTAGTTGGCTATTGTATCACTCACTGGTTTCACAAAGCTTACTTCAATCTGTCACAGCAGCCATTCTCGGTCAGTATGCAGCCCTTTTAAAAATGACTTTAGTCCATGAAACTCTCAGTTATCAGCATCATCTGATAGAATTTGTTTATCAATAATCCATGTTTACCCTTCAAACAATACTTTGTCAACTTTAAAGGTATTAAATCCAGTGTTAAAGGAGCTGACATAGGAATGCAATAACAATGCAAAATGCTCATTGACAACTGTAATTTCAAGCAGTCATTCTCATTTTCTAGAATGGCATTCATAGCAATGTTCCCAACCTCTACAGAGCAAATTGAAAGAATGCTATGAATGTCCAATTTGAAATGTCTAGATGATTTTAAACTTGTCATAAATATCATAAGAATCCCTTAGTAAAGACTGGAAAGCAACTAGTCTTTCATACCTTGATGAAATGCAATGGTAACATCACTACAAGTATTACTATATTTTTTAAATTATTATGGCTCATGGAATTGGCAGCTTATCTTGATTGTTAATCATTTATTATTGTCATGCTCCAGAGGGCAGGAAGCGAGAGATCATAAGTAGTTTTATTTTAAAAAAACTACTTAAATTCCTTTTTTAAAAATGGCTGTTATTGAATATAGGATGAGCAAATTTGCTGTTTCCAGAAGTTTTCAGTGGTTAGCAGGACAAAAGCAAACTCGTCACCATTGGAATGTGACAGTATTTGCATTGTTGGAACATTCCAGCAAAGTCAACATAAAGGTCAGTAGAAAAGATGACTACCTCAGTCAGTTCTAAAGGGGAAGCAAATAACTTGCCCTTTATGTACTCTAAAACATGATGTTTTCTGGTGAGGGGATAACAATCTGACCCATTAGCTGAGTATCTCAACCAATCACATGATTGAATATATGTGGTTGTTTAAATGATCTTTAACTATGCAGGGTATGGGGTTGGATCTGGGTGAATGGTCTTTAGAGGGTCGGTGCAGACTCGATGAGCTAAGTGGCCTGCTTCCACACTGCGGGATTCTATGATTCCATGTAACTTTGATTTTTATTGACACTCAGTCATAACACCTGTTGTAAGAACATCATAAGCAGTTTGAGGCTTAGCTAAACACTTTCCTCTTCTCTCATTATTTCTCAAAATTATCAAACATTTCCCTTGTAGATAATCCAAAACACACATGCACGCACGCACACACACACATTGTCTCTCTCTCTCTCTCTCATTTCCTTGCTCTCTCTCATCAGGCAAGATTTCTCTCCATAGAGATTCACTTTCAATAGAAAAATACATTTAGTCCAATGGTGGTTATTCTTAAAGGCAAGAAGAATAAGGCATAGAATATATTGGAGTCTATCGATCTTCTTACATTTCTGATCAAGTCACTAATCACAGTTGTCTCTGGAGTCTTGGCAGACAATGTTTTCTCAAGAAATAGTTGATTGAGAAGTTCTTTCAGTCACTGTTTGAAAATAACAATTAGATTTCACTCTGATCCCTCACCAAACAGAGCAGATTGTTTTGTAGCAGGTTTTCCCCAACTGTCAGATCCAAAACAGAAAATCCAAGCTTGCAAGCTTTGTTCGAGCAGAGCAGCTATAAAATCCATTCATAAAACAGTCAGCTATTTTCCCTGAAGTGAGATCAAGCAACCAAGAGAAGCAATTGTCTGGAACCATGCATCTTCCATGAAATGTTTTGTTATTACCAATGTATCTTTTAATTGACCTTTTTGAAAAAAAGACTGGCTTCTCCATAATTATTCAAACTCAAATGCACAAAAATTATTAAATACGCAGTGACTTCATAAATTAAGTACATGGTCACCAATATAAAATATGCATGATTGTATTATAATTAATCAGGTAAAATCAATAATATTCACTAATGCCGTGACTGGTGATGGTAACAGCTCATCAAAAAACCTGCACTTAGCAGCCCTCAATTCCATGTTCAAACAGCATGTGAGAATCTGGGAATCAGTATTAGAGCAGTGAGAACATTCCATTCCATAAAATAGAGAACTATGGCTTCAATCCCACTTTTAGGAACACCACTGATAAAAATCAGAGTAAGCTGAATTTTTTTACTGTAACCATTCAAATTACATAGTAATAATTCATAATCAATGATTGCTAAACTCTGAATTATGACATTTTATAATTTTTGGGAAAGTGCAGTAAAACAATTTGTGCAGTAAGCAATGTTTTTTGATATGAGAAGTACAGAAAATATTAAGTTTTGTTAGAATTATAGAGGTTGTTCATTGCCTTGTTACATTGCAAACTTTCCTACAGAGGGCAGCAGACTACAAACCTTTTTTGGTTGTCGGTACAGAGGTGGAGCAAAATAAATATACAGACATGTGCAAGATTAAGAGGTTGGCAAAAAGATGGAAAGTATAAGTAATCTTTCAACAAAAGCTTCTATTTAGAGTACTTACATCTTTAAAGTAAACTTCACAAGAGCATTATAACCAAGTTGCAGAAGCAGATATTAGAACAGATGACCAAATTCTTTGACAAAGAGATATGTTTTAAAGCATTTCTTCAGTAATGTGATAAAGGTGGTGAAGCAGAGAAGTGTATGGTTGAAATTCCAAGCTTTAAAGTCTAAGAGAAGGCACAGATAAGACTGTTAGAGGAATTAAAATTGTGATTGCTCCAAAAAACTAGAATTGCAGGAGTGCAGATATCTTCAAACATTGTGAAGGAAAATGTATAGATAGGGAAGATCACAACTTTGAAAGAATTTGAAATTAAAGGACAATAAATTTAAAATCAAAGTATAAATCAGGAACTGGTATAGGTCAGCAAGTATGGGAATGATTAGTGAATAGGAGTTACTGCAAGTTAGAACATGGGCTCAGAGCTTTAGATGATCTCAGATTCATGGAGGGTAGAACATTAGAGGATGGCCAGGAGGGTAATGGAACAGTCTAAAAGTTACAAAAACACATAGGAGAGTTTCAGCAGGCTTGGATGAACTGAAGCAAGGACAGAGATAGGCAATACTATGGAGATCAAAATACATTATCTTAGCTAGTATAGATATGTGGTCAGGTTCTTATTTTGAGTTGAAATCTGACGTAAGAGTTGTGAACAGTTTGATTCAGTTTCAAACATTTGCCAGAGAGAGGAAGGAAATCAGTGACCAACTAACAGAATTTGCTGCAGGGATTGAAGGTAAAGACTTTACTCTTCACAACATTTACTTGGAGGAAATTTCTGCTCATTATGTGTTGTCGGACAAAAGGTCTGACAACTTAGAGAATGTGATGAGGTTGGAAGGCAAGATTGGTGTGGAAAGGGAAGCCCTGAAGAGGTATGGTGAAAGAATTGCAATTTGCTAAAGCATTGCATTAAACATAAGTAGCTTACCACTTATTGAAGGATAACTAAATTGGAAATAATTGTGGGATATGCCAGTAATAAAAACATCCCATAAAATGAAAAAGATTTTTGACTATGAAACCATTGTTGATCGTTGGAAAAAATATCTGGTTCATTAATGTCCTTCAGGGACGGAAACTGTCATCCTTACCTGGTCTGGTCTACATGTGACTCCAGACCCACAGCAATGTGGTTGACTTTTAACTGCGGGATGGGCAATGAGGGATGGGCAATAACTGCTGGCCTAGCCAGTGACAGCTTCATCTTGTGAGTAAATTTCCTCATCAGGACTGACCAAAGAATCACAAATGTCAAAGGGAGCAATTAGATATTTTATGCTATGTGAGGAAAGGCTATGATTGTCATGGAGAATACAACAGAGAGCATTTGTCTCCCATTCCTTTCTTTAATTCAAAAAATGTGCAAAGACTTTATATGCAGAGGACAAGCTACATGTTTGAATATATGTAGCTTATAGCAAATGGAGTTTTGATTGTTGAATACAGTCAATGTTTGGTCTATCCCAAACAGCTAAAGCTCTGAAAAAGGGTCATTGGACTCAAAACGTTAACTGTGACCCCTCTCCAAAGGGGCTGCCAGAAATGTTGAGTTTCTCCAGCAATTTCTGTTTTTGTTAGCTAAAGTCATGTGTTCTTTAATAGGATCCTTTGGTCAGTGGGACATATAACTTAGATATTATCACAGCAAAACTGAAATTCATGTGGCACATTTATCATTTGGCTGGTAGGCAGAATGTCTTTTTCATTTGACTCTAGAATCCTGCTAATAAAAGATGCCACTCATGGTGTTATTGTATGGTGGCAATGTGAAATATTTAGCATCAGCCTTTTTCTCTAAGTTCAGAGGTACCTTTATCTTCTAGGTTAATTTCAGATAGAATAGACACTTTTCAGATCTGGAAGTGGAGGACCTGAGCTCATTTTGAAGTACGTTAAATACACAACAAGAAATGACCTGATCAGAGCAGCTATTATCCTATAGGAGAGCATTGGTACACCCAAAATAAACAGGCAGGAGACTGAAAGAACACAACAAATCAGGCAGCACCAGGAGGTAGAGAAGTCAACGTTTCAGGTGTAACCCTTCTTCAGGACTGGAGGTAGATGTAGGGTGAGCTGCAGATAATGGGGGTGGTGGGGCCAGGGTGGTGAAGTGGGGACAGGTGAAGACAGGTAGAGGGTATAACCTGGTTGATCAATGGGAGGAATGAATGTTTGGTGGCAAGGAGGAGTGGAGGGGAGGGGGAGGGGCTAGAAAGGGTATCGGCGAATGAGATGGGAGGTTACTTGAAATTGGGGAACTCAATGTTGAGTCTTCCAGACTGTAGGCTACGCAGGCAGGGATGAGGTGTTGCTCCTCCAATTTGCAGTGTGGTTCGTTGTGGCAATGGAGGAGGCCAAAGTTGCTCGTGTCGGAAAGGAAGTGGGAAGGGAATTAAAATGGGCGGTGACTAGGAGGTCCGGTTGGCCCCTGCAGACCCAGCTGCGTTACATGCCCTACGTTTACACTCAGTCACCTTGATGTAAAGAAGACCACACTGGGAGCACCTGAAGCAGTAAACTATATTGGAAGAAAGGCAGGTAAACCTCTGTCTCTCCTGGAAGGATTCTTTTGGGGAGCAAACAAGTTCGGGTCTATTTGTAAAATTGGCAGTAAGACCAATCTTACAGTGAGTGAGGGTGTAGGAATTCCAACATATGTCATACCGATGAAAGTCAATTTGGAATAGGTAGTGGCAGAGAACAAATTAATGGGTTTTTCAATTAAGGAAAGGGAGATTGTTTGATTGCTGCATTTCAGAGTTGAAATTGAGTGCAGGATGAAGTCCATTAAGATGTATAAGAAAATCCTAATACAGAGCTACAGACTCAACCATAGGAAATGTATCATTTACATATTGGAAACATGTAAATTAGACATCAGCATCTTGCTGAACAAATCAGGTCATATGTTTCTTTTTAACATTGAGTTAAAACTTTACAGTTTAACTTATAACTTCTCTGATTTTAACATCTCTGATATATGTTACTTTTTTAAACCACATTTCCTCATTCTCCCGTCATGATTAAGTTATCAGCAAAAGCATTAGCATGGAACAATCTAGTAATCTAATGTAGGTAACAAAGGCAGATTTCTGCAAATAGTTATATTGTGCTTAATTTAAAGTGTACTTAAGCTGGATAAGAATCACTGAATGATTCATGATAGTTTGGAGTGTTGTGATCAACATGCTGACAGGTGCTACAATATAATCATGAAAGAGCAATATGTATCTTGTGAAATATTTGTTATTTACCCTTAGTATATTAATAAGAAAGAGAAAAGGTAAGGTAATTAGTATGTCATTATTCATTGAATTATTCAGTAATTTAAAACAATGTGTAAAAACCCATAACTTTTAATTTTCTGTATTTTTGATTGCAGACTGAAATATGAAAAGAACTGTTTTAAAACAAAGAATTGTTATGGCGTCAGACAGCCAGACAGCAAAATACAGACCCTTCGGCTCAACTAGTCCGCACCGACCATGTTCCCAAACTAAACTAGTCCCACTTGCCTACCTTTGGCCCATATCTCTCCAAACCATTTCTACTCATATACTTGTCCAAAGGCTTTTTAAATGTTAATATTTTTACCTGCAACCACCTCTTCCCTTGGCAGTGCATTCTTCACACTAAACACTCTCTGTGTAAAAAAAAATGCCCTTTATGCCCCTTTTAAAATGTTTTCCTCCCACTTTAGAAGATGACCCTAGCTTTGAATTCCCTCACCCTAGGGAAAAGATTCTTGTTATTCACCTTATCAATGCCCCTCATGATTTTATAAATGTCTATAAAGTCATCCCTCAACCTCCGATGCTCCAGTGAAAATCATCCCAGCCTATTTGGCCTATTTTTATAATACAAACCCTCCATTCCCAGCAACATCCTGGTAAATCTCTTCTGAACCCTTTCTAATTTAATAATATCCTTCCTATAACAGGGCGACCAGAACTGTACATAGTACCCCAGAAGAGGTCTCACCAACATCCTGTACAATCCCAACATGATGTCCGAACTCCAACACCCAAAGATCTGAGCAATGAAGCAAGCATGCTAAATTCCTTCATAACCAACCAGTTTACCTGTGTTGCAAATTTCAAAGAATGATGTACATGAACTCCTAGGTTTCTCTGTTCTACAACACTACCCAGGGCCCCACCATTAATTGTAGAAGTCCTGTCCTTGTTTGTTTTACCAAAATGCAACATCACACATTTATCCAAATTAAACTCTATCTGCCACTCCTCAGTCCATTGACACAATTAATCAAAATCTCTTTGTACTCATAGATAACCTTCTTCAATGTCCATTATGCCACCAATTTTGGTGTCATCTTCAAACTTTCTAACTATGCCTCCTATAGTCTCATCCGAATCATTTACATAAATGGCAAACAAAAGTGGACCCAGTACTAATCCATGTGGAATGCTGCTGGTCACAAGCCTCCAGTCTAAAAAACAATCCTCCACCACCACCCTCTGTCTACTACCATCAAGACTTTATAGACGTATCCAATTGGCAAGTTTAACCTGCATCCCGTGTGATCTAACTTTACTAATTAATTAGTCTACCACGTGGAATATTGACAAAGACTTTACTAAAGCCCACATAAACTACTCAACAATCTTTTTGGTTACTTCCCTAAAAACATCCATCAAGTTTATGAGACACGATTTCCCTTGCACAAAGCTATGTTGACTATCCTTAATTAGTCCTTGCCTCTCCAAAAGCATGTAAGTCCTATCTTTCAGAATCATCTCCAGCAACTTACCCACCACCAATGTCAGGCTCACACATGTATAATACCCAGGCGTATCCTTACAGCCTTTCTTTAAAAAAGCACTTTTTAAATACAGCTTTTTTTTTGTAAGTACAGTTTACACATCTGCTTGTTCAAGCAGTAGTGGTAGACTGGTTTACAGATGAACTGGAACCAAGGGGTGTGAACAAATAGTGCTTTGGCTGGTAAGTAGTAGCTGATTGGTCTTTGGACTGGTGACCAGTTATTTGATGCCAATATCTACATGGTTAACTTGGAGTAGTTGGACAGCTTGGAGTTGTGAATGTTTTGGCAGAAACCATCTGAGATCTGGAGGAGAAGCAGCAGCTTTTACTCTGCAGTCAAAAGCATCTCGAGCCTGAAGTTGGCTAGCAGTTTTCCCTTTCCAGTCGTTGTAAATTGTGACTTTTAATTGATAAGTCAAAGAACTGTATAATTGGAAACGAGTCATTCTATGACTCTTGCAAACAATGGAAAGTAACGAGAGACAGAAGATTGAGAAACAGAATTCTGATCAGCACAAAGATCATCTCAGCAAATCCTGTGGACAAGCATCTCTGAACTACCTTCCCAGTCTTTTCCTCCATCCATAACACCCCTCAGTCTCCTCTCTGTACATGTTTATAGAAGGGGAGTTTTTTTGGGGAAGTTGAGAGCAGCCCCTATGGTCTGGTAAGACTATAGCGACACAACAACAAAAATGTTTTATATAGAGAGTTATATATCTACGGTTCATAATTGTTTATCTGTTGCTAGATCCGCTTATTTGTAATATATAGTCATTCTTATTAAGTAAGAAACTTGGTCCATGTTTTCTACCAACCAGTGTCTAAATTGGGGAATTTTGAGCACTTTATAAAAATCTTTAACTTTTGGATGATTCTGGGTACAGCAGGTTTTGATTTCTAGTGTGCTACCCCAGTAAGGTGTAACAGATGGCTATTCTGAAGAAGGGTCACTGGACCCAAAACTCTACTTTCTCTCTACAGATGCTGCCTGGCCTGCTAAAGGTTTCCAGCATTTTCTGATTTTGTAACAGATGCTATTTTTATGGTTCATTTGTCACATTCTAGAAGACTTAGACAAACTGGACACATGAAGTTAATATTGCATGCTATTGAGCAATAATCTAAAAAATCAGGCTTTTGCTTATGCGTTGGAATCTGTAGTAGAAAACATAGATATAAAGTTAACAGGCACTATATCAGGAAAATATTTTTATTCCGTTGATTTTTAAAGACAGCATAGAAATAAAGGGTATAGAGAAGTTTTTTGGAATATTTGAATCATTTATGCAAATACACAAACATTGCACCTGAAATTTGAAATTAATACATGCTGCACTTTCGACAATACATGTTGAAAAGAATTGAATTAACACCGTAAGACCCAGAAAAAAGGTCTGCAAGGAGCAGGGAGTTTACCTCAATGTATAAGCATCTTGAGATAGGATTTTTTTTTAAATAGTGAAAAATATAGAATACATACCATGAGCAATGGATTACAAATTCAATAAGGTTATGACTATTTATGCCATTGAAACATTTTAAATTGTTGAATTTTCCCTGAATAATGTGGGCAAAGAGAAAATATAGCTAGATTCAAAAAATTAGATTCTTGGCATCAAAAATTAAAAATCCGACTTTCTACTCTCAACGATGAGAATCAAGAAATCTATTTGTATGTTTAGATTAGATTCTTTACAGTGTGTAAACAGGCCCTTCGGCCCACCATGTTCACACCAACCCACCGAAGAGTAACCCACCCAGACCCATTTCCCTCTGACTAATGGCCAATTTAGCATGGTCAATTCACCCAAGCTGCACATCTTTGGACTGTGGGAGAAAACCAGAGGAAACCCAAATAGACACAGGGAGAATGTGCAAACTCCACACAGACAATTGCCCAAGGCTGGAATTGAACCTGGAACTCTGATGCTGTAAGGCAGCAGTGCTAACCACTGAGCCACTGTGCCACCCCATCATCAGTATTTAATCACACTTCATTTGTATACACTTTCCTATTATTTCTTGTGGCAAAGAGTGGGTGGCACGGTGGCAAAGAGTGGGTGGCACGGTGGCAGAGTGGTTAGCACTGCTGCCTCACAGCTCCAGAGACCTGGGTTCAATTCCCGCCTCAGGCGACTGACTGTGTGGAGTTTGCACATTCTCCCCGTGTCTGCGTGGGTTTCCTCCGGGTGCTCCGGTTTCCTCCCACAGTCCAAAGATGTGCAGGTCAGGTGAATTGGCCATGCTAAATTGCCCGTAGTGTTAGGTAAAGGGTAAATGTAGCGGGTATGGGTGGGTTGCGCTTCGGCGGGGCGGTGTGGACTTGTTGGGCCGAAAGGCCTGTTTCCACACTGTAAGTAATCTAATCTAATCTAATCTAAAACTATTAACACCAAGGTCAGAGTGGGCTCCTGGCAGTTGCAGTTCACCACTTGCTTCTCTGGGCCTCTATTTTGGACATCAATCATGGCTAAAGATGCAGAGGAGATACAGAAGACCCAGAGTCTAACATTCTCAATGCCATCTCCTCTGGATGAGTAAGGCGCATTTTCCTGGGGCACTGTCACAGAATGACACCACTGCTAGAGCAGGACTTGCATCTTGCATCTTGCATCTCGGGGGGTGAACATCCTTTCCAAGTGACCATGTTTGTGACACTGTGCTAAGCCTTTACGCAACTAGCTGCTTCCAAGATTCTGTTGGGAACCGGTGGGATCTGTATCCACAAATGTGTCAATGCTGTTACTGATGCAATTTGTGTCAAGTCATACTGTCTCATCTTGTTTCTACTTGATTGGGTCAATGCTGCAGCCCAAGCAATGGACTTTTCCAACATAGCTGGTTTCTTCCAGATGTGGCGTGCTATAGACTGTCCACCTACATATTGAGAATGCCATTTTATTACATTGCTGAGATCACAATCAAAAGCGTTTGATTCCATCACTATTTGAATTAAATGCTAATCGGTCTTGGAAGTCTGCACTCTGGAATTTTTCAAGATGTTTACAGCATTAGAACTCTCATGTCCTTGCTTCATTTAAGTGGCCTGATGCCTTACAATGAAGATTACTGGGAGGTAAGGACTACCCTCCATAACTATAGCTGATGACTCCATTACACAACCCCCGACTGAGGCCGAATGTACATGCAGTTTTGTCGATTTTTCCACCAGGGCCATGGTAGAGCAGGGGATAACCCACCTTAGGATGAAATTCAAATGCTTGGATTTGTTTGCGGAGACCTTGTAATACATCCCAGACAAAGCATGCCATATATCGCGCGCATGCTACACTCTGTCCAATTAGGGCAGGGAAAGAGGGAGGGTGCAATGAATGCTGAAGAGTTGGGACAGAAGCACTAATCTTCCAAGGAGGAAGACAAGAACATTGAGCAGAAGGAACATTGCTTTCAGCAAAGGCAGCTTTTATTCGTTGTTTTATCTCTGCTTTTTCTCTTATTCAATACAGGTGAATGTTTTCAACTGGTTTTCAACTTGTGATGCCCAATGACAATGAACAACAACAAGATGTTGTACTGAACTGGGCATTAAGGAAAAGCTAACACTCAGACAGAATTCTAAGAAGGTATTGCACCGTGCAGATAACCTGTGGAGCTTGATTCTTGTAGCTGCATGATGATGAGATAAGTGATGATATAAAATAGCAACAGCTTTGGGAATTGAAGGTTTATTTGCTATGTTACCCATGCCACCTATGTGCCTTCAGAAACATTTTTTTCCAATTCCCTCCTGCAACATATATAGTAAAGGGCAGTTCCTGGTTGGCAGTGGTTGGTCTGTTTTACAGCTGGGTTTTAAATGTGACATTGGTGCCAGAAACCCTGGAACATTTCACAGTGGCAAGTGCTTCTGCCATTGGTGAGAGTACTAGAGGGGCATTGTAGAGACGTAATACATACACAATGTGGTGAACAGTGAAGAATTGCGTTAGACAATTGCTAGAGCTCACACCAGGAAATAATTTATGAAGCTCTCAAAATCAACACAGCTGATGTTTGGCAAATTCAATCAAAAGTTATCTAAACATTTCTTTGGGGGCACATTACAGGAAGGCAAATGCTAATTAAGCTTGACTGTAAATGGATGTTAGAGATGTTATATTAATTAATAATCTGGATGAATGTATATATGGTGTGCCAGACAAATGTGTGCATTATGTTAAATCGTGTAATTGATCAAGGACCTTAGAAGAGGGATGTAATTTGTGACAGGATGTGTACAGAATGTGGAAGTGAGATAAATAGCCAAATGAGAAATCCAATGTATCATATACTGTACATTCTATTTATCACTTTGAATCATATAAATGTTCTTATCATTCTTTCATATTAATGAACATAAACTGCTTCCAGCAGTCCCATATGCTAATGTTGACTCATGATAATTGAGTGGAACATGAAAGAAGCAATGGTATGATGACTGAAGAACTGCGTTGTTTGAGAACAAAAAAGCAGGATGGGAAATTTGGACAAGACATTGTCATGACTAACTCTGCAAACTGAGGTTAAACCAGATTGGAGCTGTCTGAGCAAATGTGTCTTTCTCAGTAAGACCATAAAAGTGTCTCCTCTTTTCCAGCATTGGAGGTTGATATGGTTGTTAAAGGTAACTCCTTTTGCTTATCCAAGCAAGATCTGATCATGGATCCATGGAGAGAATACATTTAGTATGGTTCTTTTAGTGAAGATATGCTGCTGAGCCTACCCTCCACTGATTGGATGGTTCTGCCCTCCAGTTATGGGCCACCTTATTCTGGAGAGAACATGCAGTATGTAGTGAATGTTATGCAATGAGTTTGGATGATCTGCCTGTTGAAATTGTTTAGCTGGCATGTGTGCAAGGTGGGCGATCTAGATATGGGGTTTGTGTGAGGGTAAGGCTAATCTATGATCATGAGGTCTGGTTGTGCTTTGATGGAGACTGCTGATACGCAAATGAAAGGCAGTGTGATGTTTGCTGTATTGTCCAAGTCTATGGTATATGTGTGAAGTTACAAAATCTGTTTTTTTGCATTTTATTTAAGTGCTCAGCGTTAAACTACTTGCATTAACCACAATGGCCTCCAGCTACCCCAGTCTTCTCAGAGGCCCCTGGACTTCTAGGGAAAAAGGATATTTCTCCTTCTGTCTAATGTCTACACCTAGGCTCCTGCGGCTGCATTCAATGATTTTGGACCATGCTTGCCCATCACTGTGTGCCATTTCAACTCATCTTTATGCTTGGAGAATTGTATGTAACCAGTTTTAATAGCTGCTGTAACCAGGATATATTTTATCATTAAGAGGTGCAGACTGGTTTTGAACAATACAGGTTAATTGGCATTGACCAGAGCACTGAGCTATGCAACATTATCATTCCAATTAATGGGCAGCACAAAGTTTCAAAGCTGTCCACATTGCTATGAACTGGTCGAGGTTATCATCATCCCCACTGATTTTCTGATCTGATCCAGATTTTCTCTGAATGTTTCTTCAAAGTTGTTTAATGAAATAGCTTCTTGCACATATTAATTCATCCTAAGCAAAGAATTTGCAATTTTGAATTTTGGCTAGCTCCTCCTTTGCATTTGATCTCCTTAAATAATTTAGAAAGTGAGAAATAATAATGAATTAAGCAGAAATAATTTTGATAATGCATAAATGTAATACTGCATATCTATAATTGATTGGGATTGAAGAATGTTTCATGGTGAGCTTTAATTTCCCTCAATATACCATGAATACTGCCAAAGCTCTATGTTGAGTTTATTATCTTTGCTGGTACATTTCTTTGTTTTAAAATCAATAATTTTTTCATTTTACATGTGAACTGTGTATGCTGATTCTGCTTTTTAATAGGGAGAGATTTTAATCAGATTACTTTAATATTGTGAGTAAAACATTCAGAATAACACACTATTATAATGTTGCCAGTGATTATATAATCAAATATGTAATTTAGTTGTACATTATTTTTAAAAAATTCTGAAGGTAAGTTTTATGAATTTGTGATCCTGGAGAAGAATTCCATATGATAGAAATTAATGTATGAATATTATTGGAGGTCCAATTCATAAATTGCTCCTCCTCTATTAATTTTCCATTTCCCAAAGCATTTCACTGAGACAAATCTGTCTTCCTGTTCCTGTATCAGTGCTATTTACATGCAGTCCTCTCTTCATCTAAAAACCTATCTGCTTAGCTATTTTTCTGAAGCCCGCATTTTATATTGCTTGTACATTTTCCAAACGCCTTGTATCCACATCTTTCTTCTTGTCTCCACCTTTTCTCCCTACACGCTTTTTCTCTCTGTCTGTAACTCTTCTCTGGGAAAGGGCTCACATCTGTAAGCTTCAGATATGAGCAGTTCTACATATCAATTATTTAATAATACAGTCATTTTATTTTTTTGTACTTAATTTGAGTTGGGTACGTGAAAGAGAAAATTAATCTTCGTAGTTCAAAATGTTTTCACAACTGGATAAAATTATTATGCATTCATAGGTATATTCTGCATGTGCCATGTTGTCCCCTTGCCGTTTGATTGTGAGAAAATAACAGCTTTAAGCTAAAGCTCCTAGTGAATATCAAAAGACTCTGGGAGTTCTCATACAAAACTGTTTGAATTTCTGTGTCAGCAAGGAAGATGTCGGAATCTCAAGGAGTGAAGCAGATTACAGGAAATGAGCATTGAACACTAAAAGACTAGATATTAGAACTCTGATTGTCACTTTTGAGTGGAACAGCTCAGACTTTAACATTCTAGTTGGTTCCACAAGCAATTAAAGAGAGAAAGAAAAATCTTGTATTTCTGTAGTCTCTGGAATTATGCAACATATCTTCAAATTGAAAAGCCAGACTACTTGGATTATTAGGCAAGAAATTGGACAGAGTAGATATGGAGAAAACGTTTCACTAGGTAGAAGGATTGAGAAAGCAAAGGCACAAAGTCAAGATAAATGGCAAAGCAAGGAATAATGACGTGAAGAAAAATATTTCCATGCAGTGAGTAGCTAAGATCGGCAATGCACTTCCTAGGAAAATAAAGGATGAAGACAGATCCAGTCAAAGCCTTCAAGGGATAATTAGATAATTACCCAAAGACAAAATATTTGCATGGACACTGGGGAAAAGGCAGTGGAATGAGATAAATTTGCTCTAACTGAGAGGTAGCATTCCCATAATTGCCTGAGCAGTGTCATTCTGTGTTGTAACCTTTATGTGGTTTTGTGGTTCAGTAATGTTAACATGTGTACTGCCATATGAGAAGTGTAAAAGTAATCCAGCTCCTGAGAGAGTGTGCTTCTTATCAGACTCCAACTTAATTTTGATTCTTTCAATTATTAAACAGATCTCATAAATTGAGTACAAATAATATAATTGATTTGAACTGATCTAATACCTGTTTTTAAGCAGTCACTTGTGAAATACACCTAACTGGAAGCTCTTGGCGATTAAATTTGGGAGCATCGAATGACAACTTAGTTGTCATTATGAAATATAACAGCCCCAGATACTGGGTTCATAATGAGGATAGCCATTGGACACAGCAGGTAAAAATGAAATGGTGTTGCACTTTGTAATTTGGGACCTCAGAATCAATCATTCTGTTATATAATGCGTTTCACCTGACTCTACTGAATTTGTCATGGCTCACGTTGAGTCATAGAGTCATAAAGATGTGCAGCACAGAAACAGACCCTTCAGTCTAACTCGTCCGTGCCAACCAGATATCCTAAACTAATCTAATCTCATTTGCCAGCACTTGGCCCATAAACTTCTAAACCCTTCCTATTCATACACCCATCCAGATGTCTTTTAAATGTAATTGTACCAGCCTCCACCACTTCCTCTGGCAGCTCATTCCATACACACACCACCCTCTATGTGAAAATGTTGTCCCTTAGGTCCCTTTTCAAATCTTTCCCCACTCACCCTAAACCTATGCCCTCTAGTTCTGAACTCCCCCATCCCAGGGAAAAGATGTTGTCTATTTACCCTATCCATGCCCCTCATGATTTTATAAACCTCTATAAGGTCATCCCTCAGCCCCCGACTCTGCAGGGAAAACAGCCCCACCCTATTCAGCCTCTCCCTGTAGCTCAGATCCTCCAACCCTAACAATATCCTTGTAACTCTTTCCCAAACCCTTTCAAGTTTCACAGCATCCTTCCTACAAGAGAGAGGCCAGAACTGCATACAATATTCCAAAAGTGGCCGTACCAATGTCCTGAACAGCTGCAATATGACCTAAACACTCCAATACTCACTGCTCTGACCAATAAAGGAAAACATACCAAATGCCTTCTTCACTATCCTATATACCTGTGACTCTACTTTCAAGGATCCATGAACCTGCACTCCGAGGTCTCTTTGTTCAGCAACATTCCCCACGACCTTACCATTAAGTGTAGAATGCTAGAAGTAATTTGGGGCCATCATGGTTTCTCCGTTAGTTTACACTGTACTTCTCTCCATACTTAAAAATATTAGGCTATTAAATTAATGGTTGTAGAGTCATAGAGATGTACAGCACAGAAACTGACTCTTCGATCCAACTCGTCCATGCCAACCCAGTCTAGTCCCACCTGCCAGCTCCCAGCCCAAATCCCTCCAAACCCTTCCTTTTCATATACCCATCCAAATGCCCTTTAAATGTTGCAATTGTACCAGCCTCCACCACTTCCTCTGGCAGCTCATTCCATACACGT
>NC_057714.1:56605638-56659201 GCF_004010195.1 Chiloscyllium plagiosum
CCCCACCCCAGGGAAGAGACTTTGCCTATTTATACTATCCATGCCCCTCATGATTTTATAAACCTCCAGAAGGTCACCCCTCAGCCTCCGATGCTCCAGAGAAAACAGCCCCAGCCTGTTCGGCCTTTTCCTATAGCTCAAATCCTCCACCCCTGGCAACATCCTTGTAAATCTTTTCTGAATCCTTTCAAGTTTCACAACATTTTTCCAATAGCAAGGAGACCAGAATTGCACACAATATTCCAATAGAGGTCTAATCAATGTCCTCTACAGCCATAACATGACCTCCCAACTCCTGTACTCAATACTCTGACCAATAAGGGAAAACATACCAAACACCAAACAGCACTTTTAAAAGAGAGAATAGACAAAGGAAGTACATGGTGAAGTCAATGCAGGAGTGAGAGGGAGAGAAAGAAACCCACATTGCTAACTGACAGAGCAGTGAACCTGCGCAGTTACTGCCTTTGCTGTTGAATTGTTGAATCATAATTTACAGTTTTTACATCCATTTTGATCGCAAACATCATAATTTTATTTGAGCCTTTCAACTGTATACACATAAACATCTTCTCAGCCTTTCTTCAACGTCCCAACTCTTTTCCAATGCCAGCCCTCACGACCTGTCCGCAAGGTTAAACCCAGCACAGACAACCTGTCCGCGAAGTTAAACCCAGCACAGACAACCTGTCCGCGAGGTTAAACCCAGCACAGACAATCTGTCCACGAGGTTAAACCCAGCACAGACTCCTGTCCTCGAAGTGAAGCCCAGAGTGGACCCCCAGCCTTGAGGTGAAGCCCAGCGTGGACTCCTGTCCTCAAGGTGAGACTCAGCATGGACTCCCAGCCTCGAGGTGAAGCCCAGCACAGACTCCTGTTCTCGAGGTGAGGTCCAGCGCGGACTCCCAGCCTTGAGGTGAAGCCCAGTATGGACTCCTGTCCTTGAGGTGAAGCCCAGCGCAGACTCCCAGCCTCGAGGTGAAGACCAGCACGGACTCCTGTCCTCGAGATGAGGCCTAGCACAGACTCCCAGCCTCGAGGTGAAGACCAGCACGTACTCCTGTCCTTGAGGTGAGGCCCAGCCCAGACTCCCAGCCTCGAGGTGAAGACCAGCACGTACTCCTGTCCTCGAGGTGAGGCCCAGCGCGGACTCCCAGCCTTGAGGTTAAACCCAGCACAGACTCCTGTCCTCGAGGTGAGGCCCAGCGCGGACTCCCAGCCTCGAGATGAAGACCAGCGCGGACTCCCAGCCTCGAGGTGAAGCCAAGCGCAGACTCCCAGCCTTGAGGTGAAGCCCAGCGCAGACTAGAGATGAGGCCTGGCATTGACTCAATACAAGTCCCGGCGCAGACAATAATTCTGAACTTTTTATTTCTTTTAACTTATTCCTAAGATTTTATACCGAGATAACTTTTCTATCTAAGATGGTGCAAACTTCTGTAATACTGGACTCCTTATTTCTTTACTTCCAAATTTATTCCTAAAAATCTGCACCTATGTACCTTTGTGCCTAAGATGGTGTCATAATCGCGACTTTGTAAACTTTTCACTGTACTCATGTGAGTACATGTAACAATAAACCTAATTCTAAACTCTTCATAAGTCATCTGATCTAACTGACTGATGCTGAACCTGAAAAATGTTAAAATATTACAAGAGATCCCACTTCATATAACTGCAAGCTTGATATAGTGTAAGAAACAAATTTCAATTCATTTTACAAATTATTTCCTCTGCTTCTTTTCCCTACATTATCGGAAAGGATGACAATTTCTCAGACTTTTTGTGATGTCGGCAGCCACAGTATATGACTGTACCCTTCTTCTGCTTGGTTATCAAATGTTGACTCTGTACTAATTTTTAAAATTTTTTCATGGGATGTGGGCATCGCTGGATAGGTCATCATTTATTGCCCATCTCTAATTGCCTAGAGGGCAGTTAAGAGTCAAACACATTATTACTGGGTCTGGAATTACATGTATGCCAGACCAGGTAAGGATAGCAGTTTCTTTCCCTAAAGCACATTAGTCAACCATTAGTCCTGACAATCAACAATGGAGTGATGGTCATTATTAGACTCTTGATTTCACATTGTTAATTGGAAAATAAAAATCCACTGTAGCAGGATTTGAACCCAGGTTCCCAGGACATTACCTTGATTTTTGGTGTAAGAGACTAGTGATAATAACACTAGGCTACCACCTCCTCACTTTTACTATGTGAATGCAGTAAGGATTGCCAACAAACACTGGATGAGATGTAAGGGATCAAAGATTTAGACTTTTAAATACGAGCATTTCTTATAGTAAGTAGGAACACATGTAGATTGTGCTTGGCCAGCTGTCTCACTTCCCAAATAACAAGGCAATGTTCACTTTAAGAATTCATAATTCAGGCCCGATATGAATAGAAAAGGCATCAGTTACTCAATTACAGATAACTTATCATCAACAGCCCAAAGATGTAAACCTCAGCCATTGCTATTCAGAGGATATGCATCACTCAGTATTTTTGAGCTACTCTAGTGTTTACAAACAGATTAAGGGAGATCATAAAGTTGATTTGTTTCCGTTCCTTTTCTTTTAACCTAGAAAATTTGACTTCTGAATCTTAGATTGCTGGCATAGATGATTATTCACCGTCAATGGTCTCATGGGTATTTGCCTGCCCTTGATATTTATTAAATTTTGTTACATCGAGACTAAGATAACAAATACTTAACACTTCAGATCACATTGAGATAACAACTGAAGACTGGAATTTAGATAGTTTGACCTCATGTAACCATGGGAATGTAGTCCCAGCAGTTACACTGGGATTGTGCCCATTGCAGAACTTCATTCCTGACTCCAACAGTGATCTCAGAACGAGAGGGAGTGATGTCTGGGCTGTTGTTTTCATCTCCAATAGAGGAAGTAAAACAAAAACTTACATTTCTATAACAATCCTCCCGACCTCGAAGAATCTTAAACTAAGTTACAGTTTGTGAAATACCCACAAAAACACTCAGCAGTGTAATGTAGGAAATATAGCAGTTACGTTTTTGAGTTGTTTCTGTATATTAAATAAATGCAAGCTGTTCTTGTCAGAGATTGCAGATGCATGGATATCATCTGGTGAGGGTCAATAATGATAAGACCTTGATGTAATCAAGAGGTTGTCAGAGGAAATTATAAAGAAGTTTTTTTTCATGATTTTGACTGTAAATGTTTGCTATAAATTCTGTGTCTTATGATCTTATACTCCACAACCACCTGATGAAGGAGCAGCGCTCCAAAAGCTAGAGCTTTCAAATAAATCTGTTGGACTATAACCTGGTGTTGTGTGATTTTTAACTTTTCATCATTCTACCTGTGCGTACTCATGTCCCCCAAAGTATTAAATTAATAAGCTGCAGCCCATTGTGCAATCAAAATGTATGTTTAAGGGAGGATTTGCTTGGCTAGTCCCAGATCACTTTTTCCTTTTACAAACCATTTTGTGTTAGCTTTCATTTTCAATGTCTGGAAACATTTTTGGGTGGACAGAATTTTTCAGTAGGAACGAGGTTGTCAGCAGCATGAGAGGACGTGAGTGAGTCTTCTGCTCAGAGGTATGTCAATTGACCAAGAAAGAGGGAGGCCCTGTTTCTCAATGATGGCAGCAGGAGGTCCTCACAAATGACCAAAGCAATCTGGACAAAGATCACAACCTGGGTTTGCACCAATGTGAGACAGTCCAGAACTTAGTTTGACTGCAGGATGATCTGCTATGCTCCTTGGGGGAATATGACCCTGTGTAGTCACTGTAAAGTAATGCTCGTCAAGGCATCAAAAGTGCAAAAGCACAAATACAGAGGGATGTAAGATAGAAATCTGGTCTTCCCTATCAAATGGAACATTAGACTGAACACATGGGAGCCACTTCATGCCCAGACTGTTAATTGTTCAGGCAGTTTTTGCATGATTATCATCCCTCTGAGACTGCTGTTTGAGCAGGGCCTGCTGCTTAGTCTTTGTGTATCTGGTTTGATATCTGTATACAGAGAATAATTTGCATTGACCCCATGTGGAGAATACGGTCACTGAGGTATGTGTGATTCCCTGAAAATTATGAGTGCATGCAGCTTCCAATATCAAGCATTTGGGCTCACTCATGCCAAAGAGAAATTGATGGGAATGTGCAGTGCTCTCGTCCTACTGGCACTGACATCGTGATTTTGCCTGAGCATCACATCTTGCACTAGTGGGATATCTTGTCCACATTGGTATACTCACGCAATCACAACAGCAGTCATGTTAAGATAGATATGAGAAATCTAATGCAGCTGCCAATGAAGCAAAGATGTATGCCCATACGGGAACCTGGGCACACATCCTCTAGAGGTTGAAAACCTTTAGTGATGTAGAGATAGTATGAGGCTCAGTCAGCTTGGAATCAACTGTGAGCATATCTGGGCATTACACCTCAGAAAGGATACATTGGCTCTTAGGGAAGTACAATGTAGGTTTGCTAAAATGATACCTCGACATTAGAGATTAAATTATGAGGAGGGATTACATAAATCAGGTGTGTTTTCTTTAGAATTTAGAATGGTAAGGGTGGGGGGGGGGGGATCTGTTCAAAGCCTTCAAGACATTAACAGGAAAAACCAGAGTATCTGGAGATTATCCCACCCAGACCCATTCCCCCACTACTGTATATTTATCCCTGTCTAATGCAAATCCCTGAACACAATGGGCAATTTAGCATGGCCAATTCAACTAATCTGCACATTGCTGGATTGTGGGAGGAAAGCAGAGCACCCAGACAGACACAGGGAGAACATGCAAACTCCACACAGACAATCACACAAGGCCGGAATCAAACCTGGGTCCCAGGTGTTGGGAACCACCATACCACCCCTACTATAGACAAAAGCAAGATGAAAGAAAATTCTGAGAAATCATTTTTTTAAACTAAAGTTAGAGTCCCTTTAATAGTGGAGCAGGAAATAATATAATTTATAAGTTGTCTTATTTAAGTGAAGAAAAGGAAGAGAAATACTAGAGTATCGTATGCACAATTCACACATCAGTACAGATTGCAACTCTGTGTAGCGTGATTGGAAGAGACACACATTGCTTAAATCCCATAACTGACTGTGGGAAATTAGAATGTCTCCTGGGAAAAAGGCTGCACTTTTCTCATTGACATTAAGTAATAACAAAAATAACATCAGATTCAGTCAACCGAGTTTTACAAATTTCCTGCTGAATGAACAAAAGGGTAGTAACATTTGATTCTACTAGTCTTGCAAATTATATTAAGAAAACAGGACATGACATCATTGTGCAGTGTGGTCAACAATATCAGACATTCTAATGTAATTATTCATATCAAATTATACTAACAGCTTTGTAAAAGTATTGCAAAATTCTCCTTCTGGGTCAGCAATGAAACTGGTGGATTGGCAACACAGTTGGTGAATTGTTTGGGATAACATGGCCAGGTAAGATGAAATGAGATTCTCAATGTCAAGAAAATTTCTCTGATTCTGCAACTAAGTTGTGAACTGTAAGAATCTTAAATCTTGTGAGTGACATACACTTACTTGTCATTAGTACATAATCAATCTCATTGATATGTATTCTCCCATGTTCTAGATAGAAACTAGACAGCCACTGTCGTGGAAATTAAATCAACTCGACTAAACTGCTAGCAAGAGCAAAGAGAAAGCTTTATTTTTAACCCTCTGCATGCAGGACCAATACACTTGGCAAAAATGCCTTGTGTAACGGCGATGAACAAAATTCACATTTTCCTTTTATACCATTCTTATCAGGCGCTCAAGGAAAAGGACTGGGAAACATTTGAGTTCTTATTTTCTCATTCCCTTGCCGTGGACAAAACTGTCTTTATGTTTTCCTTAGCTCTTTTGCTGAATTCAACTGCTTACAAGGCTAGGTTGGATGTTTACAAAGTTCAACAAAGTCAAGCTGTCTCCTCGACTGCAGAATTCAGCAAAAGTGTCTGCAAAGTTAAGAAAAGCATTAAATTTAGCAAGGCATTCTCTTTCAGATTTCACAATAAATATTAATTCTGTTAATTTTCCATTGCAGCCACAATTCCCAACATGAAAGTTGGAATGGGTACCTGATCCCTCCAACTTGCAGATTGCTCCTCCAGACTTCCATCTTGGACAGCAGGTAACGATATCTCAGGTTACACTCCCTGGCCAGTGACTGACATTACCACTATTCACAGACCTTGACAGTGGACACATCACCACATCATCATGGCACATCTCTGACCGACTTACAATTTTCTACTTCAATGCTATGCTTTGAAACATACTGGCATATTTTAGTGAAATGTTGTTGTCAGCACGTTTTGAACACAGAGACAAATATCCATCTTGTGAATTGGACCAACATGTATCATAGAATTTCTCTCTTGCTGTCTTAGAGCTCACTTACTTTATGCCTACTTGGATGCTCATAGTTCCTCAGCTTTGCTTTTTTTTGGCACTTTACCATCTACTCAAAACATAAAAGCTCAAAGTATTTCTGTTATGCATTGCTGTTTAGCACAAACACAAAGCCAGGCAATTTGTCATAGTTTTCAACAATGATTAAGCAAGGGGGTGGACATGTTGTTGTACAGTACCATGTTATATCAATCTCATACCCACATAATGTGCCAACAGCCTGCAGATCTGCAGAATTCACAACAGAAAGAGTGCCCGGAATCTTAGTGGTCTGTTGCTCTGGATAAAACCTTGCTCAACAAACAGCAGAGCAATTTGCAAAGCAGTTGATGAATGATATCTCCTCTGATGATGAGGAAAGGGAAGGCGAGGTTGCCCATGAGGGAATGGAAGTGTGGGTGCCTCAGCAGATGGCAGAGTGATGGTATGACACACTGACAGGCCTTTAACACCTCATCACCAGCAGACTAGGAACAGGCCAATAAATCATTCAATCCTATTCCACTATTCAATGAGATCATAGCTAATTTGAGTCCTAACTTCCTTTACCTGCCTTGTCCATACTCTTTAATACCTTTGCTTAATAAAAAAAAAACATCTCAGATTTAAAATTTACAACTGATCTAGCATCCACTGCCAGTTGTGAGAGAGAGTTCCAAACATCTACCACCTTTTGTGCATAGAAGTGCTTCCTAACACCTCTCCTGAATGGTCTGGCCCTCATTCTCAGACTATTCCCTCTTGTTCTAGAATCTCCAAACAGTGGTGATCACTCACTGAAGAGTGATCTTGTGGCAGTCTGATATTTCCTATTTCAGGATAGGTAGCTAGGATATTTCCTATTTCAATGAGGAAGAGCTAAGTTGGATAATTGCATATCAGTTTGCTAAATATCTGTGAGGTGGAAAGGTGAGGAATCTTTAATTAAATAATAAATCATTAAATATTTTCATGAAGGAAAGTTGTTTCTATGTAGCTGTGAAGATTTCAGTCCAAAACAAAGCACACTTCATAAATTTTATAGAATTCTTTGATATGGACAAGGAAATACAATAGATGTGGCATCCATGGATTTTCTGAAAACCAGTGTATTGGAAAAAGTCAATGGAGTGTAGAATTAGAGGAATAGTTAAAGAACAGAATAAAGATTTTTCAGAAGAAATGAAAGAGAGAATACAAATCCAGGCCATTTTTTCAATGTGAAAGTGGAAAAAGTAAGTCCAATGGGGTTATGTTCTGCTTCTAATTACAGCATCCACAAGGTATTTCTTAGAGAGTTCAAGAGCGCGGTGTCTAATTTTACAGATTGTACTTATGTAGGAGAAACTGTAAATAACTAGGAACTTCAGCTCATCATTGGCTTGGTAGAGCCCGCAACAGTATCTTAGAAGTCTGCTCCATGGGCACCAGCTACATATACCCCACACCCACAGACATTGAAAGATCCTACATGGTAAATTACTTAAGTATATTTCTGTACATCAATGCTATTCCTCAGGCTGCACTGGTAACTCTCATTGTAATGCTGCTACAAGGACACTTTGTGGTCATTGGCAGGCACCAAACGTTTGGAGTGAACTGGGCTAATCTCCATGCCACTCATTCTGTTGACACTCATTCCCTTAGAGCCTACCTGGATGCTCACAATATCCCTGTCTTGCATGTTTTGTCTATTTGTACCTTGCCCCTCAGAGTCACAGGCTCACAGTACTAATACCTTGGCTTGCTGTTTCATGTGGAGACAAAGCCAGGAAGCTTGCAATGGCTGTCAGAAGTCCTCAGTCGGGTTATGGAGAATAACCATCAGTCAGAGGCCTGGGGCACAGTAAGTCAAGGGTACCCTGCAATAGCGGTCCAGGGATTTGGGTACAGTTAGTCAGCCACTTGGGACAGTCAAGTTAGGATGCCCTCCAAATAAAGGTAAGCCTACCGCCCATTTTGAATCATTCTGTTTGATTGTTTTCCTTGTGAAATGAGAGAGAGGTAGGAATTCTTAAAAATTCACTCAGGGATGTAAGAGTCACCGCTAGCTGGGCCACCATTTACTTCCCATCCCCTATTGCCTTTGAGAAAGTAATGGCAAGCTGCTTTCTTGAACTGTTGCCGTTAATGCACTACAAGTAGACGTCTTGGGTGTTTGGGAGGGAATTCCAGGACTTTGACCAAGTGCCACTGAAGGAATGGCAGGGTATTTCCAAGTCAGAGTTTACGGATACATGGTAGGCCATTTTGGATGGAGGAGAAAGTGAGGTCTACAGATGCTGGAGATCAGCGTCGAGATGCAGTCAAGCGCTGCATGGAAAAGCACAGTAGGTCAGGCAGCATCCGAGGAGCAGGGGAATCGATGTTTCAGGTCAGAGCCCTTATCAGGAATTGGCAGAAATGAGGAGAAACCTCTCCACCCAAACAGTGGTGGACTTGCGGAATCTTCTGCCACAGGAAGTTGTTGAGGCCAAATTATTGAGTGGTTGCAAGATTGAATTAGATATAGTCCTATGGTTAAAAAGGTCAAAGGATTTGGGGTGGCATGGTGGCTCTGTGGTTAGCATTGCTGCCTTACAGCACTACAAACCCAGGTTCAATTCCAACCTTGGGTGACTGTCTTTGTGGAGTTTGTACGTTTCCCTGTGTCTGCATGGGTTTCCTCTGAGTGCTCTGGTTTCCTTCCACAATACAAAGATGTGCATGTTAGGTGAACTGGCCATGCTAAATTGCCAATAGTGTTCAAGGATGAGTAGGTTAGGTGTATTAGTCAGTGGTAAATGTAGGGTTGGGGAATGGGTCTCAGTGGGTTATTCTTTGGAGGGTCGGTGTGGACTTGTTGGACCCAAGCGCCTGTTTCCACACTGCAGGGATTCTATTCTGGAAGCCCATACTGAACTGAATTATCAGTCATGATCATACTGAATGGTGAAAGAGACTTGAAGAGCTGAATGGCCTACTCCTGCTCCTATTTTCTATGTTTCTATGTTAAGTGAGAATGGTGAGCGGCTTGGATTGGAACCTGTAGGTGATGATGTTCCTTGTCCTTCTAGATAGTAATTGTCGTGGATTGGGGAGGTGCTGCCTAAGGACCTATGGTGAGTTTCTGCAGCACATCTTGTAGCTAATACAAGATAATGCAAATGCTGCTCAAATGAGTCAATATTGGAGAGAGTGGATGCTTGTGGATGTGATGCCCATTGAGCAGGATGCTTTTATCCTGGATGGTATCAAGCTTCTTGAGTGTTGTTGGAGTTGCACCAATCCAGGCAGGTGGGAAGTATTAAAGGAGACAAACTGTGTGGCACAGGTGTCACTTTGGGTGCAAGTAGTAAAATGTCCCAAGTGCCTGCGTGGGCAGCAGAGCAGGCACGCAATTCAGTGGTTGACAACAAATGAGGGAAGATGTTGCAGGCAATAGTGCTACATAATAGAGTTGATCAGCTCAGTTGGTTGATGACTAAACTGTGGTATGGAGTAAAGCCAAAAGCACAGGTTCATTCCCTGCACAAACTGAAGTACTTCATGGAGGCCTACCTCCTCAGCTTACTCTACATGTGTGGAATGCTTACCCTCAGTCAAACTACATATAACCAATTATCTTTCGCTTATGGAAATAGATGTGTTTGGTCTTTTCTGGACTATAGCTTCAAACTACATAAGGCCTAACATTCCAAAAAATTCATGACAGAAAGCAGAAAAAATATTTGCTACACAGGGTTCTGAGTCTGTAGATTGTAATTGGGGAGTTAGTGATTGAAGCTTTTCCTAAACATTTTTCCATTGGACTAATGGCATTTTCGGATATAAAAAATATGATTTTGACTGCAGGTCTTTGTTATTATATGTTACAGAGCCATAAAAGTAATTAGTTTCAGTACGTTCAAAAGTATACTTTGGTGGGAAAGCTCGATGAGTTTCGTTCCCATCTTGTTTACATGATTTGATTATGATCTCATGTTTTTAATGGCAATCCGGACTCCACATTATCAGAGTTATTTATGTATGTTATCATTTTCTGATGTAAAAGGCAGAGTACTTAAATGCCTTGGAAACCTTTTTTTAAATTTGTTTTAATTTTGAATAAGCCCCATGATAACTTTTGTATTCTTGGATTTATTTTATTCTCGAGCAGCCACCGTCCTGATGATAAATGAATAAATTAAAATGGGGAATTTTACACTTAAATCTGTTGGAAGATAGCTTCCAAAAATAAGAAGGCATAATTTTAAAATTTAAATTTCAGCCTTTTATGAGTGAAATCAGAAAGCACTTTTCATGTTGAAATCTGGTTTGCTCTCCCAAAAGCTCTCGATGCTGATGTTCTCAAACCCCCTCAAAATATTCGCAAAATAGTCTAGACCCTAACTTTTTCTTATTTTAAAGGTAAATGGAAGGTGTGGCATTTCAGATGCAATTCAATTGGTCAAACTACCTGATTTAAAGCAAAGAACATTTTACTCATACACTACAGTTAAAATACAAGAAAAGAAATAAGGAATTGGAATAACTTAACTGTATTGGAAGACTTAACAGAGCTATAGACAGAGTAACGATTGCTAATTAACCGTTACATTACAGTAACATCCCAGAAACACTTGGCAAAAAGCACATACAGAAAACAGACCATCTTGTATGTAACTCCAGTGGCAGGAAGAGAACCCCATTTTTTGGCTGTAATTGAGAGAGGAAAAAAATACTTTCCACTTCTTCAAGACCCCAGCAGCAACTGGTGAAAGCTAAAACTAAAAATTCTGGTTCTTTGAGAGCTTGATCACACCCATTCGGGCTGTTTCTATTGTTCCAACATTTAAAAAAAACCAAGGCCTCACAAGCTGATTACTCAAGTGGCTCTGGTAGACATCTTGACATATCTACCTTAAAACCACTCCTCAAAAAAAAACAGGACAAAATACCCCTCTTAAAGCTTCAATATTGTCACACTGGCTCAATTGAACTTTTCAACACTAAGATCAACAGATGTTAAATTGGTAAGGAATTAAGGTATTTGGATGGAAGCAGGTGAGTGGGTCAGCTAAAATGAAGATGATGTATGGATTAGCTCTCATCTGACTGAATGATTGACAGATTTGAGGGTCAGAATAGCTTACGTATGATTTCAGGAAAAGTAGCAAATCCTGGTAATTTATACATGAAGTAATTGTGTCCTACAAATCAGAACAAAGCTAGATTAGATCCTTGATCAGCATTGGAACTGCAAGATTTTATTTGACCTTTGTGGATACCTTGAATTAAATTGACAATGTGTGTGCCAAGACTAACAAGTTGATGGAAATTTTGCAGGGTTGGTTTCAACACTTAGCTTTAATCATTGACTTGTCCGTTACCCTCATCACCAATTGTTACGTCCAATAAGCACCCAGGTTGTTGTAGTAGTTTATTTTCTGCCGCCCTCTCACACTGTCTGGAATGTCAGGCTCAAATTGGGTTTTGAGAGAGTTTAAATTGGACCCATTTTCTCTGGATATAACATACAACTTGAATTACGACTCTGGAGAGTAATTATAACAGTATGCTCACTTCCATTACAAACCCTCTAATGCCCAATTATCAATATGTAGGAACAATTACTAGCAAACAATGTCTTCAAAAATTGAATATATGGAAACAGTAATCAAGTTGGAAAGGGGAATTGACAAGTTAGACTTTGGGCTGAATTCTATGACAAACGGTACCATAATATAAGACCACACCAATAATGTTCATTAGGTTTGTTCCATGTTTCAGCTGTATAGAAGCCAAAGAATTCTCATCAGAAAGGAGAAATAATAGAGGGCAGGTGTTGTCAAACATGCTTTCTGATGATTAGTTGCAAAATGCTATTGACAGCAACAAATAACCACAGCTAATATATGCTGTCTGGGATCAAGTTCAATCAGTCAAAAGTAAAATTGTCCATGAGTCATAGATGGTGTTAATTTGTCAATAAGTGAGATTTCCAATATTATGATAATCTGCCATCTTGTTTGAAATGCAATATTTTGTAGTAAATAGGAGGCAGCAAAAAGAAAATAAAAACACTTAAAACACAATGGTCTTTTGAGTGATATCTGACAATGTACCACTGGGACACCAGTAGTGTTAGTGAGGCAGCTGAAATACCGCAATAAGCAATAGTTAAGAAAGGATATGCAATTTCATCACTTTTCCTGTGGCCAATCAGCAGCAAAATGACAAGGCACAGGAAAGTATTCATAACTCAGGGATTTCATTCCCATAAGCCATTCTTGCTTTCTTTTCCACTACTTACATCAACAGAGGGGAATTACAGCACCGCATATGATGAGAACATTCAAGCTAGCAAGTCAGACACTTAACAAGTCCTGAGATGGAAACTGGGAGAGAAACTGGTCCTATTGCTGTAAACCAACTCTGACACTAAACCTAGAGAATATTAACTTGTTCAGGTATAGCTCCAACAGCAGAAGGCAATAACTAATGCAATTAACAAGAGTAAATTCACAATTTTATTGGGAGAATGGTAAGGTATCAGGCTGGGACTAAAGGGATACCTTATGCTTAGGAATGAACTTTATTTACTAAGGTGCAATGTCATTGCTTACACAATAGATATTACCTCAGAATAGCACATCAACTTAATTTAATTTTTTGATTTGATTTTTAAGAGCTCATATATATAGCCCCTTTATATATTTGAGAGCTTGAATTAAAAATGAACTAGCAATACAGTTTTATATATTGAACAGGATGGAAGTTTATTTTATTACATAATGGATTCTTAAAGTTCCATCAATAGAACAGGATAAGGTTATTGGTTAAAAGATAGCTAGAATGATTTAAAGTTAGTCAGAATAAAAATTACAAATGGAATTGAAAATGAGATTAGGCTCAGTTATTATTACAGGCCTAGGCGAAAGTGAGTACTGCAGATGCTGGAGATTAGAGTCAAGGTTAGAGTAGCCCTGGAAAAACACAACAGGTCAGGCAGCATCCGAGGAACAGGGAAATCGATGTTTCGGGCAAAAGCCCTTCATCAGGAATGCAGGCCTGGCTTCCCTAAAGATTTACTTTCCAAAGTGAAGGAATTGAAAACTTTGAGTCAAATTCAGCTGCTGCAATGGCTTTGCAGTCAAAAGATTGAAGGTTTGTTCCCACATTCCCACAGGTTATTTACCATCAGAACAGGTTTGGAAGGTAGTGAGGCCACTTTGTTTCACTTTAATGGCATTAACTGTTACCAGCAGTGTTCCACAGAGATTGGTGTTGGGTCCACTTTTGTTTGACTTTTATATAAATGATTATATGTAACGATGCTGCTCCTTTGGTTTATTTCTCAGGAGGCTGTAAAAGCACAGGTTCCAAAAGTCTGGGTTTGGAAAGGTTTTAAGGCCAATTTGATTATAGCTAACAGATACTGCCTCAGAAAAAAAGGCTTTCAAGTTTTAAAAAGAGCACTTGTGCAGTGAAAGGGGAGCAGCCAGTTCTCCCAGTTCAGCTTTTCTCTGGTTTGATTTTCCTTTTGACAGTCTGGCTATTTACTGAAGGCAGTCAGGCAATTGACAAAGCTGCTGGACCCAAAGAAGAAGGTACAGGCTTCTCCTCCCTTCTCTCTGATATCTCTCCTGTAAGAATCTGTGTTTGATTTTACCTTTTGTGCCAAAGGGTGTTTACAGGGATTGTTACATGTATTTGGAATAGCATCATTAAGTTGGGATGATCTGGTGCGATTTTGGATAAGTTAAGTTTTTCAGTATTCTGTTTTCTCTTATTTGTGTTTCATTCAGTACTTCTGTAAAAAAAAATCTGTTCTGTTTAAAACTAAGTGGTTTGACCAGCTGCATCCCTTCTGAAATATCTGTGTTACACCTGCTTAAAACAATGAGCAAACTTAGGGTCTGGGCTAATTTCTTGAAATGTCTTCAGGGGGTCTGGCCTGGTCCACAACAAGGTGACAATACAGAAAGCATGGCTAGTAGGTTTGTAGAAGACACCAAGATTGGTGTTAGAATGGATAGTGAAGAAGAATATCGAAGATTAGAAAGTGAATGATCATTTGAGTCAATGAGCTTAAGAGTGGCAGATGGAGTTTATTTTGGATAGATGCAAGGTATTGCATTTTGGTAAAATAAGCAAAGGCAAGATTTATAAAGTTAAAAGCAGGACCTTGGGTAGTGCTATAGAACAGAGAGACCCAGGGATTCAGGTACATAATTCTTTGAAGTTTATTTCACAGGTAGACAAGGAGGTTAAGAAGGTGTTTAGCACACTTGCTTTCATTGCTCAGGCCTTTTGAGTAAAGGAGTTGGACATTATGTTGAGGTTGTACAGGATGTTGGTGAGACCTCTTCTGAAGTGCTGTGTCTAATTCTGGTTTCCCTGTTATAGGAAGGATATCATTAAGCTGGAAAGGATTCAAAAGAGATTTACCAGAATGTTGCTGGGAATAGAGGGTTTGAGTTATAAGGAAAGGCTGGATCAGCTGGGACTTCTTTCACTGGAGTGTAGGCGGTTGAGAGGGGACCCTCTAGAGGTTTATAAAATCATGAGAGGTATAAGTAAGGTGAATGGTGGGTGTCTTTTATCTAGGGTTGGGGGATTTCAAGACCAATAGCACATTTTTAAGATGAGAGGAGAAAGAGTTAAAAAAGATGAGGGCTTTTTTTTACACAGAAAGATTCTGTAAAATGACAGATCTCATTTCCCATGATTCTTTTAGTACTTAATGTTTGTGTAAGTGTGATGTGTCAACTACAGATTGATCAAAGGGAGGATGTGAATGCTGCACTTTGTGGCTCAGGACAGGGTCATGTCCCCAGAACCTGTTCCCTAGCCTGAAATTCTTCAACATCTCCTTCCTCTTCACAGTAAAAAGTAGGGAGATAAAGGCAAATACTCCACTATCCCACTGAAAGTACTTAAATCTTGGACTGTCTCTTAACTTCATAAACTTTTCCAGAGTATGTGTCTGAGTTTAACGGAGGATACATCATAGCAATTACATCACATGCAATATCCAATGAATGTTTAAGTGCCTTATTTTTTCTTCAAAACTGTCAATGATCTAATTACTTTTTCTCCTTCACCACTCTTGCTATAACATGGTCAAATATGTCAGTTGATTCATGCATGCAAATATAGTAAACCAGGCAAACCTGAACAGCTCCAAAGCAAAACCAAACCACAGCAGCTTTTAATACTAACACATCAAATATGGATGTGATTATAACCCATGAGATGTGAAAACAATAGTGATCCACTTGTAAATTAAACACCAGCCATTCAACAATGTTATGCATTTATAGTACCCTTAGCTTGTAAAAGCAAATTGAATGAATAATTTCTTTACTTGTATTGGAGAGTCAAAAGCATAAATATCTGAATGCTGAAGGTAATGGGGTGTGGCATAAGTTCGGGGTAGGGGATGGAAGGGATGAAATCCATGTCATGGAAAGTGTAAAACTGATGGTCCATTCAAGTGGTTACATTGGTGCGTGCTGCATGGAAACAATTGAAAAATGAACAGTAGTAATATACGGTACTGAAAGATTGCAAGCACATGAGCTTCAAAAGCCAACAAGAACTCAAAGGAGGGCTATGTGCTTGCTCTTTCGAAAACGTGTTTACTAAGAGCGAAATCTATCCTAGGCTGTGGTGCAAACAGACTCCAGTAAGTCTTATGGAAATGATAATCAGATAGCATATAATGTAAGCTGCCAATTTGCTTTTACCCACTTATTGTAATGTCCAACCTGAAGCTACCTTCTAACCATGTGTTCGAGGTAAAACAAGAAAGTGGAGTGGATAACCATTGTTGAGTATCTACTGTTGTATAAGAGTGTAAGGACCTGAAAAAGACAACACCAAAGAGTACTTTAAGCACCATTGTTGACTTGTTTATATGGAAGGACATCCCATGCGCTTGTCAGTGATATCAAGTAACATTCCTGATATTTGAATTATAATTTGAACAATCACAATGCTTTATTCTCCCAAAAGCATTTTACTGACAAAAGTTCGCAGTTACAACTATTCTGTGTGTGTGTGATGTTACCTGCCTGTCCTCCAGTTGACTAGGCCTGGTGCAGGAGCAGTCCTCTCGAAGTCTCAGCTTCGGGCTGCTTTGAGTGGTTGTAATCCTTCTTTTCTTCAATAGACACTGACATTTGATTTATCAGTGATGTTGTACTGTTAATTGGTTTATTTTCTGGGGCCACCCTCTTGAACGCCTGTAGTTAGCACCTTTTATCAGTTGTCCAATTCCACACAATAGACATGATGGGTCCACTTGTTGGTGAGGACACCCTGGCTTCAAAGGAATAAGTTCTATAGTGGTATTGTTACAGCCCAATACTCTCAGAAATACCACAATTTACAATTTCTTCCCAGTGAGCTCCTTGTCTTTCAAGAAGGTAATCAAAAGTCTCCAGTTATGAGATTAACTCCTTACTGGTTATCACACTGGGAAGGTTCTGATGAAGAGTTACCAAACTAAAAATGTTAGCTCTGCATTCTTCCCATAGATGCTGCCAGATCTGCTGAAAATTTCCTGCAATTTCCATTTTTGAAACAGGTGAGAATCTTGAACAAGTAAGGCCTCCTATCATAACCCTTCTCATAGTTTCTATATCAATGATGTGGAAGTGCTGTTGTTGGAGTGGGATGAACAAAGTTAAAAATAATACAACACCTGGTTATAGTCCAAAGGATTTATTTGTTGGACTATAACCTGGTGTTGTGTGATTTTTAACAATGTCAATCAAATCTTTATAAAATGCACTTAGTTGCTAATGTGCAATTAATGACATATTGTTTAAGAATAAGGACCTCTTCTCATTAAAGAAATAAATTGTTTTCCTCTACCATGACATATCAAGTGGGATAGGTAGATACCTTCTCTGAAAGAGCATGGTGACCACACTCACCCTACAATTAGCAAATGTGTGGACTTCCTTGTGGAATGAGGTTGTAAGCTATAAAGATTGCTCATACAAGATAGTGAGCAGTGGTCCAGATTCCATTTAGTTGCAGGGAGTAATGGAGGTCTAAGTTTTCTGAATTCACAGCTTAAAGAATTCTGCTTTTGCAGTAGTTAGCAGAAAGAGCTGAACATTAAAGAAACGTACAGAAGAAAATCTTGTGGCAAGATTCCACTAGGCAGACAATCACTGGCAAAAAATTTCAGACCAGGTAGGAGATGCATAGCAGATGGAGTATTACTGCAAGGCTGTTACAGAATGCTTTGGATGCCAGTGATCTGCAGGGATTGTCCCAACTCAAGGTTAGGCTGGAAAGCAAACTGATATCAGAGGTTCCAAGAGTAAAGTTAATGTTCATGGTATGTAAGGGAAAGCTTTAAAACTCAGTGAAGAATTATAGCCTGGAAAAGCTAGAAGCAAAGTAAATTACATAAACTCAGATCGAGCATTGTCTCCATATTGAGCAGTCACTATTAGGCACGACTACAGAGGGAAATCTCCAGCCATAGAAATAATTCAAACTGAGGTTGCTGAACCAGGGACATTGCAAAACTAGAAATAAAGCTGTTTATTTCTTGGTGAGAATACCACGTACTTGTTAATGAGGCATTTTAATTCAGATTTTTATCGCAAACAGAAGCTCAATGTGCCAGTTCATGATAATTGCTTTCCCAGACATTCTGGAGGCTGTGGTCACTATTAAATGCTTCCAATGACTGACACATGGACACAAACATTGCTAATTGCTTCTTCTGACATGCTCCAGGCCATGTATGATATGCACAGCTTTGCCTGACTGGGACTCAAGGCCTGAGCCAATGCTAATAGGTTCTTCTGGTGACAGACATTTCAGGTCAATGCTAACGATTTCCTTTGACAAATGCAGCAGACTCCAGATAATGCTCAATGTTTCCCAAATGAGTGCTCCAGGCTCCAGTTAGTGCAGACTTTCTTTCCTGACATGTTCCAGAGGCAATCAATATAAACTCTTGAGGCTGGAATCAATGCTGATTGTTTTCTGCAATGACCCATGCTCAAGCCTTGGATTGATGCTGACTTCTTTCTGCAAATCATGTTCCAACTCTCAGCCCTGCCTGCTTATTCAAGGAATGGATGTTTAAAGCTCCAGCTCCTCAAGCCTTTGTCACCTTGATTAATTTTCCTATTCCAGGTCAAAGTTACTGCTGAATACATTTTTGATGGGCAGCCAGTCGATGCCAAAGACTTCATCTCACTAACAATGGAAGTTTCATTAAATGTAAAAAAACACACAACACCAGGCTATAGTCCAACAGGTTTATTTGGAAGCACTAGCTTTCAAAACGGTGCTCCTCCATCAGGTGGTTGTGGAGTATAAGATTGTAGAACACAGAATGGAACCACTTCTCGCCTTTAAACAGCCACCAAACCTCAAACAGATCATTGTTCGCAGCAAACTGCCTGGCTTTCAGGGCACCATACAACCCTGTCTCAGCAGACCCTGCAAGGCCTGTTAGAGTGTCGACACAGATACCACCATTACATCTAGAGACACCACCCACCATGTATGTGTCAGGTACTCATGTGACTTGGCCAACATTGTCTATTTTATACGCTACAGGCAAGGATGCCCTGAGGCATGATACATTGGCAAGACCAAGCAAAGGCTATAAACAATGAGGTAAAAACAATGACTGCAGATGCTGGAAACCTATGGCAATGGATGAATGGACACCGTGCAACAATCGCCAGCAAGGGCTGTTCCCTCCCAGTTGGGGAACACTTCAGCGATCCGGGACATTTGGCCTCGGATCTTTGGGTGACCATTCTCCAAGGCAGACTTCGGAACAGGCAACAACACAAAGTGGCTGAGCAGAGGCTGATGGCCAAGTTCAGTACCCATGGGGGATGGCCTCAACTGGGACCTTGGATTCATGTCACACTTACAGGTGGCCACACACACACACACTCCTACAGACCTATATACTCATGCACAACCTCTCTTATACACAAGATTGCTTTCGTATGCTCACACATGCACACCCACTCTGTCACAGACTTATATCCCTTTACACTCACACTCACACACATACACAGACTCTCTCACAGACACTCATGCTGCACAACCTCCCCCCCCCCCCCCCCCAACATGCACACATATATAAGTTTGTGGGATGAATGTTTACCAACAGAATTACATTTTATTTTGCTCAAAAACTGCATGAATCCATGTAAGATTCTGTAAAGCATATTTTTAGATTAGAATTAGTCTGAATATTGGGGCACAGACAGACTGACACAGGGCACCTCACACCTTCAATGCATTGTCTGAGATGACATGGCACCTATTGTTAAAGTTCACTTGAGAATGTAACTTTTAAAAAAAGGTTCTAGGATTTACATACGAAAGAACTGAAACCAACATGGTCATTCTAAAAGATGAGAGACTTAACAAACAATCCAGGTCTTTTTCAATATATAATTTCAATTGATTCACATTGTAAACTTTTGCAATAAATTCTGTGTCTTACGATTTTATACTCCACAACCAATCTGATGAAGAAGCAGCGCTCTGAAAGCTAATGCTTCTAAATAAACCTGCTGGACTATAATCTGGTATTGTGAGATTTTTAACTTTGTCCACCCCAGTCCAACACCAGCGTCTCCAAATCATTAAATGTTGACTAATATCTCTGTGTAGCTAAGTAAGATCAAGGTTGACTTGAGGACAATAGAAACCTAGAAAACAAGGGTAGGAGCAGGCCATTCAGCCCTTTGAGGCTATTCTGTCATTCATTATGGTCTTGGTTGACCATCCGCCTCATTAGTCTCTTCCTGATGTTCCCCCATATCCTTTTATCCCTTTAGTCCTAAGTGTGATCTCCCACTCCTTCTTGAAATCACTTTTGATTTCAATTGCTTTCTGTGGTAGTGAATGCCACAGGCTCCCCACTCTCCATGATTCTCAGCTAAGAGCAGAAGAGTTGACTAACTTTTCTTAATTCTATTTTACTGTAGTCTGAACTTGTACCAGTTGATTAAAAATGTGGACACAGAGGTCTGAACTTACATAAGCAACCATAAATCTGAGTAAAGTGTAATGGTTATGCAAGCAAACTAATAATCCAAACATTGTGGATTCAAACACATTATAATGGTTTGAGAATTTCAACGCAATTTAAAAACCTTGGAAAAGTACTGTTATCAGCACATCAGAGCTAGGAATTCTGATGACTCCCCAGAGCCAGTCTGCTATCTACAAGGCATAAATCAGGAATGTGATGGAAAACTTTTGCTTGCTGAGATGAGCACAGCTTCAAAAGCACTTATGAAGCGTACAACACGCAGGACAAAGCAGTTCACTTGATTAGTATCTGATTCACCACTTTTGCTATTTAATTTACTAGCAGCTCCCGAAAGTAAGATTTCCTCACCATGAAGGGTGGTAATCCAAAGGAGCTTGTTTAACCCCCCTCCAGAGCTTTATGAGCACAGACAGGCTTTTGAATAACCTCCTGTTGACTGGACATTGCCTTACCTTCAGGAGATCGCACTGAATGCCTCATTGCAATTTCCTACTCATAGTAATTCAAGCATCTCATCATAACCATAGTTTGCTATCTGTTCTCTATAGCTTCAACACAATTACTATAATGAGCTGCCTAAAAGTAACAAATAGGTCATGATTTATTTACCTTAGTCCTCTCTCCTCTTGGTTACCAATCCTAAAATATCAATAACAGAAAAATTGAAAAGATTTAAGTATTTCAAACCTAATATTTTTGCAATATGCTTAAAGGAATATTCCTGTTGAGAATCTCTCTTGGAAGCAGTCTTTACTCAGAAGTGTTCTCACTCATTACGCATTATTGTGAGGAACTGAGTCAGATTTTGAGGTGGATTCAATTTCTTCAGGCTACTTATAAAACATGCTGAAGTAATTTTGCACCACATGAGAGGTATCAAGAATTATTTTCTGATGTTCTGTGTTGCGGTGAAAGCAAATCAAGCAAGGGTATAATTCATTATAGCACATTGTCAGCTTTTTACTGTGTTATACATTAACATTCTAACAGAAACCGACAATGAGGGGAGGTACAGATAGCCATTAATTTTGTATTTTGCTATTATTTATTATAAAGACATTTATTTGCTTTTTAGACGTCTCCATTAAGTGTTTTTAAATGTTCCTGTTTTTCACAAATCACAATCTATAAAGTATTTGTTAAATAAAGTAATTAGAAGAAAACCAAAGGCAATATCTCTATCATATGTTCAACTGTAGTCTTGTAACTTATAATCTTAGCTTGCATAAGATGTGTGTAATTGAAATATTGATGCATTGACAGTTCCTTAGATGTAATTACTAAGAATAATATGTGCAGTGCATCTAACAAGACAGCAAAGGCAGTATGTGTTGTTAAATAGAGATCGAGCACCACCATCGTTTTTATAGAGCCCTGATCACCAGATAAATGTTTTATCGTGTTCTCAAAAGTTTGAGCATCCTTGCTAATCTTGATACAGAAAATTCCTCATCTTCTCAAAAATACAACGTAATCAAATTTAACAGATCTTCTGTTTCCTGCCAGCCAGTTCCCTGCTGCTTCTTCCAACTGCTCTTTTTCACAGTAAATCAAGATTAATTTAAACTAATAATTAAATCATGTTGTGCACCATTCTCATACATATGCTGAGCATGCAGATATCTCATTGTTTTACAGGGTAGGGAGGTTACAAGAGGATCTTTTACAAAGACGATCTGGGGAGTCTTTCCCAATATTCTGACCAATAGTTATCTCTCAGCCACCAGCTCAGCATTAGGATTAAAAACTAAAGCAGTTTCAACAGACTCAACTACAAGCTCCTGCCTCTGAACCACTCTCAATCTGCAGTGCCTTCATAGGATTTGGACATCGCTGGTCAGGACATCATTTATTGCCTATCCCTAATTGACCTTGAGAATGTGGTGGTGAGCTGTCTTCTTGAATCACTCCTGCCCTTGGTTTGTCACAATGCCTACAGTGTTGTTAGGGTGCAATAACTGTGAAGGAACACAATATTGTTCAAACAAAGATGATGTGTTGCTTCATGGGAAATTGAAGTTGGTGGTGTTCTCATGCAGATGTTGCTACTGTCTTTCTAGGTGCTGGAGATCAAAGGCTTGGAAGGAACTATCAAAGAAGCCTTGGTGAATTTATCCAGTGTGTCTTCAAGATAATATACATTGCAGTCAAAGTGCAAGAGGGGTGAAAAGAGTATTGAAGGGAATGGATGAGATGCCATTCAGTGGACTACTTGGCTCCGAATGGTGTTGAGTTTCTTAAGGTATTGTTGAAACTGTATCCACCCAGGCATCACACTTCTGAACTACATTGGACGATAATATTCAACAATGATGGACAAGCTTTAGAGAGTCTGGAAATTAATTATCTGTCAGAAAATTCAGCCTTGGACATGCTGAATTGCTGGTCCAATTCAATTTCTTATCAATGGTAACTGCAGGGTGTTGTTAATGTATGGGATTCAGTGATGGTAAGGGTATTGAATAACAAGTACAAATGCTTAAATTCTGTCTTGTTTAAGATCATTGTTGTCTGACATTTGTGTAGTGCAATTGTAACTTCCACTTATCTGTCAAGGCCTGCATGTTATCCAGGTCTTCCTCAGATGGACATAGACTGCTTCAGTATCTGAGGGGTCATAATTTTCACTGAACGTTGTTCTATCATTTACATGCATCCCTACTTCTGACCTTAAAAGGAGGCAAGTTAATTGATAAAACAGCTGATGATTCAACTGTGAGGACACTACCCTGAACAAATCCTGCAGCAATGTTCTGGGACTGAGAAATATTTGTCAGGCAGTTGTATAGCCTTTTACCGATCCTGTAATCTTTATCTATATGAAGCCAACAGATTACAAGAGTCATAAAAGTTCTACCCAGTTGAAAAGTGGATTTATTAGATTAGATTAGATTTTATTGTCACGTATACCCCAGTACAAGAGTACAGTGAAAGGTGTACAACGTTGCTACTCTCCGGTGCTGCCTTAGAATGCAATGGTTAGAATTAAAAACAAGCACAGAAATTAACAAAATAGAAACAACAAGGAAAGAAGATGTCCAGATCACCCTTGTCGCTGCCTCCACAAGTCTTGAGCCAGGCTCACCAACACCGCCAGTTCTGTACCCACCAACAGTGCAGTGTCACCATTGTTGCACCCACCACTTCACCACCACAGATGCTGCTGCCTCAAAGCCTGCACCTCAGTGCTGCCGGTGCCGGATGTACTAACATCAAAGGTGTCACATTCCGGAACCATCATTTGCCGCTGTGCAGTAGGACATTTCAGCTTAAGCTCCCATGCACCATCCATTTATTTTTCCCATTTGTGTTTTTTTTCCTCTCTCTATCTTCTCAGTGACATCCTGAACTATCAGCCTCAGCATGAATTCAGACTCTGCCTCAGCACGGACTATGCGAGGTGTCCTTTCTGCCTGGTGTGGCATACTCTCGGGCTAGTGTGACGCCCTCTTGGCCTGGTGCAGTGGTGTCCCAGCACAGTATGGTGATCTCCCAGCTTGGTGTGGTGGTCTGTCTGTCACCCAAGGCAGTGTCTCTGCTCGGCAGGGCCTCAGTGTAGACTTAGAGTCATAAAGTCATAGAGATATGCAGTATGGAAACAGACCCTTCAGTCCAACTGGTCCACGCCGACCAGATATCCCAACCCAATCTAGTTCCACCTGCCAGCACCTGGCCTATATTCCCCCAAACCCTATTCATAAGCCCATCCAGATGCTTTTTAAATGTTGTAGTTGTACCAGCCTCCACCACTTCCTCTGGCAGCTCATTCCATACATGTACCACACTCTGCATGAAAAAGTTCTCCCTTAGGTCTCTTTTATATCTTTCCCCTCTCACCATAAATCTATGCCCTCTAGTTCTGGACTCCCTGACCCCAGGGAAAAAGACTTGGTCTATTTATCCAATCCATGTCCCTCATGATTTTATAAACCTCTATAAGGTCACCCCTCAGCCTCCAATGTTCCAGGGAAAACAGCCCTAGCCTATTCAGCCTCTCCCCATAGCTCAAATCCTCCAACCCTGGTAACATCCTTGTGAATCTTTTCTGAACCCTTTCAAATAGGAATACAATAGGAAGGAGACCAGAATTGCATGCAATATTCCAACAGTGGCCTAACCAATGTCCTTTACAGCCGCAACATGACCTTCCAACTCCCGTACTCAATACTCTGACCAATAAAGGAAAGCACATCGGTCGGCTTCTTCACTATCCCATCTACCTGCGACTTCACTTTCAAGGAGCTATCAACCTACACCCCAAGGTCTCTTTGGTCAGCAACACTCCCTAGGACCTTACCATTTAAGTGCATAACTCCTTCTAAGATTTGCTTTCCCAAAATGCAGCACCTCCCATGTATCTAAATTAAACTCCATCTGCCACTTCTCAGCCCATTGCCAAAACTGATAAAGATCCCGTTGTAATTTGAGGTAACCTTCTTTACTATCCACTACACCTCCAATTTTGGTGTCATCTGCAAACTTACAAACTATACCTTTTATGCTCACTTCCAAATCATTTATATAAATGGTGAAAAAGTAGTGGACCCAGCACCGATCCTTGTGGCACTCCACTGGCCACAGGCCTCAGTCTGAAAAACAACGCTCCACCACCACCCTCTGTCTTCTACCTTTGAGCCAGTTCTGTATCCAAATGGCTAGTTCTCCTTGTATTCCGTGTGATCTAACCTTGCTAATCAGTCTCCCAAGGGGAACCTTGTTGAATGCCTTACTGAAGTCCATTTTGATCACATCTACTGCTCTGCCCTCATCAATCCTCTTTGTTACTTCTTCAAAAAACTCAATCAAGTTTGTAAGACATGATTTCCCATGCACAAAGCTATGTTGACTGTCCCTAATCAGTCCTTGTTGTTCCAAATACAAGTACATCCTGTCCCTCAGGATTCCTCAAATAACTTGTCCACCACCAATGTCAGGCTCACTGGTCTATAGTTCCCTGACTTGTCGTTACCACCTTTCTTAAACAGTGGCACCATGTTTGCCAACCTCCAGTCTTCCAGGCTTCACCTGTGACTATAGATGATACAAATATCTTAGTAAAAGGCCCAGCAATCACTTCCCCAGCTTCCCACAGAGTTCTAGGGTACACCTGATCTGGTCTTGGGGATTTATCCACTTTAATGCATTTCTAGACATCCAGCACTTCCTCTTCTGTAATCTGGACACTTTGCAAGGTGTCACCATCTATTTCCCTACATTCTATATCTTCCATATCCTTTTCCAAAATACTCATTTAGTATCTCCCCCATTTTCTGTGGCTCCACACAAATGCCTATTCTCTCCCTAGTTACCCTTTTGTCCTTAATGTATTTGTAAAAACCCTTTGGATTCTCCTTAACACTATTTACCAAAGCTATCTCATGTTCTCTTTTTGCCTTCCTGCTCTGTCTCTTAAGTATACTCCTACAGCCTTTATACTCTTCTAAGGATTCACTTGATCTATCCTGTCTATACCTGACATATGCTTCCTTCTTTTTCTTAACCAAACACTCAATTTCTTGAGTCATCCAGCATTCCCTATACCTACCAGCCTTTCCTTTCACCCCAACAAGAATATATTTTCTCTGGACTTTCGTTATCTTATTTCTGAAGGCTTCCCTTTATCTGCAAACATCTGCCCCCAATCAGTTTCAAACGTTATTGCCTAATACCATTAAAATTAGCCTTTCTCCAATTTAGAACTTCAACTTTTAGATCTGATCGATCTTTTCCATCACTATTTTATAACTCATAGAATTATGGTCACTGGCCCGAAAGTGCTCCCCCACTGACACCTCAGTCACCTGCCCTGCCTTATTTCCCCTGATCTCGTGGTGATCCAAGAGCAGTTCCCCCACCCTTGTGAGACTCAAACTGAGGCTCAGTGCAGTCTGGAGGCTAGGTGCTGACGTGGACTGGGTTGGAAGGATGGCTATTCTAAACATTTTACTTCTCCATTTTCCTAATTTAGTCCCATGATCTGTAGAGATGGACTTCTTATTTCTTTATTGCTCTAGTTTCTTTTTCCTTAAGAACTTGCACTAAAGAATCTGTACCTGGGTACCTTGCTGATGTCTAAGGTATCAGTCTTGGAATCAGTTGACCTATCAATGTCTACAAACTTCCTGAACAAATGCAAGAATGTAACCCTATGAACCAGTGTTGACATCAGAGCGGCCATTGATGCCAGTGCCACCTCCACCGCTTCGAGTCCTGCGCTAGGCACACCCAATGTCGAAGTCACCACACTCTGGCACCTTCTCTTGCCGCTGGGTCCACACTCGCTGTTGTCACCGATGTTGCCATTCCACCATACCCCTGCTCCACAAGGACAGAAGGTAAGAGATAACTGTAGAGAAAACAAAAGTAGAAAGAAGAAAGAAAAGAAGAGAAATGGACAGAAGAAAGCAGAGGACAAGCAGGAGCTCAGACATTGCTACTCTGCCGCCGCCATCTTGTAACTAACAAGGTTTTTTCAAGGTTTAGAACTATAAGAATCCTTCCGGTTAATTCATGGCCTGGACTAGTAATCACAAAGCTTGTTTCTCATCCATTGTTGTTGTCTTCAACTCTTCTACCAGCTTTTTATACATCCACTGCATGAGGAATTGTTGAGAGCTATCTGCAACTGAATGTATGAGAACAAAGCCATTTTAATAGCTTTAAAAAGATTACAAAGAAGTAGATTTTAAAATATATCAGTACAAGGAATGGGTTGATCTTGAGTCACACAGATTGTCTCCAGTGAAGTAACCTTTATTGAACCTTAATGTATACTTCAGCACAAAGTCATTTGCATTGTTATGTGCACTGAGAGTCCACCAAATGAAAAAGACAGGGTGAGTGGGTAAAACTTGGCAGATGGAATATAATGAAGGAAAATCTGATCTTATATAGTTTTGGCAGGAAGAATAATGGAGCTGAATATGATTTAAATGGAGAAAATCTGCAGAGAACTGCAACATAGAGGGATTTGACATCATCATGTACGAATCACAAAAAGCTAACATCCAAGTTCAGCATATATTTAGGACGAGGGATAATGGTTAGTGAAGAAGATTATGTAAGAGTACAATGGGATCTTGACCAGATGGGCCAATGGGCTGTGGAGTTGCAGATAGAGTTTAATTGGTAGAAATGTAAGGTGTCGCGTTTTGGTAAGACAAACCAGGCAGGACTTACACAGTTAATGGAAGGACCTTGGGGAATGCTGTCGAAGAAAGAGACCTAGGAGTCCAAGTACATAGTTCCTTGAAAATGGCAGCACAAGTAGACAGGGTGATGAAGAAGGCATTTGGCACACTTGCCTTCATTGGTCACAAGAGGCAACCTTTTCACTCAGAGGGTGGTGCATATATGGAATGAACTGCCAGAGGAAGTGGTAGGTGCAGGTACAGTTACAGCGTTTAAAAGACATTTGGACAGGTATATGAATAGGAAAGGTTTAGAGGAATATGGGACAATGGGAGGGAGATGGGACAAGATTAGTTTGGGCAACCTTGTCGGCATGGATGAGTTGAACCGTCAGATCTGTTTCTGTGCTGTGCTTCATGAATCTATAATCATCTTTCTTTGTAGTAAGTATGACTCTGAACAGTGGAGAGATCTGTTCTGGTTCTGACTGACTCTGATGATGCTTATGCTCCTTGATGTCAAGTTCAGTCTCTCCCTTCACTCACTTCAGTGCAGCTCTTTTATTCATGCTTGGATGGAGCCATCATAAGGTTAGGAGCTGAGTAGTCCTGCAAGAACTCAAACTGAGCATCGATGAGGAGGTTGTTGTTGATTGAGTGCTACTTGATTTCACTGTCAACAACTTCGACCACCACATTGCTGCTGAGTGAAGACAGTCCTGACACAGCAATAATTGACTCAGTTGGATTTGTCCTGCTTTTAGTGGATAGAACAAATCTGAGCATTTTTCGACGTTTTTGCGTGGATGCCAGTGTGGTCGAACAGCTTGGCCAGAAGCACAGGTAATTTTCCAGCATAAATCTTCCGTACTATTGCCAGAACATTGTCAGGGCCCATTGTCTTTGCAGCATCCAATGGCTTCAGCCATTTCTTCATAGCACTTGGAGTGCATAAAACCTACTTCAGCTGTGCATTAAGGACACCTTGTGTTTATTCTTATCCACTATGTTGGCCATTGTTAAACATCTGTTAACCAATTAGTGAAGGAAAGACTAGAAGTCATTCTTTGTTCAGGTTTAGATTTAATCACAAAGTGAAACATTATGACTGTATAGCTCATAACTTTACAACCCACCACTAATTTCAATAAGTGTCCCTTTTTATCTGCATAGGCAACTATCCAATGAGTGCCCCGAACTGTATGCATTAAATATTAATTTATACGATTTTCAGTCACCACACTTGCAACCAGAATTGTGCATCTGCTTACTAGTTAACATAGGGCATGCAAATCAGATACACCTCAACCTAATTTCTTGTTCAGCACTTCAGTTGTTCCTTTTTCTTCTGCCACTATCATGTAAAAACGCCATAATTGATACTAAATGTTTGCTCAATGTTGCGAGAACATACACCACACAGCCTCAACAATGAATTCACCAGTTTCCAACTCTCCCCACCATCCCAGATCCAACTCTCGAACTCGGCACCATCCTCTTGACCTGACCTACTTGTCCATCTTCCTTCCCACCTATCCGCTTCATCCTTCCCACCAACCTATCATAATCACCTCCAACCTGCATCCACCTATTGCCATCCCACTTACCCCAGCCCCCTGCCTATTTATTTCTAAGCATCCCCCCCCCTTCACCCTCCCCCATCCTGATGAAGGGTCCTGCCCAAAACAACAACTCTCCTGCTCCTTGGATGCTGCCTGACCTGCTTTCTCCAGCACCACACCTTATCGACTCCAACTCAACCTGCAGTCCTCACTATCTCCTCTAGTTCTATTAGATTGTCAGTGGTAAATGATAAAGATTTTCAGAATATTTTGTTCTTTTGCCATTCATTTAAACAATCACTTCCAAATGATATAATCTTTCTCAGAAATAGTACATTAAAATTCTGGAAAATCTTATTCACTATAGTATAGCATTGCCACTCTAGTTTTAATGCAAAACCACTCAGAATGCACAAATTGCTGTTGTTTAGAAAATGAAATGAAAGAGACTGTCACAAATCATGTGTGCATCCAATTATTTAACCAATATTCATTGCTGTTTTCAGTTTCACATTTCACAGACCAGAATTTGGATATAATGGAAGTAAACAATTGAGATAGGGCACTTAGATGTTCAGAAACGAATTTACTGCCTATGTAGTAACTAATTCAATATAGATTTGAGAGTAAAACCAAATGGTTCATAATGTGCTTAAAATCACATTTGGTGATCCTGTTTCTCCTTGACTCCTCTGCTCTTATACCAGATATATCCTACAATAAACCACATTTACTGGCAGATTGATAACAGTAGTGCGTCCCTCTTCAGGTTTTCACTGCACTTGGGTTTGTATTGCATATCACTTATCTGTATTTGAGTGTTAGCTTAATCAATGACTCGAATGAAGGGACCAAATGTGTGATTGCTGCATTTACTGATGACCCAAAGATACATGGGAGTCTAAGGACATATGGAACATGCAAATTTATTTGCCCATTTTGGAACAACCATCTCAAATCCCTCCACCTTGTTTATTTCTTCTAAACCTTCAAAAATTTCTCAAAACATACAACATAAATTTTAACACAAATACTTATGTGAATATACAGCTGTGAATCGCTGCTGTGAGGAAGATACATAAGTGGTCTGAAAAGAAATTACATAGTTTATTCAGTACGCAAATGTTTTGTTGATAGAGTATAATGTGGGAAAATGTGAATTTATCCATTTTGACAGGATAAATAGAAAAATAATGCATTAGTTAAATAGACAGAGATTGCATAAATTACAAAAAGTTAGTATGAGGGTACAACAAATGAGTAGGAAGGCAAATTGAATATTGTTGTCTATTGCAAAGGGAAATAGACCCCTTACCTCAGCTACATGGAGATGTTGGTGAAACCACATCTGGATGCAGTGGACTGTTTTAGTCTCACTTCAGAAAGAATATAATTGCATTAAAAGTAGTTTCAATGAGAGTTTGGTCTAAATCCATTAGAGTTAGAAGAATGAAAGATAATCTTATTAAAACATATTAGATCCTGTGCATTCTTGACAGAGCAGATGTTAGGTTATGTTTCCCCTATGGGAGAGACTTAGAGCTAAGGGAGATGCTCTAAAAGTAAGACGTCTCCCATTTAAAGTAAAACAGAGGAATTTTATTTTATTATTCAGAAGATGATTAGGCTGTGAAATTCTCTTGCCTAGGGAACATTGGTCTAATTGAATATTTTCAAATGTAAGTTGTCTTTACTTGAGAATTTGTGGTGAACCATTCTGTGCTGCTCCTGAAACTTCATCATTACGTTATCCAGTCCCAAGAATGAACGAGAATAAATGCTCCTAACAAGAATATTAAGCTTGCTAACAAAATAACAAATAATTTCACTACATCATTTAGGCTTCTTAAATAATTAAAATATCTGAGACAATGAGATTGCTAATACTGGAAGGCAGTTCAACTTTTCAAAACAGCTTTGAATCTGATCTGATTTCTTAAATTATTCAATTTAAGTATGATTCAATACTATTCTGGTTCCATGGGCCAAGTTTCCAAAGCAAATTTTGGATCTTAACAAAATTTCTAGCAATTTTTACATGTAACTGGGCATGAAGCATGTTGACTTTCCAGTTAGTGGTGTTCAGTACCTCAAAGTTGCAGGAGCTATCAGTCAGGTTCTAACAGCAAAGGAAGGTGGAGGCCATATTGGGGCCTGCTGCTACCATGCTAGGATTGTCAGGATGATAAATCTTTCAGAATGAGAGCAAACAAACTAAACTGTATATTCTGGCTCAAACTACATGATGACCTGATAACTTGCATCAATGAAACATAAAGCTTTATTTGACCCTATTGTAGTCCCAATGCGATTGTTTGCCAAAATAAACATTCAAATTTGCATTCTGAACTCTACATGCCCAAAAACAAGCTCCTGAAGGAGCTTTGAGGCTCTTATTTGTTGATGGATCCTGCCAACACAGAAAATATAAGACTGAACCTGGGAATCAGGATCCCTAGTCAACCTCCAGGGTCACAACTTACTGCAACAAGTTCCAAACCCACCAACATTTTAAGATCCAACCTTATTACGAGAGGGTTTATTTTTTACAAATATAGGTATCAATGATTTTGAAATGATATAACAAAAATTTATTCAGTTTAATGTTTTCCTGCACTATCTTTTTTAACATGAGCCTATAAAGCAGATTAAAGATTCTGTCTGTGTGGCTTCCATTCATTACACCACACGATTGTCCTTTTTACCTGCCTTGAAGAATGTAGGCAGACCCCACAAAGGTCCAAACCATGAGGGAATCCTGCCATCTTGCAAACAAAAGCCAGGTAGATGTTATCAGAATAATGTTAAAAATTACTGAAATTAATTACCATGGTTGTTTGGAAAGTTAAATAACCTTCCAGTATTGTGTCATCATTGGCTCAGATTTTTAATTATTCACAACGTTCCTGCCATCTGGGAATACTGGCCTGAAACTAACATGTGCAATGTCTTTTTTTACTTCGTCACAAACTTCGCACATTAACATTGACTCCATTCATCTCTATGTAAGAGCATAAAAATGTTAAGAATAGGAGTAGGAGTAGGCAATTCAGCCCTTGGAGCATGGCTTACCATTTGATATGATCATGGCTGGTCTCTTATTGGCCTCAGCTTCACTTTCCTGCCTGGTCCCCATAAACCTTCATCCCATCCATTACTAATTAAAACTTTGTCTATCTTCGCCTTAAATTTTAATCAATGTCTCAGCATCTACTGGATAATGAATTCCACAGGTTCACAGCCCTTTGAAAGCAGCAATGACTTCTCACCTCTGAATAAGCCTCTTTCACAATAAATACCAGAATTCTATTTGCCTTTCTTATTAACTGCTGGACTAGTTTTCTGCAATACATGCACAAGGACACTCAGGTTCCTCTCCACTGAAACACTCCGAAGTTTCTTTACATTTTTATTCCTCTGAATGGATAACCTCACAATTATCCACATTATACTTGCATCTCTTCAATGTGAAGTCTCCCTGGAAATTGCTCAAAGCTGACTCGACCATTTTCAATCTTGGCTACATAATTGAAACTATGATTAGCTACAGACCCCTGATCTGCTCCATCACTAAAACTGCTTAACTTCACATTTGTAGCATTGCCAATCTGTCCCAGACTTAGCTCATCCACAGCTGAAATGCTCATTCAGGCTTTTTCACCCTCTTCTAGACTTAGATTATTCCACTTCTATCCCCAGCAGCCACAATCTTGCATTTGCAATGAACTCAAGGACATCCAAAACTTAACTGCCTGCATCTTAATTGTCCCCAAGTTCCTTTTACCCATCATCCCTGTGCTTACATATTGGATCCTGTTCAAAAAGTGCCATAATTTTAAAATGCTCATGTTTGTTTTCAAATTGTTTCATGGACTTTCCCATCTCCATCTCTGCACTCTCAATCCTCCAAGATCTCTGCACCTCTCCATTTCTAGCCTCTTGTCCATCCCCAATTTCATTGCTATAATATTGGTAACCATGTGTTCGGCTGCCTCCCTCTCTTAGCCTCTGCCTCTCTGCATCACTTTCCTCCCTTTAGGATAGTCTAAGCATTTAGTTGTCTCTCTTACTATGTCCTTATATGGTGTGGGTTCAAATATTGTTTCATAATATACCTGTGAACCTCCTCCAGAGGTTTTACAATATTTTAAAGTCACTAAATAAATGTTATGGTGCTGCTTTTGTTGTTAACTATTCTAGTTTTTCCCCAGATCCCTTTTTTCAGAAATCTTCTGTTTTCATCTGTCTACTACATTTTCCACTTCAGATCTCACTTTTACCTTCTTCTCGAAATAAGTCAGTCTTCCCCTAACCTACATGCCATGTACTAACCTGAGCTATAGGTAGATCACTTTCTGCATTTTACATGAGTCACCACCAAGTATATTTCCTCAAACCTATCCCTTCCTGTTTCACAGAGCCCATTATTCACAGGGCATATCAATTGTATCAGAACAAGACCTGAATGCATTATTTCCAAATCGCTCTCTGGCTAGATATAGTAGATGGTCCTGACTAACTTTAATTTAGACACAGCTTGAATTTTAATATTAGTGAAAGAGATAGCATAAAGGAGGTTTTTAAAGAGCTGAATAATGAAGTCTGTTTTGTATTGATTTCAGTTACACTGCAGACAATGTGAAGCTAAAAATTCAGACTATTCCCTTTCTTTACAATGGTCTCATTCTAAAATTAGCTTGAATGATTAGGCACCAATGAGAAGTAAAATGTTATTAAGTTAATGATTAAACTTCCCATGAAAACAAATCATAATAATAGACTATCGGCACCAGATAATATTTTAGACTCCCATTTTCCCAATATATATTCTTTCATTTTCGCAAGTGTCATCCCATTTCCTGCTGACCAATGATAGTGGAACTTTAGGATTTGTAGAAGGAGATAACACTCCTCAGGTAACAAAATGCTTGGTTACAGCTTCTGATAATGTGGGTGAATAGGCCAGCAAAGGGCTAGCATTCTTAGATTATGGCCAGATTTCTTTGCAGCAGTCCAACAAGAAAGGAGGCATTGCTAAATCTAGTTCTTGGGGATGATGGGGGTAATTCAAGTGTCAGTGGATAACATCCAAAGGTAGTGATCATTGTATCATAATGGTTAAGATGATGGTGGAAAATGGGAGTGAACAATCTACAATAAGAATTATCTACTGGCAAAGAGACATCGTCAATGGGGAAAGAATGGAGCAATGCTGGAACGACAGGAGCCAAAGATTGATGAGGAAAACAATAGCTGAACAATAGGAGACCATCAAAGAGAAGATGATGGGCACCATCAAGATAAGACAAACAAATACACAACTGTCAGGATGATGAAGGAGATAGAAATTAACTTAAATAAGAAAAGGTGTATTATTGACATGTGTCAGGTGGAAAATATAACTGCGAGCTAAGCTGAATGAAAATGATGCAGAAGAGAGTAGAGAAAACAAATAAAGAGTAGTGAAGAGAGGAAAGTAAAATGAAAGAAACCCAGCAGATCTGACAGCATCTGCCGAGAAAGAGAGAGTTAACATTTCTATTTCAGTCTGACCCTTTTCAGAACTATGAGAAACAATTGGTATCCAACAGTCAAGAACATCCCAAAGTCTTCCAATGCACCTAAGTGGTAAAAAAGTGGTAAAAGGAGGAGTAGGTCAAATAAGGGCCAAAAAGGGCTTATTCATGGATACAGGAGGTATGGCAAAGATGTTAAATGAATATTTTGCATCTGTATTTACCCTTGAGGCAGATTTTACCCAGGCCATGGTGAAAGTGAAGGACGCCCAGTCACTGGAAGGGTTTATATTGAAGAGGACTAGGAATTGGATAAGCTGTCAATAATTAAAGTTGATAATATCCCAGTGTCAAATGAGATGCATTCAAGAATGTTGTAAGCTATGAGAGTGGAAATTCCAGAGGAAATGACAATAATCTTTAAATATTCCCTTGGCTTGGGTGCTGCAGGAAGAATGAAGTATCATAAACATTACATCTTTGTTCAGAGAATATTGTAAAGCTAAACCTCGCATTAACAGACCAGTCAATTTAACTTCAGTGGTGGGGAAACTTGCAGAAACAATTATTCAGGATAAGAATAATAGCCACAAAGAAAATTACGTGTCAATTCAAAATACTCAATGGATTTCTAAAGGGAAAATCTTATTTAACTAACTTCCTGAAGCCTTTTAAGATGTTACAGAGACAATTTATGTGGGGAAGATTGTTAATGGGGTCTACATGGATTTCCAAAAGGCTTTAGATGCTGTACCAAACAAAAAAAACTGTGAGAAAGTTACAGGTCAAGGAATAAAAGGATAGTTGAAAACAGGGCACAACATTGACTAAGGGATAGGAAACAGAGTAATGGCTTATGGATAGTCTCTCTGACCTGTTGAATTTGTATGTTAGTTTTCATGAAATATTCATGAGGACCTTCAAATTCTTCTGTGCCACAGTTTTATGCAGTCTTTCTCAATTTAAATAATATTCAACCCCTCTATTCTTCCTGCCAAAATGCATAACTTGATATTTTTCCACATTATGTTCATCTGCCAAGTTTTTACTCATTCATTTAAATTGTCTGCAGCCCTCTGCAGACTATTTTGGCTGAATTTTGCATATTCTTTTTGGCTCAGCCAGAATTGCATTGAATTTTTTAACTTGGTTTTCCACTGTGCGACCTAACAGGTTTACTCACAGTGTCTTACCAAACCTGAAGCATTGATTACTTTGCCCTCCCTCTTAGTATTCCTCATGCCTAATATTTGTGCTAACCTATGACACATTGTTTCCAGAACAAAGGTACATATCTGCTGAAAGACCAGCATTTATTGCACCTATGACATCTTGATAAGTGCTGGCATTCCATAGTTGCCCTACACATTAAGGGGCAGAGTCAAATCTGACAGAGAATGTGAAGATGACACAGCAATTCTCAACAGAAGCCCAAAGAATCTGGTGGATTGGGAAGTGCAAATGAGGATTGTCCTCTCTCCAGAGGTGGGCATTCACCAACCTTGCCAACCTGGCCTGAGGTTGTCACCTAGATCAGTGCATTCTCCATTGGTTGCAATGTGGATATCAATTGGATCCCTTCCCTCCCTCTTCCAGTTCCTTTCTAGCCCTGTGGGGATGTCTCTAACCTTGATACTGAGTAGGGCTGTGGTCAGTTCACTCATCTGTCTGCAGTCCTCTCTTTTGTTCCACAGAGCTTACAAAAACCTCTTAACTGTTGATAAATTGCAGGGACTGAGACTTGGTACCCATGTTTGCCTCACCTGCACTCACATCCTATTGTGTCTGTCCAACCTGCACACTATCATCAACTTGGCATGGTCAATCAACCTAACCTGCACACTATCGGCAACTTAGCATGGCCAATCAACCTAACCTGCACACTATCATCAACTTAGCATGGCCAATCAACCTAGCCTGCACATCTTTGAACTCTGGGAGGAAACAAGAGCACCCAGAGGAAACCCACACAGACACAGGGAGAAAGTATGAACTCCACACAGACAATCACCTGAGGCTGGAATCAAATCTGGGTCTCTGGAGTTGTGAGGCAGCAATGCTAACCACTGAGCCACCCTGCCGCCCATAATGTGTTTGCCCTGATTACTCTGGCGTCTAGCAGCTCCCATATGATGCAGTCACAACACATATTTACATATTTTAGACATATTGTCGAAGAAATACAAGAATACAAGACATGGGAGGTTATGCTGAAAATTATACAAGACATTCAGCTGAAGTATTGTGTGCAATTCTTGGAAAGGATATAAATTCATCGGACAGAGTGCGACAGAAACTTATAAGAATGCCTCCAGGAATGTGTCATTTCAGTTCAGAAGATAGATTGGAGAAGTTGAAACTGTTTCCCTTGGAAAGAAGAAAACTAAGAAGAGATCTGATAGCGGCTTTTAAATTCATGAGCAGTTTGAGTAGACAGAGAAAAACTGTTCCTGTTCATAAAAGGATCAATAACCTGAAGGCACAGATTTAAAATATTTACATAAAATACAAAGACAAGATGTAAGTTTTTAAAACAAAGAGTCATATGGTGGCTCAGTGGTCAGCACTGCTGCCTCAAAGTGCAAGGGAATTTGGGTTCGATTCCAGCCTTGGGTGACTGTGTGGAGTTTGCACATTCTCCCTGTGTCTGTGTGGGTTTCCTCTGGGTGCTCTGGTTTCCTCCCACAGTCCAAAGATGTGCAGGTTAGCTAAATTGCCACTAGTATTCAGGGGTGTGTAGGTTAGGAGCATTAGTCAGGGATGAAATTTAAAGTGTTAGGGGAATGGGTCTGGGTGGGTTACTCTTCAGATGGTCAGTGTAGACTTGTTGGGCTGAAGGGTCTGTTTCCACACGATAAGGATTCTATGCTTTGGGTGTGGAATGCAATGCCTGGATGGTATGATGGTGGCAGGTTCAATTGGGCATTAGATGATTATTTAAATAAAAACAATATTCAAAGTTAAGGGCAAGTACAGGTGATTGACACTAAATCAAAATACTCGAGAACCAGAGCAGACATTATGGGATGAATGACCTTGTTCTCCACTATAATAATTCTGTGATTCTTTGGAATCAAAGCCATTATTTTATATTGCCTCTCCTCATTCATCCTCCAAAATATCACACACTGCAATTGTCTTCATTAAGTTTCATCTGTCACATGTCTGTCTATTCCATCCTGTCAATGATTTTATGAACTCCATTCCTTTGTTCCTCACAGTCCTCAATGCTTGCAATTTTGAAATTATGCTCTGCATACATAACTGTAGGTCATTAATATATATCAAGAAAGTGCAGTGTCCTAACAATGGTCTCTGGAGAACCCCAATATATATTATCCTTCAAGTAGAAAGACAACCATTCACCACTATTCTCTCGTTCCTGTCACTAAACCAATTTCATATTCATGCTTCCACTTCCCTCTTATTCCCTGGGTTTCTACATTACCAATAAGCCCATGATGTTTTATTAATTTTGTTTTTTGGAAATCCACGTACACAATGTTAACAACATTATCGTTATCAACCTGTTGTGTTACCTCAAGAAGCAGGTTGCCAATTAATATAAATCATCAACCAATTAAGTTGTTTGCCAATGACAGACTGGGAGTCAAGCCCCCTGGGCCCTATTTGGCTATCCATCCACATTTATAACTACAGACCACCCCATAGAGGCGCTACCTCTCCAAAATGGGAATCCAGCTGCTGTATCCATTTTTTACGTTTATATAGTGTGAGTTTGCCTGAAACAGGGTGTTTTACCTAATGCAGCAAAGTTATCTTCCATGATATAAGAAATAGGCATGAACATTATGATATTGAAGAATCTAACAGACATTTGTTATAGCTAACTAGTATGTACAAAATATTACATTCCTCAGGCATATGAGTGTCCAGCGTAATATTAAATTATTAAGTTACAACATAGGAACATGCTTCCAATAGACTCTCATTTTTCAAATGATGCATGGTAAGACGAATGAATCTGTTGAACAACATAAAGAGTGCAGGAACATTATTAAGAAAGAGATCAGGAAGGCAAAGAGAGGATATGAGATAGCCTTAGCACATAAGGTTAAAGATCATCCAAAGACATTCTTAGAGCAAGAGAGCAAATAGAGAGAGGGTAGGGCCTCTTAAAGATCAAAGGGGTCATCTTTGTGATGAACATCAGGAGATGAGAGAGATATTAAATGAATATTTCACATCAGTTTATAATGGGGAGAAAGAAATGGAGGTGAAAGAATTCAGGGAAATAAGTATTGATATTTTGAAAACAGTTTAAAAGTCACATGACACCAGGTTATAGATCAGCAGGTTTATTGAAAATCACAAGCTTTTGGAATGCTGCTCCTTCATCAGGTGAATTATAAAGTGAATGGCAGATGCCTTTTTCCTAGGGTGGAGGATTTCAAGACCAGGGGACATAGTTTTAAGGTTGAAGGTGAAAGATTTAAAAAAGACATGGGGCATTTCTTTTTTACACAGAGAGTAGTCCATGTGTGAAATGAACTTCCAGAGGAAGTATTGGAGGTGGGTACAGTTACAACATTTGAAAGATGTTTAGATAAGTACATGAATAAGAACTGTTTGGAGGGATATGGGCCAAGCACAGGCAGATGATACTAATTTATTTTGGGACTTTGTCCAGCATAAACTAGTTGAACCGAAGGGTCAGTTTCTGTGCTGTATGACTCTATGACTCTATGACTCTGTGTCACTTTTATCCCCTCAGGTTACATGCTAAAATATCATGCTGAGATCATAAGCATATTTCTTAAAAGTATACTAAAATACTGACCATAAGACATAACACAACAAGAATTTTCAAGTGCTGAAAGGGCTTCCAAAAATTGGATAACCCATGCCATCTATCCATCAAGCAATGAATTTAGTGAAAATTACTGACAGGAACCTGCTCCTGATAAAATGCAGATTCAGGAACCCCATTTGATCCTAATGTTAAGGCCTGACCAAAAAATCCAAATACGAATTCCTGCCCTTTTTGCCAAAACGTACATATATAGGTAAATAAAACCACACTAATTGTAAAAAGAAGAGTGTCTATTTATAGACGCATGGAATATAAAACAATTTTTAGACCACAGTTTGAACACTATGTACAATGATGGACATCCAATAGGCAAAACCACATCATTATCATAAAAGTTATATATTGCAGTCAGCAGAGTGATGTCGGTAATGAAAAACTGTTGCTCTGAGCAGAAACTTGAACTGCTAAGTCAATTTCCACTGGCATAAAGAAGCTTTAGATGAGGCTTCTCAAATTATGAATGATTGTGTGGAAGTGGGAAACATCTTGCTGTAGCTCGGAATCTAATGGTGAGGGACTATCATTTTAAGAGGACGAGGATAGTGCTTACACAAAGGGTTATTGGATTATGAAACACTTTGCACAGAGAACAGTTTTAATAGACAACATTACATCTTTTGTGGAAAGGTTGTATAAATATATGAACCGGGGAAAATTTCTGCTCTATCTTGAGAGCAAAATAGTGGGAGCAGTTTCAAATATCACAAGTAAAAAGCCAAATAAGAATCAAAGTGAGTAATACATCAAATATGAAAAAAACTAAAAAACAAAGTGAAACTAATCAGCATGATATAACATTTGGGCTTTCAATATTGATGATTCTATCCTTAAATTGTTGGAAATTAGTCATATTTGAATGAAACATAGTTTGCTTCCCATTACAAAGCTCTTAATGATTCATTCAACAATCCAGTTCTGACCCTGATCATGTATTCGTTCCTGGGCAGAGAATAGTTAAACTTCTCAGAATTAAGAAAAAGTGAAGAAAACATTTATTTAATGTCTTAGGCCATCATAATCAGCTCTAGCACTAATGAAGTACCATTGTGATATAAAAAATTCATCAAACAAGTTGGCAGAAAAGAGAGATAAAGTAATTTTCTCTATGGTTTCAGTGCAACCAGGCCATTCAACCTAATCTCCAGATAACTGCAGTACAATGCCACCAACAAACACATCTTCCCCTCACTCTCCCTGTCTGCATTTTGCAGGAGCCATTCCCTCCTGGACACCCCAGTTCCTTCCTCAAGCACCAACATCAGTGCCACCTTTCCCTTGCACCTTCCCATGGAACCACAGAAGGTGCAACACCTACCCCATCACCTCCTCCCTGCTCTCCAACCAAGTCATTCCAGTTGAAGCAGCATTTCACCTGTTCCTCCTCCAATCTGGTCCATTGCATTCACTGCACCCAATGTGGCCTAATATATATTGGAGAAACCAAACGCAAACTGGGTGACCACTTTGCAGAACACCTCCAGTCCGTGTGCAAGCATGACCTTGATCTTCCCATAGCTTGTTATTTTAACAAGGTATCCTGCTCGCATGTCCACTTGTCTGTCCTTGGCACGCTGAAATGTTCCAGTTAATCACAGCTTAAGCTGGAGGAACAACATCTCGTCTTCAGACTAGGCATTTTATAGCCCTATGGACTTAATATTGAGTTCAACACCTTCAGATTGTGAACCCACTCCCATTCCTTCCCTTTCTTTTGGCTTTTTGATGCATTCTCTGTCACCATGTTCTCTCTCCCCTCCCTCCACTCCAATGTTCTTTCCAGTCTGGCAGGAGATACACCATTGTTCTGCCATTCTCACATTCCAATCACTTAATCTGTTCCATCAGCACCCTTTCTCCGCCAAAACTCGAACCACCTCAACCATTTCCCCACACTTCCACTAACTATTGCATAAACACTGCCTCCTGCACACTTCTCGTCAGCACTAGGGTCCTCTAGACTCAAAACATCAGCTTGCTCTCTTTCCATGGATGCTGCCTGATCGCCTATGATTTCCAGCACTTTTTGTTTTCACTTGTGCAACATATCCTTGCTGATTTTACCCTAATGGAGAAACCTCAAAGGCACAAATTTCTCCCTGATTTCCAGTGGCAATGTCCAGGATCAAAAATGTCAATTCCAGAAGATCCGAGGACAATCCACAATGGTTGTTAAACCTATCTTAAAAGGCCTATGCCTGAAATGTCGACTCTCCTGCTCCTCAGATGCTGCCTGACCTGCTGTGCTTTTCTAGCGACACACTTTTTGACTCCAATCTCCAGCATCTGCAGTCCTCAATTTCTCCGACCTTAAAAAACACCAAGCAGTAGATTATTGTGCGTATCAAGGACTTGTGAGGAAAAGGCAGGAAAATTGAGTTGGGAATGATCAGATCAGTCATGATCTCACTGAAAAGGTGGAGTGGAATTGATGGGCTAATTACATGCTAACTTCATATAATGTTTCAATCAAATCCTATGGTAAAATGTATCAATTAATGGAGCCATCAGCAGGACATGTTAAGTTCATATTAATCTTTAACAATTGTACATAATTAAAATCCCACTTTCAGTTGAAGCTGCTTGCCACATGCTTAGAATGAGAGAGAGACTAAGGCAGTATTATTTTAATCTGTTCTGGGGGTAAAAGTTCAGTTCATATTTTACTATCTGGTCTTAAATATTCAGTTAATTTAAATGATTTCCAACAGGAAGTGTTCTTTGTTTGTTATTAATGTTGAGTCTCTGTTGCATCTGTTTGTTTTTATTTAATGTGGGGGGTTCTTCAGTTTCAAAAGAGTGAAAGTGTTCTATGAAGTCCTTCTGCATCTGGTGTACACAAGCTGTATCCCCCCCACTAGCAACATTTCAGGTGCAATATACTTTCCATGGACAGAAGGAATTAGTGGATGGATATAAATTTATTTCAATTGTTTTATGACTATTATTGTACAAATAGAATTGGCACTCCACAATTTCATTAGATTAAGGACACAATAAGGACTATATTAGATGAACACAGCCAGGAAGAAGAAATTCATTAATTGCAGTAACATTGAGAACATAAGAAATAGAGCAGCAGTACACTATTTCTCTGCCATTTCACAGCATTATGGCTGGCTTTCAGCCTCAAATCCACCTTCCTGCACTATTCACATAACCCTTAATTCCCTTAGTACTTAAAATTGATTTGCCTCTGCCTGGAATATACTCCACAACAGATCATTCACAGCTTGCTGGGGCAGAGAATTCCAAAGAATCATAAAAGAAATTTGTCCTCAACGGTCAATTCATTATTCTGAGATGGTGAATTCAAGTTCTAGAATCCTCAGCCATGGAAAACATATTCTCAACATCCAATTTGTCAAGTTTAAGAATGATATATCTTCCTCATTTCAAGACCCAGTTTTGTAAACATTTTCTGCACCCACTCTAATGCCTTTGCCTCTTTCCTAAAATGTTGAATTGGATGTAATTCCCAGTTGAGGCTGAATCAGCATGTTGTATCATACCCCCCTTGCTTTTGCACTTTGTTCCCCTATTTATAGAACCATAATTGTTCTCTAAACCTGCCATGCCATGTTGAAACATTTATGCACATATACCAGGTCCCTTCACTCCTGTACCTGCTCGAGAATTCCTTTATTTTATATTGCATCCCCATGTTCTTCCTGCAAAATGAATCGCTTCACATTTCTCTGCATTTAATTTCAACTGACCCTTTTATGCCATTCTACTATTTGCCTTTGTGCTTTTGAGTATCTTCACTATTGCTTAACATTTCCAAGCTCTGTATCATGCACAACTTTTGAAGCTGTGCTTTGTTCACCTAGATCTAGGACAGTAATATACATCAGGAATAGTGAGAACTGTAACAATGCAAACACCACTATTAATCTTCCTCCAGTCTGAAAACATCCATTAATGATTAGTCTCTCTTTCCAGTCACTGAACCAATTTCCTATCCAGTTGCTACATTTCACTTAACTTCTGATCTCTAATTTTCCTCTCATCTTCTTCATTCACTCATGGGACATGGGTGATGCTGGATGGCCAACATTAATTGCCGGTCCCTAGTTGCCCTTGAGAGGGCGATGGTGAGCTGTCTCTTGAACCACTACAGTCCACATGCTGTAAGTAGATCACAGTGCTCTTAGGGAATTCAGGATTTTGACCCAGCGAAGTGAAGGAACAGTGATGTATTTCCAGGTCGGGATGGTGAGTGACTTGGAGGGGAACTTGTAGGTGATGGTGTGGCCATGTATCTGCTGCCCTTGTCTAGGTGAAAGTGGTCGTGAGTTTGGACGGTGTTGTCTCAGAGTCTTTGGTGAATTTCTGCAAAGTATCTTATAGATAACACACTGCAGCTACAAAGCAATAGTGGTGAAGGGAGTGAATGTTTGTGAATGTGGTGCCAATCAAGCGGGCTGCTTTGTCCTGATGGTATCAAGCTTGTTGAGTGTTGTTGGAATTGCACTCATTCGGGCAAGTAGGGAATATGCCATAACACTCATGACTTGTGCCTTGTGAACAGGTTTGTGGAGTCAGGAGGTGAGATACTCTCTGCAATATTCCTAGTCTCTGACTTGCTCTTGTAGCCACTGTGTTTGTATGGTAACTGAGTTTCTGGTAAGCCCAGGGATGGCGATAGTAGGGATTCAGTGATGGCAAAACTATCAAAGGGCAATGGTTAGATAGGCTTTTATTAGGGATGGTCATTGCCTGCCATTTATGTGGCATGAGTACTATTTACCATTTCTCAGCCCAAGCCTGGATGGACTGCTTCAGTATCTGAGAAGTTGAAATTAGTGTTGAACATTGGGCTAATTTTGCTCACAAATATTATCAATTGCCTGATAGAAGTCCACGGATATGACATCAACAGAATTATCCTCACGAATCCTCTGTTACCTCATCAGCAACTCAAGGGAGTTAGTTACATTCAAGGGAGTGGCATGGTGGCTCAGTGGTTAGCACTGCTGCCTCACAGTGTTAAGAATCTGGTTTCAATTCCCACTTTGGGCAGCTGTCTGTGTGGAGTTTGCACATTCTCTCTGTGTCTGTGTGGGTTTCCTCTGAGTGCTCCAGTTTCTTCCCACAATCCAAAAGATGTGCAGGTCAGGTGAATTGGCCATGCTAAGTTACCCTAGTGTTCAGGAGTATGTAGGTTAGGTGCATTAGTCGGGGTAAATGTAGAGTAAAAGGGCAGGAGAATGTGTCTGGATGGGTTTCTCTTTTGAGGTTCAGTGTGGACTTGTTGGGCCAAATGGCTTGTTTCCACACTGTAGGGATTCTATGATCTAACCATGACTTGCCCTTAACATATCTGTGCTCATTTTCTTTATTCAGCGCCCAAGTGACTATTACTTTTGTTCTGAGTTATAATTTCTTGAGTCAATCTTTTTTGATTTCATTGCTTTCTTAATCTTTTTAGGGAAGCAAAAAAAGATTCTTCCCAGAGGATCAAGATGAATAATGACAAAGTGGGTATGGTGTGAATTTAAGTTATGATTGCTTTGAGCCTCTTAAAGCAACGCTGCAATGCATTATTTGTTTCACTCTCTTCTGTTTTTACTCCCATCACTTACTGAAGTAGGCCAAAGGCTTTTCCCCAAACCCTTTTCAGATTCAAATTTTTGAAATGAACCCACAGGAAAATCCTTTCAGAAGAATTAATGGAGTGTTTATTAACAAAACATACAAAACACAGGGAACTGCTTCACCATTCCATCCCTGTACAGGTCGTTCTGCTACATTTCGTTGAGGCAAACTCGCTGTACTACAATTGGTGAATTGAGGACACTGTTTTCAAGCACAAACTTTTAAAACATGTGTTGACTATATTGTGATGACATCGCCAAAACTTTAAGCGTTATTTCTAAAGTGTGATTTTTCTATAATACAGAGTTGCACAAGAACACAACTGTCATGTTATGAAAGAACCATCTGTACACATGAAAACTCAAAAAATTAAGTAAGAAAAGACAGGATCAGAAATAGGTTATAAATTACAAGTTCTGGTAAATCCAGAAGTACTAGAAATCAGTTCACATTGTTAGACTTCTGAGAGATCAGCGTCCAATAACAGTTTCCTTTGTGAGCTGGGACCAGTAGTTTTCTTCTTGTAGACAAAGTGTAGACTTCTTTCCAACCAGCAGAGATGGAGACAGAGATGGAACATCCAAGGCAGGCTACCAACTCATCCTGGAATCCTGCACAACCTCTGTAGGTCAAATAGCAACTGTTTTGGTATGCGAGAATGAAATACTTAACCAATTCAACAAGGCCAAATTTCTGTCATGAGACCAAAAAAAAAATTCTGTAGCTGAGGGCTCATCTCAGTGGACTAATTGGCTATTCATTAAACTAACAGCGTAGTTTGCCCTATCCCATCAGAGTTCCCATTATGAAATGATGAGGTAACTGTAAGTGTATTAGTACCCAGTTTAGCATCACGGGTGTTGATGTTTTTCATTGAACAGAACTGGCTGAATGCAGATACTTCATGGTTATGTCTTTACATCAGTCTAAGTGGAATGCCAATACAATGCAGGGGTTCTGAAGCTTCTGGAAATGCCATTTTATGAGTCCAGCAACGAAAACAGAATTTAAATCAAAAATGCAGAAAAGTCTACAGTTTTCTTTGGGACTTCACTTCATGCCTTCTTATTGCCTGATTTAAAGAATTGCAGTGGTATAGATGATAAGTCCCACAAAAATAAATATTATTTCCATGTTATTTGTTAAACTATGACTGATAGACAATAGTCAATAGGTGCAGGAGTAGGCCATTCTGCCCTTTGAGCCAGCACCACATTCATTATGATCATGACTGATCATCCTCAATCAGTATCCTGTTCCTGTCTTATCCCCATAACCCTTGATTCCACTATCCTTAAGAGCTCTATCCAACTCTTTCTTGAAAGTATCCAGAGACGTGGCCTCCACAGCCTTCTGGGGCAGAGCATTCCACACACCCACCACTCTCTGGGTGAAGAAGTTTCTCCTCAACTTTGTTCTAAATGGCCTACCCCATATTTTTAAACTATGTCCTCTGGTTCGGGACTCACCCATCAGCTGAAACATGTTTCCTGCCTCCAGAGTGTCCAATCCTTTAATAATCTTATACATCTCAATCAGATCCCCTCTCAGCCTTCTAAAGTCAAGGGTTTACAAGCCCAGTCGCTCCAATCTTTCAGGGTAAGATAGCCCCACCATTCCGGGAATTGACCTCTTGAACCTACGCTGCACTCCCTCAATAGCCAGAATGTCTTTCCTCAAATTTGGAGACCAAAACTGCACACAATATTCCAGGTGCAGTCTCACCAGGGCCCTGTACAGCTGCAGAAGAACCTCTTTGCTTCTATACTCAATTCCTCTTGTTATGAACGCCAGCATGCTATTAGCTTTCTTCACTGCCTGCTGTACCTGCATGCTTGCCTTCATTGACTGATGTACAAGAACACCTATATCTCGTTGTACTGCCCCTTTACCTAACTTGACTCCATTTAGGTAGTAATCTGCCTTCCTGTTCTTGCCACCAAAGTGGATAACCACACATTTATCCACATTAAACTGCATCTGCCATGTATCTGTCCACTCACCTAGCCTGTCCAGGTTGCCTTGTAATCTCCTAACATCCTGCTCACATTTCACCCTGCCACCCAGCTTTGTATCATCAGCAAATTTGCTAATATTACTTTTAATACCATCATCTATATCATTAATGTATATTGTAAAAAACTGTGGTCCCAGCACTGATCCCTGCGATACCCCACTGGTCACCGCCTGCCATTCCGAAATGGAGCCGTTTATCACTACTCTTTGTTTCCTGTCAGCCAACCAATTTTCAATCCAAGTCAGTATTTTGCCCCCAATACCATGCGCCCTAATTTTGCTCACTAACCTCCTATGTGGGACTTTATCAAAGGTTTTCTGGAAGTCCAGGTACACTACATCCACTGGATCTCCCTTGTCCATCTTCAGAGTTACATCCTCAAAAATTCCAGAAGATTAGTCAAGCATGATTTCCCATTTATAAATCCATGCTGACTCTGACCTATCCTGTTACTGCTATCCAGATGTGTCGTAATTCCATCCTTTATAATTGACTCGAGCATCTTTCCCGCCACTGAGGTCAGACGAACTGGTCTATAATTCCCTGCTTTCTCTTTCCCTCCTTTCTTAAAAAGTGGGACAACATTAGCCACCCTCCAATCCGCAGGAACTGATCCTGAATCTATAGAACATTGGAAAATGATCACCAATGCATCCACGATTTCTAGAGCCACCTCCTTCAGTACCCTGGGATGCAGACCATCAGGTCCTGGGGACTTATCAACCTTCAGACTTAAAAGTTTCTCCAACACCATTTCCTGGCAAATATAAATTCCCTTCAGTTCAGGTCCTTCAGCCACTATTACCTCAGGGAAATGGCTCGTGTCTTCCCCAGTGAACACAGATCTGAAGAACCAATTCAACTCTTCTGCCATTTCTTTGTTCCCCATAAATATATTCACCGTTTCTGTCTTCAAGGGCCCAATTTTAGTCTTAACCTTTTTTTTCTTTTCACATACCTAAAAAAGCTTTTACTATCCTCCTTTATATTTTTGGCCAGTTTACCTTCGTACCTCATTTTTTCTCTGCGTATTTCCTTCTTAGTAATCCTCTGTTGTTCTTTAAAAGCTTTGGCCAGTCCTCCATTTTCCCACTTATCTTTGCTATGTTATACTTTTTCTCTTTTAACTTTATATGTTTCTTAACGTCTCTCATCAGCCACGGCCACCCCTGCCTCCTCTTAGGATCTTTCTTCCTTTTTGGAATGAACTGATCCTGCATCTTCTGCATTATACCCAGAATTACCTGCCGTTGTTACAGTATCCTGGAAAAGTACAATTTGAAGGTACATTAATGTGATCAAGTAGCAAGAATTGAATTGTGCTCAGTGAGATTGTTTTAATGAGAACATAATTTATAGTCTGCGCAAGAGGCTCCAAAATGCTTAAGGTATCAACACACCTTATCAATACAAATGAAAATAAATGCAGCACTCACCTTCTGCTAGCCAATCTATTTGACCTTTAACAAGGTCCCATGTGAGAAACTGATAAAGAAGGTAAAGGTTCTTGGGATCCACGGTGACTTGGCAAGTTGGATCCAAAGCTGGCTTAGTGATAGGAGATAGAAAGTGGTAGTAGAAAGGTGCTTGTGTGACTGGAGCCCAATTGTAGTGATAAACCTGTGTCCTTTAATGCTTGTGATATTCATAAATGATGTAAATGAGAATGTGGGGGCAATGATAAATTTAACACAAAGATTGGTCAGGTGGTTGACAGTGAGAAGGAACACAACAGCTTTCCTTTTTAATTTATTTTTATATAAAGGCATTGATTCCTCTGGTATAGAGATCCACAAAAGCCTGCCATCATGGTGATGTTTTAATGGACCTGTTTGGATGTGTTATATACAACACTGCTTTGATTTTAAAGCATATAGCCTGGAAATTGCATTGTTCAAAATTAGCATAATGTGAAGGCACTGGTGTTGGACTGGGGTGGTCAAGGTCAGAAGTTAGATAACACCAGGTTATAGTCCAACAGGTTTATTTAAAATCACAAGCTTTCGAAGCATTGCTCCTTCGAACATCCCTTCACTTATTATTCAGCTTTGATGTTTTACTCACACCATCTGACACTCTTGATCACCTGCAGACACCTATTATTCAGCCTCTTGATACTGTACTCAGACCATTTGTATTGATCTCTCAGCCTATAAATTCTGTCCCTGTGTGCTTCTCTTCACTTCACCTGACAAAGGCTGTGATTTCAAATAAACCTGCTGGACTATAACCTGGTGTCATCTGACTTCTGATCAAAACTAACATATGAACATATCACATCCTGTAATTATTTTTAAATTATTCACATTTCTATTTCTATTTTATAAATATCTGAACCTATTCGAATTAAATTTTCATGTAAATCTGCTTTGTTTTCATTCACCAAAGTGGCACAGAGTAATTTCCCATCTTGCATTCATTTTTATTTCCTATTGCAATGACAAAGCAATTAATTAATTTTTTTCTTCCATGCACACATTACAATCGATCATATGAATCTAGCCCCTGTTTGATCTTCCATTGACACTGCTTCAGCTGGCTTTGATTTTGCTCCGTACATTTTTGATCACCCCATTTTGGGCTTTGATTAGATTAGATTGATTAGATTCCCTACATTGTGGAAACAGGCCCTTCGGCCCAACAAGTCCACACCAGACCTCTGAAGAGCAACCCACCCAGACCCATTCCCCTACTTTCACCCCTGACTAATGCACCTAACACTATGGGCAATTTAGCATGGCCAATTCACCTGACCTGCATATCTTTGGATTGTGGGTGGAAACTGGAGCACCCGGAGGAAACCCACGCAGACACAGGGAGAATGTGCAAACTCCACACAGACAGTTGCCCGAGGGGGGAATTGAACCCAGATCTCTGGCGCTGTGAGGCAGCAGTGCTAACCACTGAGCCACCTTCGAGTGTTTTATATATTAATACATATAATTTCAATTTCTTTTCCACTTTTCATGTATTTCATGCATGATTGTCCAACATACAATGTAATAGTGAAAATGAAGGTACACAGACATTCAAACTGGCAAAATCCATAAATGTCTTTTTTTTTCCTAGTTTCATTATTTAGCTTGTTCATTTTGACCCTTTTGTTAAATCATGAGAGGATTCCAGCCTGGTACTAGTTTGTTTGTTGTCCAACAGACATTCAGGAACAGGGAGTACAAAACAATAAAGCACTCAGTGCTGCTAAATGGCATAAGGATATTACAGTTGTCATGGTAATTCCACAATGGTAGATGTTGTCACTTTTTGGTTCTTTGGAACTAAATTTAAACAAAGTGAATATTTCCTTTTTAGATTTGAATTTTGTCTGAAATTCAGGGAGAAAAAAAGTTTAGTATTATTATAACCTAATTCCATACAGTTAAAAAAATCTGTACATCTCATTATTACCAAGAGAGACATCTTCATTTCTTTTTTTTTAATCTCTAAGAGACTGATTGCATTTTGTGTCTTCAGATCCACCACCTATTAGATTCCACCCTCAATGTTCTTTGCTTGCTGCTAATTTTCCACCACTGCCACCAAAAGTGAAAAAAATCAGCCAACCTCTACCTCTTCCTCACAACTGGTGGTGAATGATTGAGTGGGTTGCCCATTGCTGCAGAAAGCATGTCTGGGGTGTTAATTTAGTAATCTCAGGGTGGGCTTTCCACAGTGAATTTGAGCAATGGAGAACTGTCTCATTTTGGCAGTGCAATTAACAAGATGTCAGCAAGAAGTCTACTTAAAGCAGCAATGAATTGCTTAAGGGAATTTGTATTGTTTTCTGGTTCCTGGAAGTATTTTCCAGGACAACAAAGAAGACTTTTACTGCTGTCAAGAGGACTGGCTCCTCAGAATCTTCTAGGAGAATTCCGGAGTCTGTGCGGGGTCACTGCTTGGCACACTTTCCTTATTCCTGAAGAAGGGCTCATGCCCAAAACGTCCATTCTCCTGCTCCTTGGATGCTGCCTGACCTGTTGCGCTTTTCCAGCAACACATTTTCAGTTCCTCAGAATCTTCTCCCAAAGTCCTGTTGGCAGCGGTGAAGGAATGGAGGGAAGTCCTTTGACTAAGCGGCAGTGGTGAGCACACACTGGGGAGGAATGAAACAATGAGAGAATCAGAGTGAGATTAGTGGGACAGGCAAAAGCAGAGACAAGATAAACAGATTGGCAGGGAGCATCACTGCAATACCAATAAGGGAGGTGAGAGCACAGTAGAAATAAAACAAAGGGACAAAAACAGTTGGAGACACTGTGAGACCAGTGAAAAAAGGTAAGGCCATAAGGTGAATCATCAGAAAGACAGAGATGGAGAGACATTGTAAAACAGGTGGGAATGGTGAGGCCACAGCAGGGCAAGATGGAGACACTGCAAGATCATTGGGAGAGATGAGTACACAGCATTGAGAAAGTCAGAGTCACAGTGAGACCAGTGGGAACCTCCAAAGAAGATCAAAGTGTGATTTTACAGGAAACAGAGTAAGTGACTAGTTGGTGAATATATTCCTTTTTTTTATCAAAGATCAGCTACTCATTACAATTAGATTGTGCAAAATTAAGAACTTAATTCAGGTTACAATGTAGTTGGTGAATTAGTATGATTATAAACTCAGAGTAGGTCTAGAGGTGCTCATTGAAATAATCACATTGAGCAGGACACTAACAAGTTTGTGAAAAGGAGAATACTGTTTTTTTTAACAAAGTGGACAGACATCTCCAAGCTGCTGCTTGCAATTCTTGAGCTATATGGAACTTCTGCACACTTCACGTGTCCTGGCTGACCACATGTGGAAAGAGGCTCCCACTGCCTGAACTTGAGAAGGAACAGGTGTACCTGGAAAGTACTGAGGAGGAAGACTTTTTCTGTATCATACGTTCCAGGCAGTATGAGTTCTGGATAGAAAATGTGTGGCCATCAGATAGAATGGAAAGAGACAAGCAGTACAGCTGTCTTCTGGGTATGCTATTTTCAAACGTGTACTGGATTTGACAACATCCAGAAGGAGTACAATCTAGCCGTTCTGAGAAGAGCAAAATGCATGGTGTGCAATTAATATATGAAACCTTTATCCTTGCTTGTGATGCCTCTTAATTTGTCTGCTTTCCTTAGAGTGCTAACAGCTTCAAATCTCCATTTTGTTGTCTATGTGGTAACTTGCAATGTATACCCCTCATCCATCACCCCTGTGCTCACACATTTACGTAGAAATAATGGATTGATTGCAGTGGCAAAGTCCTGGCCTTTTAATTTTGAACCACCTCAATATCCCAGCAATGCCAGATTAACACTTATCATTAAACTCACACCATTGAACTGAATCATTTATCTTGGTGCTGCTTGTGGGATCCAGCTGTGTGACAATTAACTGAGTTTGTGTCCTTGGTCTGAAGTGCTTGGCACAACGAATGATCCAAACAGTAGATTGGCCTGAGCACATACATGTAAGTGGAAGAAAAATTGGGTCGTCGCTGTGTAGCATATGTTTCGACCTGCCAGGTTCATCAGTATTCAAGGCATCATGACAATCCTGCATTTTTGAACTAGGATCAGGAAATTATCTGATGAAGAGGCACTGGACTTGAAATGTTAACGCTGCTTTCTTCCCATTGATGCTGTCAGACTTACTGAGTTTCACTGGCAATTTCTGTTATTGCTTCAAATATCCTTCTATCTGACAGTTCACCGTGGGGCAGTGCAGTGGCTCAATGGTTAGCACTGATGCCTCACAATGCCAGAGACCTGGGCTTGATTCCAGCCTTGGGCGAATGTCTGCATGGAGTCTGCACATCCTCTCTGTGTCTGCGTGGATCTCCTCCGGATGGTCCGGTTTCCTCCCACAATACAAAAGATATAAAGGTTAGGTGAATGGCTATGCTAAATTCTAAATGATAATCCGCATTTCCGCCACCTCCAAATGGACCCCACCATGAGGGATATATTTCCCTCCCCACTCCATCCACTTTTTGCAAAGATCGTTCCCTCCATGACTACCTGGTCAGGTCCACGCACACCCCACCCCCCCCCAAAAACCCACCGTCCCCTCCCGATACCATCCCTTGCCAGCGCAGAAATTGCAAAACCTGCGCCCATACCTCCCCCTCACCTCCATCCAAGGCCCCAAAGGAGCCTTCCACATCCATCAAAGTTTTACCTGCACATCCACCGATGTCATTTATTGTATACGTTGCTCCCGATGCGGTCTCCTCTACATTGGGGAGACTGGATGCCTCCTAGCAGAGCGCTTTAGGGACACTCGCAACAATCAACCCCATCGTCCCGTGGCCCAACATTTCAGCTCCCCCTCCCACTCTGCCGAGGACTTGCAGGTCCTGGACCTCCTCCACCGCCACTCCCTCACCACCCGACGCCTGGAGGAAGAACGCCTTATCTTCCGCCTCAGAACACTTCAACCCCAGGACATCAATGTGGACTTCACCAGTTTCCTCATTT
>NC_057714.1:56659328-56682376 GCF_004010195.1 Chiloscyllium plagiosum
CTGGAGGCTCCCTGCCTCCATTCCTGATGAAGAGCTTTTGCCCGAAACGTCGATTTTCCTGCTCCTTGGATGCTGCCTGACCTGTGTGCTTTTACAGCACCACTCTAATCTAGACCCTGGTTTCTAGCATCTGCAGTCCTCACTTTTGCCTGGCTATGCTAAATTGCCTATTGTGTTCAGGGATGTCTAGGTTAGGTGCATTAGTTAGGGGTAAATGTAGAGTATTAGGGGAATGGGTCTGGGTGGGTTACTCTTCGGACGGTCGGTGTGGACTTGCTGGGCAAAAGGGCCTGTTTTCACACTGTAGGGATTCTATAATGCAATAATGTAATAGATTAAAATTCACACAGCCATGAAGGAGATATCACATTGGGAGTGAGATACATCCTGAATATATAGTTTGGTGAATCTGGGGGCAACATGGGGAATTCAGTACAGAGGGGAAGAGATGCTGTCAAGTATGTACCTGGAATGCTGTATCCAGTTTTCATACCCATGTTTTAGAAATGATACACTGGTATTGGAGACAATTCTGAGATGAAGGGGCTAACTTATCAAGAACAATTAGACAGGGTAGGCCTTTATTCGTTTGAGTTTAGAAAAGTGAGCAATGCTTTTATTGAAACACACAAGATTCTGATGGGCTTGTCGGGGAGATGGTGAGAAGATGTTATAACTAGTGGGGAAATCTCGAACTAGGAAACATATTAACAGAAAGTTACATAGTTCTACAAGAGGATACTGTTTAAAACTGAGATGATTTGGAGATGCTGATGTTGGACTGGAATGTACAAAGTTAAAAATCACACAACACCAGGTTATAGTCCAACAGGTTTAATCGGAAGCACTAGCTTTCAGAGCGCTGTTCCTTCATCAGGTGGTAGTGGAGGGCACAATTATAAGACACAGAATTTATAGCAAAAGTTTACAGTGTGATGTAACTGAAATTATACATTGAAAAATACCTTGATTGTTTGTTGAGTCTTTCATCTGTTAGAATGACCATGTTAGTTTCACTTCTTTCATATGTAAATCACAAGACTTCTTTTAAAAAGTTACATTCTCAGGTTAACTGTAACATTGGTGTTAGCCAGATAATGAGTTGAAGGTGTTAGCCCCCTATTTCTCTGTCTGTGCCATAATGTTTAGACTGATTTTAATCTAAAAAGTGAGTTAACAGAGTATTACATGGATTCATGCAGTTTTTGAGCAAAGTACAGTGTAACTGTGCAAGTACAAATTCACCCCATAAACGTACATGTATATGTGTGCAGGTGCGTTTTTGTGTGTGTATGTGTGTGTCTGTCTGTCTGTCTAGGGTGGGGGGTGGTGAGTGTGAGAGAGAGTGTATATGTGTGTGTATGTAAGTGTAGAGTGTCTAAGTCTGTGAGAGGATGCACGTGTGAGTGTGGGAATATGTGTGTCTGTAGGGGTGTGTTTTGATTGTCTGTGTGCGTGTCTGTGTATACGTATGTCCATGTGTATGTGTGTGTATAGGAGTGCCTGTGTGTCTGTATGTGTGTAGTGCAATGGGGTCACCTGTAGTATGACATGAACCCAAGGTCCCAGTTTGAGGCCCTCCCTATGTGTCCGGAACTTAGGTATCAGCCTCTGCTCGGCCACTTTTCACTGCTGCCTGTCCCGAAGTCCATTTTGGAGGATGGTCACCCGAAGGTCCGAGGTCGAATGTCCTGGACTGCTGAAGTGTTCCCCAACTGGGAGGGAGCACTCCTGTCTGTTGATTGTTGTGCGGTACCCAATCATCTGTTGCTGTAGCCTTTGCTGGGTTTCCCCAATGTACCATGCCTCAGGGCATCCTTGCCTGCAATGTATGAGATAGACAATGTTGGCTGAGTCATATGAGTACCTGCCACGTACATGGTGGGAAGTGTTCCCACGTGTAATGGTGGTATTCATGTCCACACACTAACACTTCTTGCAGCGCCTACCATGACAGGGTTGTATGGAGTTGTCCTGAAAGCCGGGCAGTTTGCTACGAACAATGATCTGTTTGAGGTTTGGCAGTTGTTTAAGGGCGAGCAGTGGAGGTGTGGGGAAGGTCTTGGCGAGGTGCTCATCCTCATTGATAATGTGTTGCAGGTCACGAAGAACATGGGAAGCTCCTGGGAAACACTGAACAACGAAGGGTATCCTGTTGGTTGCAGCACGTGTCTGTCTCCTGAGGAGGTCATTACAGTTCCTTGCTGTGGCACGTCAGAACTGGCGGTTGATGAGTTGAGCTGCGAAGACTGAGATGCACAGAGGGTTATCTCACAGAGGGTTGTCTGTAATTTTCAACCCCAGGCAGTTGTGGTTCACTGAAAATATTTAAAGAGAAGGTAAATGGATTTTTACAAATATTTGAGAGTTGAGTGCATAAAGATGACATAAAAAAGAAAAGTTGAGGAATGGGGAAAACCAGCTATGACAATGCTGAATGGCAGGATAGGCTTGAAGGGCTGAATAGACCTCTCCTTCTCCGATTTCTAAGGTTCTTATAGTATTGTGTTCTTCAGCTGAATTGTACTTATTGGTCACAATCACAGCGTTAGTATGGGGCTGAACTATTATTCGTAATGGGTTCGGGTTATCTTAAATAAAAACAAAAATTGCAATAAATATATTGCAGGTCAGTTAGTACTTGAGGAAAAGATTAAGGTTTTGTAGAATTCTCACAAAGATTTATTTTGACTTAAACGACTCCAAAAAGGAAGAATCTTTAATATGCAACCTTGAATTTGACAAAATAGATAAAAATGTAATTTTTGAAAGATCAGCCCCAGTGCATGTTCTGAATTACCATAAACTTATTTTGACCTGTAACACATTGCGTTCACTCCTTAAAAGTCAAAGACTTATAGCCTCTCATGCCTGCTAATAATAAAATGCAGCCTCACTGAGCAGTCATCATTAATTGTTCATGAAACTGTCATTTTTTTATTGAGAAGAGCATGAAGCAGAAAATTATTCCAAGGTGACAATCAATGTTGTCAACTGAAACTAATTTGTTCTATACTCTTACCTTCAAATTAGCCATTTTGTTTCTAAAACATTAAACTAGAATTTTTTTTCCATTCCTGATTGCAAACACAGATAACCTGTGTTTATATAAAAGATGCTGTACATTATTTAAAATCCTTTTGAGATATCACCAAAAGTAGATTAATTGCGACATTTGAATAGCTCCTTTCCAGGTTTGAGGCACACTGGCACTGAAGATTTTAACACAAAGGATGTTGCTGTCACATGGAAATGACTGATGAATGCCAAACGTAAACATGATCTCATGACATGCTGAGCTCAGTATGTTTACTTTGAGAGACACAGATATAGACATAGCAGTTATGACATAAAACACCATTGTGGAACACTGTTTTAAAATAATGACATTTGAAGAGATTTCTACAGGAATATCAAATATATTCTGACAATTATTTTTGATGATATCAAATGTTGGTTTCTTAACAATTTCGAATTGTGTTGAAATACATCCGCTAACAAGGTATTTATATATATTAACTTAAGCTGTTACCTCAGCCTCAGTACAAACACAATTACCTCTGAGTAAAGGTAAAGTCACCTTGTGAACTAGAGATCTGCTCTCTCACTACAGAAAGAGAGAGAGAGATGAGTATTAGAGGTGTAGCCTGAGGGTTACTATGCCTTACGTAAGGGAAGAGATTGAGAAGAAGAGCCCTTCATAGCCCACTATGGGAATTGAAGCCATATTGTTCGTACTACTCTGTATTACAAATCAGCCATCTAGCTTCACTGAGCTAACCAATCCCACCTCTGAATGGAAGGTTTTCCACTGAAATTTTGCTCTAAGGACCTGAGTGCAAGAAGCTAGATTGATAATAAGCTGATGGCAGAAAGCAGAGGGTAATGATTGAGGGGCATTTTTCTAACCGAAAGTCTCTAAGAGTGAGGTCCAGTAGAGGTTGGTGTTGGGTCCCTTGCTGTGTGATTTATATCATGACTTACACTTGAATGTAGGTGCGTTGATCAGTAAGTTTGCAGATTATATAAAAATTGGTAGGGTGGTAGGGAGGATAATCAGTAGAAAAGGGAATTCAATCGAGACAAATTTGAGGCGACACACTGGCTCAATAGTTAGCACTGCTGCCACACAGTGCCAGGGATCTGGGTTCGATTCCCGCCTCAGGTGACTCTCTGTGTGGAGTTTGCACAGTCTCCCTGTGTCTGCGTGGGTTTCCTTCCACAATCCAAAGATTGACCATGCCAAATTACCTATTGGGTCAGATTCAATAGTAGGGAATAAATATATAGTAGAGGAAATGGGTCTGGATGGGTTACTCTTCAAAGGGTCGGTGTGGACTTGTTGGGCCAAAGGGCCTGTTTCCATACTGTAGGGGATCTAATCTAATCTAATCTGTGAAATGATGCACTTGGGCAGTGTCCTTGCAGCAGCATCACAATGAGAGGAGCCAGTGCAGTATTAAAGTGCAGAAGCATCCTGTAACTGGATGAAGGATATGCCATGGGGAGGTTCTTAAAGTCTGGAACACAATGAATGTCCGTATCCATAGACATGAGGTAGATGTGTGTGGCTTTCTCAACATCATGTTTGTTTTGGTAAGTTTGATAGCATGGGAGTCTGAATAGTAATGAGTCCACACCCATCACTGCTACACACCTTCCACAGAGGCTGGTATCCCATCACCAAGTCAACACTTATTTGCAAGTGGAAAGTCCTTGACACTGGTCCAGCTCCCTCAGAGCCTGCCCTCAGAGTGAACAAAATGTCTGACACTCAACTTTCTATCTGATTAACAAGCCAACTTTTTACCAGATTAACAGCCTAATCAGGGAACTCACATTCCATTAGGTTTCCCTTGCTGACCTCATTGCAGTCACTACACTCCATTTTCCAAGACAGCTAATCCTTCATCTTTTAAGGAATTCCCCACTCCTATGAGTCTATGCACTTCCTACCTGTCACCCTGTAACATTCCCACCCAATCCCCACTATGATCCACTCCGCCATCACTGTCACTGTCCCATCCTCTGCCTAGTACTGTTAAGCTAATCCTAAATATCTTACTATTGACATCGCTTGAGTCATGGATTAGGCTTAATTCCTTCCTGTGAAAACTTCTCACCTGTAGCAGGGATTTATGTTATGCTTCAGGCTAATACAACTGCTAGCATAGGTAAATACTTCTCTTTAGTATCTCTGGGTTGGTGTGTTCTCAAATATACACTTTGAAGCTGATGGTTCCTTAGCCTCTTTCACTCTGCCAGTACTGACATTGGTACAAATATTCTTTGATCATACACTTATAGGTCATTCACAACTGTTAAGTGTTGGCTTTGCTTGTCTTATCATTTCAATCCATGATATGCTGGACTATATTTGACTATCTTTGCAGACAGAGTTCTCTACTTTTGTGTATTCCTTGTCTGTTTTCTGAGCTGCTCTGAGTTTTCCCTCAGTTGCTGATAGTATCCTGGTAGTTGGAGTTGAATGCCTTTCTTCAGTAAAAGACTAAAGATTCTTCGTCTTCTTATTCTTGTGTCTTGCCTGGGACAAAGACTATCACATAATCATCTATCATCAACCTAAACTTGAAACTTTGTATTCAAAATGACCTTTTTGTGACCTAATTTGTTTCTAATGACTAATACTTTATGGTTCATTTCAATCTGGAATCTCAATCCTGTGAGATAGTCTGCAAACCTTCCACATCCCCATGTACATTCCAATGCTTCTTTCTCTATTGTTGTATATTTCTGTTTGGTATCTATTACAGCAGTCAATGTGAAATATACTGGTTTCCTTGTTCCATCAACTTTCATCTGGATAAGGACTGCTTCCAGTCCTGTGGATGATGCTTCCACAATTACTTTAGCAGAACAAGCCTGGATGGTAATGGGCTAGCATATCAATTCAGGCATCTCCTGAAGTAAAATTTCATCTTTACCAACAGAGGATGAAGAACTTTTCTTGAATTGTACAAGCAATGGGCTTAGCTTTTCTTGCAGAGTAATATGGTACTCCTGCTTTAATTTGCCTCGGCCTCTGGATAACATTGGAACTTCTTGTTGAAATTCTCTTCAATTATCAATCTGGAGGAAAGTATCCACTTGTAAATTAGGAGCAGAAATACATAACTTGGTCCCTCAACCCTGCTTCATCATTCCATAAGATCCAAAAATAATGGATGATCTATTTGTGTTTTGAATTCCATGTTCTTCACTATACCTGATCCCACTGATTCCCCTGCCTAATGTGAATCTGTCTATCTGGGCCTCAAAGGTATTCAGCAATCCTACTTCCACTGCCTCCTGAGACAGACAGCTCCTAAGATTCACGACTCTCCGAGAGAAAAAAATCCTCATTTCTATCTTTAAGCTCCCAATTTTAGACACTGTTCCTGGTTCTGTAACTCATCCATTTCTACTTAATAATGATTTATTTTGATTTTCCAGGATACTTCATTAACTTTTCATTCTTTCTGACTGAGACTTAATGTGAATTAACCAGACACCTGAAGATCTGCATCCCAAACTTTGCAGGTCAAACTTTTACAGACTTCAACCACAGCAAGCCATCAGCCAGTGTTGAAATAGTCACGTGTGGTTTGACATTAAATTTTATTTCAAATCCTTAAGATGATGGTTTAACGATATGGAGATGAACCCTTCTGTTAATTAAACCAAGCTCACAGAAAAGCTTGCCTCACCTTGTAATATGTTAAAATATGAGTGACAGAGAACTCCCAAATTCTGCTATTTAAAGAAAATAACATCAATTTATTTTTAAGTCTAAAAGTAAACATCAAAAAACAGTTATTCACAACTCTAAGCCCCCCTTTCTCTTAACTACTTACTATCTGTCTCCAATTCTATAACAATATGCTGTTCCAATAAGATACTCATTAAAATTACATCAACTTAATTTCAAAACAACACAGCAGCTGTCTTCTTCTGTATCTTTCATCTTCTGGCTGAGGATCTCCCTTATTTCTTTTTACTGTGAATATGATTCACTTGAAAAGAGAATGTTTGATGGAGAGTATTTCCTAATTTCGTGAAGAGCAAGATGTTAGCTCTCCATGCATTTCTGTCTTGATATCACTTACTCTCTGACAAATTTTCAAAACTGTACATATTTTATACACCACCCCTCCCCCACACCAGATTGCCTCAATGGTTCAATGTTGGTAAAACAATAAATTCAAAGTTGATTGGGTTTTAGTATCTTGGGGCATATTTAAACTGATTGTTTAAATGTAAACTCAGGTATCCATTTCACAGCCAAATGTTGCATATTTTCCATTTTCCAGTACACTCTGGGACTGCCATCTAGTCATATACACAGGTGCTTGTAAGCTGATTGTTCAGAACATCATCCACCCTCTCTTAAAGGTATAGTACACACCTTCAACTTCATAACAATGGTCTAGATGCTCTGTTGACTCTCTTTGATCTCAGCTAAAAATGTTTTAATTATTTTGCTGTTCATCCTTAATTTCTTCATTTCATTTTCTGGATTTGTTTCCTACACCTTTTTTTTCTGAGGTATAGGTTCCCCCTACCTATCTGGCATCCTAAACCTTGGCATTCTACTCATCTGGCAGTCTACTTACCTGGTGCCCCAGCACTCCCCTCAAATGGCACTCTGAAGATAAGCACCTTCCCCCCAACACATGTGACATCCTATTTGCTGACACCCTACCCATGCCCAATTGACATTCTGCTTACCTGGCAAGCTCTATTGATGTGGCACCCTATCCTACCCTACCTTTCATCATCCTAACATCACACAGCTTATATACTTACTACTTGATAGCAGCTGCCAAATTGGTTGTCTACTGCTCTGGACCTTTACATTTCTTAATACAGGAACTGACTGCTATGAAAAGGACCATGATTTGCCTTTCCTCAGCAATTCTTCTTATGAAAGAGCTGTCAGAATAGAAGCACACCAATGCATTTCTGAAGGAGCCCCGACTGAAACCACCTCTCAGAAATGCAGCACTCCCTCCTTTTGTAAACAAAAAAAGGCAGAGTGGAAATCTGCATGAAATTGCCACTGCTAAGATGGTTATATATTTTTCCTTCGTGTGTCTGAATTGTGGGTGTCTGCACAAATGTTCTAAGTGATAGTTATCTTCAGCATGAAATTTCCATTCAAAATCTGCTCTTAAATTGCCTGTGAGGCTAAAGTACCGATCAAATACTTTCATTAACATTTAAAATTCTGTAATACTTTCTTCTATACTTTGTCATACAAAAACGTTATCCATTAATGGAGCTATAGCTTTGGTGAGCTGCTCCTTTTCATGCCAGCTTGATGCAATCCCCAGTCAGACTGAAACAATCACTTCCAGAGCTTCCACTTATTGTTGCATTATGTGCCTTCATATTTTTGAATGCATGTGGCAGTGACAACATCTCTACTGCAGTTGCCACCTTGGCTGACAATAATACCACACTGATCTGGATGAGTACTTGGATGTGTCACTTGGCTTCAAAATCTTGTCAGGTTCTTTCCCATCTTCAGTGTCTTCCTGCTCTGCTGTTGTAACTCATGGACTGAGGCCTAATTTCAAATCCAAGCCCTGGAGATTTCCATAGCTTCCACTAAACTTTGTTCTATGCGTAAGATTAACACTGTTACTAACATTGGTATTTGTTTTTCCTTCGTGTTTCTGAACTGTGAGTTGCTGCATAAATGCTCTTAGTGGTAGTTGTCTTCTTATTCTAGAGTAAAGTTCTTCTACTTAAATACTGGAACAGTTTTGTTTATAAGTATACATTACAAGTTACTAAACACAGCTCTCTAGTGTGGTGTCTAAGCCCTTTCTCTTTTCATGCTTCGATCCAGTTTGATGTCTACTTTCGAACTGTCCTGTTGGTGTCAGAGTAACATGATCATCTTATATATTCCATTACATTACAAGCAGTAGAATTTTCATTTACACATGGCACTTTCGAGGTCATCTTGACATACTTTCCCAGTCAGATTCCCACCTTTGGTCAACCTCTTTCCACTTCCCCTTCTTAAACATCCTCTAAGCAGAAAGCAATGTAAGACTACCACACCCAATCTCAATTATTGATTGTAATAGATGAAGGCTTTATAAAAATGGTAACGCATCAACTCCTGCCTTCAGAATCCTGGAAGATGACCATTTCACCTGATGCACAGCCCCTCAATGCAACCATGAATCTGAAGGCCCATAACTCTTGCCCAAGTAGTACTTAATTTGGAGGGGGAGCTTAATTCTGCCAAATTGACCTTTTAATTGAGCATGCATGGCGGGCAAAAGCTTGCAAAAAGACTTCCCATTTCCTGTCAATGGGAAACTCAACCTTCCTTAAAAGGTCTGAGAATTTCATTGCTTACTCTCAACACACAATCAGGAGACTGCATTTAGACCTTGCATATAATTGACTTCTCCTGCCTACCCAGTTGCAGTACATGTTTCCCCCCTCACTATCATTTCCATAAACATACAGAAACATTAGGCTGGCTGGATTATTTTGATTCATGATCTGACTATAATCACTTTGTATTTTCAAGAAAAACGGGTACCCAATAAATGCAATCCGCTGATTCCTCAGAAGCAAACCCAAACAAGCAGACACAACCCAACCAAAAACTATAGCCACATTACCTTACATCAAAGACATATCAGAAATGACTTCCAGACTACTCAGATCCCTTGGCATCATGGTAGCCCACAAACCTACCAACACACTTCAATAGCAACTAATGAACCTAAAGGATCCATTTGATTCGACCAGTAAAACTAACATCACTTACAAGATACCATGCAAGCACTGTAAAAAACACTACATCGGACAAATTTGCAGGAAACTTGCAGTCAGGATACATGAACACCAACTGGCCACCAAAAGACATGACCCACTCTCACTGATTTCCATACATACAGACAAAGAAGGACACCACTTTGACTGGGACAACATACACATCCTAGGACAGGCAAAAAAAAGACACACATGAGAATTCTTAGAGGCATTGGCATTCTAACCATAACTCCATCAATAAACTCATCGACTTAGATCCTATCTACCTTCCCTTGAAGAAAAGAACTGGAAATGACATCACCCACCTTAAGAAACCAAAACCTATAAATAGAGAGGTGGAACATACCACCAGCGCTTCACCAGAGATTCTCACTGATGCTGTTACCTAGTATGGTGATGGAACATCTGAAACCAAACCTTCAAGCTCAACGAGTAAACTTATATACTTACCATAAACCTGAGCTACAATCTTCTCAAAAATTGCTACTTCTGTATTTCTGTATATAGTGAGTAGAACATTGATTCCCTAACCTTCTAAGGATTTTATGTTTGAAGGAAAATGACCTTACTGAGCACTGAATCCCCCATTTTGTTTCCGTTCACTAGCAGGACAGTGATTTGGATCATGCTTATACTGATGAGATGGTTTCCTTTCTTTATTTGAAATGTTTTCATATGTTTGGATAATCTCAAACCAGATGTAGAAGAAGTTGTCAGTTTATCACTATGTCAAAAGTCAGCACTGGTTTTGCCTTCTCCTGAAGATGGTACATTTTATTTCCTCAGGATATGCTCCTTACTTCTTAGTAGTGAACTTGTATGACAGTTGAACAGCAGTTAAGTGTGTGTAACAGCATTATGTAAGAATTCAACTTGCACGAGCGAATAAACTTTTGCTTATCTTTATTTGCAACTTCTTTGGTACATTTCCTGATTTTACTCATTTGTCACTGGTGTTAGCAACAATAAGCAGCCTAAATCATCCTGTCAGCATTGGGTTGGGTTGGGGGCAGTCAGGAGATTACAAAAGGGCCCAAAGAGTTTGAAGGGTGGGTGGGTGGGGGGTGTGGGGGTGTGTTCGGTGGGGGTGATGGGAGGGTCAGAGGGATTGGAAACTCAGGAGAATCAGACAAGTGTAGTTTCCAATGTTGCAACACTCAGAGAAAAGCTGATAGGCAGATGTTCAGTGTGTTTGAGCATCCTTCTCTGTGCGGAGTCAGAGGGTTGGGGGAAATGCCGCAATATTTGGTGAATGGGGAGGGTCAGATAGATCAGACGGCTGCAGGGCATAGGGTCAGCTTTAGTTCAGCAATTCAATATGTCTCAGGGAGAAGTTGTAGGGTGAGACAAAGTCAGGTTGGAATTAACAGAAAGGGATTTTATAGATTCATGGAATTATAGAGTTGTACAGCACGGAAATAGGCCCTTCGGTCCGACTCATCCATGCCGACGAGATATCCTAAACTGATCTAGTCCCATTTGCCAGCATTTGGCCCATATCCCTCTAAACCTTTCCTATTCATACACCCATCCAGATGCCTTTTATATGTCGTAATTGTACCAGCCTCCACTACTTCCTCTGGTAGCTCAATCCATACACGTACCACCCTCTGTGTGGAAAAGTTGCCCATTAGGTCACTTTTAAATCTTTCCCCTCTTACCTTAAACCAATGCCCTCCAGTTTTGGACTCCCCCACCCTGGGAAAAAGACCTTGGCTATTCACCCTTTCCATGACCTTCATGATTTTATAAACCCCTGTAAGGTTCCCCCTTAGCCTCCAATGCTCCAGGGGAAAATAGCCCCAGTCTATTCAGCCTTTCCCTGTCGCTCAAACCCTCTAATCCCAGCAATATCTGTGTAAATCTTGTCTGAGCCCTTTCATGTTTAACAACATATTTCCAATAGCAGGGAGACCAAAACTAAATGCAGTATTGTAAACATGATCTCATCAATGCCCTGGACAGCCACAACATGAAGTCCCAACTCCTACATACAATGCACTAACCAGTGAAGGCAAATGTGCCAAACACCTTCTTCAGCATCCTGTCCACCTGCAACTCCACTTGCAAGGAATTATGCATCGGCACTCTGAGGTCTCTGCTAGGCAACATTCCCCAGGCCCTACCATCAACTGTACAAGCGGGCGGCACGGTGGCACAGTGGTTAGCACTGCTGCCTCACAGCGCCAGAGACCCGCGTTCAATTCCTGACTCAGACGACTGACTGTGTAGAGTTTGCACATTCTCCCCGTGTCTGCGTGGGTTTCCTCCGGGTGCTCCGGTTTCCTCCCCCAAACACCTTCTTCAGCATCCTGTCCACCTGCAACTCCACTTGCAAGGAATTATGCACCGGCACTCTGAGGTCTCTGCTAGGCAACATTCCCCAGGCCCTACCATTAACTGTACAAGTCGTGCCCTGATTTGCCTGACCAAAATGCAACATCTCGCATTTATCTGAATTAAATTTCAATTGCTACTCTTCGGCCCAAAGGCTGATGTGATCAAGGTCCCGTTTTACTCTGAAATAACTGCTTCACTGTCCACCATCAATTTTGGTGTCATCTGCAAATTTACTAACCATACCTCCTATGTTCACATCCAAACCATTTATATACAAATGATGAAAAGCAGTGGACCCAGCACCAATCCATGCAGCACCCCACTTGTCACAGGCCTCAATTGTATAGCCACACAGCAGTTAGTTTTTTCTTAATCTGTTGAACATTTATTGGGTAATAAACCTATTGTCCGACAGAAGTTTAAATTTCCCCAACAACTCCCACACACAATGCTTTAGAATATCATGGGGTTCCAGTGTCTTTATTTGATTATATATGATCACTGATTGGAGATTGGAAGATCTGGGATATTGCTTTATATGCTCTTCACAGATTGTGAGTAAACAATACAGCTAGCACAAAAGATCTTGTGTTTGCAATGGATAGTCAAGACAAAAGCTTGGGGTTCAAGTTCCACTCAAGGGAAATGTGTTCATGGCACAGTCAAACAGATTAAACATCAACTTGTAAATCTTTTCTGTGCACAGCAATGGCAGGGGATAAGACCTGGAGAGATTCCTGATCAGCCAAATGTTGGGAAAAAATTGGAACTTATACCCTCACCATTGATGGATGGAACTTTCCTAATAGAACATTGAACATAGAACATAGAACAGTACAGCACAGAACAGGCCCTTCAGCCCACGATGTTGTGCCGACCACTGATCCTCATGTATGCACCCTTAAATTTCTGTGACCAAATGCATGTCCAGGAGTCTCTTAAATGTCCCCAATAACCCTGCCTCCACAACTGCTGCTGGCAACGCATTCCATGCTCTCACAACTCTCTGTGTAAAGAACCCGCCTCTATACTTTCCTCCAACCAGCTTAAAACTATGACCCCTCATGTTAGTCATTTCTGCTCCTTTTCTCCAATGAAAAAAGTCCGAGCTCAGTCAACCTCTCTTCATAAGATAAGCCCTCCAGTCCAGGCAGCATCCTGGTAAACCTCCTCTGAACCCTCTCCAAAGCATCCACATCTTTCTTATAATAGGGCGACCAGAACTGGACGCAGTATTCCAAGTGTAGTCTAACCAAAGTTTTATAGAGCTGCAAAAAGATCTCACAACTCTTAAACTCAATACCCCTGTTAATGAGAGCCAAAACAACATATGCTTTCTTAACAACCCTGTCCACTTGGGTGGCCATTTTAAGGGATCTATGTACCTGCACCCCAGATCCCTCTGTTCCTCCACACTGCCAAGAATCCTATCCTTAATCCTGTACTCAGCTTTCAAATTCAATCTTCCAAAATGCATCACCTCGCATTTATCCAGGTTGAACTCCATCTGCCACCTCTCAGCCCATCTCTGCATCCTGTCAATGTCCCGCTGCAGCCTACAACAGCCCTCTATACTGTCAACGACACCTCCAACCTTTGTGTCATCTGCAAACTTGCTGACCCATCCTTCAATCCCCTCATCCAAGTCATTAATAAAAATTACAAACAATAGAGGCCCAAGGACAGAGCCCTGTGGAACACCACTCACCACAGACTTCCAGGCAGAATATTTTCCTTAAATGCAGTGAACTTCGGTGAGAAATTTGGGAAAATTGGGTGGAATGTAGTGCAAGGCCCTTCTCGAATGTTGAGACCAAAAAGCCACATTTCCAACCAAGTCCTGGACGTCAAGGTGATGCAGTAACACAGTTAGAGTGGATGTGAGGTAGCAAAGAGCTGATGCTAGCACTTACCCTGGTGGAGCAGAAAAAAATCAATGACCCTCTCGAGGCATTCCTCCAGACACTGAGACTACACTGACTTGGATAGCAAATACAGCGCAGACTAACAGGCCCTGGTGGCATGACCTCCTCTGTCAATCCTGGGGAGAGGACAGCCCTCCTCTGCCCTATCCCATCCACCAGGACCTTCAGGAGCCATGCCCAGAGCAAATGTCATGAACTGTGCAGAGTGACTCCAGGATGCCAGCAAGTGACAAGTTGTACAATTGTCTTTTAAAGGTAATATTATTACCAGAGATCCTGGGATAGACTGTCGATTTTCCTGCTCCTCGGATGCTGCCTGAACTGCTATGCTTTTCCAGCACCACTCTAATCTAGACTCTGGTTTCCAGCATCTGCACTCATTGTTTTTACCATAGACTGTCAGTAACAAATACTTCCTCCAGTGAGGTGTGGTGCTTTGTATTCAGGAGAGTTTGAGATGACAGTGTGAGAAAACCCTTTTGGGCTTGTATAGGGAAACCCTTCATGAAACTTGGTGTAAATGACACATGGCTGACTTCTGGTGAGATTCACTCCCAGACTCAGGCTACTAGCATACATGCAGAAGTTTCCATTATCATCACTTGAACCTCTTGGCTCAGTTGGCTCAGTTGGCTGATGAGGATCAAATTGGTGCCAACAACACAGGATTTGATGCCCATTCCAATTAAGCTTGGTTTGAGGTTTGTGTCTTCGTCCTACTCATGGTGGAGATTGCAGTGCTGCTAGTCAGTCCTATTCTTTAGGTCAAGAATTGATGAAGACAGCAGATCCTAAGGAAATGTATTGTTGAAAATTGTCTTGTGCTTTTTGGATTCCAATATGTCGGACATCCAAATATAACACTCTGGTCCATGAAATGAAGATAGTAGCATCATGTTTGAACTTACCTTTCTTATTTGTTGGGTGAATCAGAATTCACAGGGTTGGAGATTTGGAAAAGCATGTTTGAAACACTGTTGCTTTCTTAAATGAAGCAAGCCAGATTTTTTGGTGTGTCTAAATCGAGCTATACAATAGGAAGCTTGCGATGTGAAAATAAGAGTCAAGAGCGTGGTGCTGGAAAAGCACAGCAGGTCAGGCAGCATCCAAGGAGTAGGAGAATCGACATTTCAGGCATTCGCCCTTCATCAGGGGTTCCTGATGAAGGACTTATGCCCGAAACATCATTTCTCCTGCTCCTTGGAAGCTGCCTGACCTCCTGTGCTTTTCCAGCACCACACTTTCAACTCTGATTCCCAGTATCCGCAGTCCTCACTTTCTCATATGTGAAAATAAGGCCCCATTATATATGTCTAGTAGCTCATGAAGACTAATGACATGGTCATGCCTGTCATCCAGTAATACTTCAATGAAAACCCCTACAACACCAAAGCAAGAAGATACAATTAGTGTTGTTCTTATGAAGAATCTTCTGTAAACATTATAAATCTCACTGTATATCTGTTAGAATAATAAAACAGTATTGCAATTTGGATTCTGATATTAATTCCCTTCTAAGCCACATCATCCTGTCTTGCAACCTTCTTGCCGTTCATTCAATATTGCAGACTCAAAATCGGGGAACTCCGTCCCTGTAGTTTACTCCACACCCAAAGGACTGCATCGATCCAAGCAGGCAGCTCACCACCACCTTCTGAAAAGGCAGTCCTGGATGGGCAATAAATGCTGACCCATACTCCCGGAGTGGATAAAAAAGAAAAAGAGAGTTTCAACAAGAACAAAAACGATGGATGTCGGAGAGTCCTTTCTTCTTAATTAGTCAAAACTGATAAGTAACAATGCTGTATTTAGCACTTTACTTTCCCCTAAGTCAGCAAACATTCACTTTTCAGGTATACTCATAAAGATAAATCATCTTCAACTGCGCTTTCATGCCAGATTTCCTCATATTTACAAAGGATACACTTCATAAAGATAAAGATAAACAAATTAATTAATTCTCAATCCCACTGGCAATTATACCTAATGGACTTTTAAATTTTCATTTGGTTTGTTTAGCTGCATGTGACTAGTTTATAAGAAAGCCGAGGCATGATTACTTTTCATAAAAGAGTGTGCAACATGAAAAATGTATAGTATGTTATGGCCAACAAAAACTCAAGAGAATTTCAACTAATGCCCAAAATGAGTGCAGAATATGCCATGCAAATCTCACCTGTGTCTGGGAAGCAGGTATCCATGGCTTCTATGTTGTGGCAGCTGGCCAGGCAGGCAGGAAAAGAGAGTTAGACATCCCAAAACAGACATTTGAATGAATGAGAAACAAATATGAAGCAAATCAGTGAAGCAGATCTGTCAGGTAGGCCTTCGATTTACGTATTTAAACAGGCTTATACCCGGTACAGACATGCAATGTTGCTCATCTCACATTGCATTCAATATGCTGCTGACTCCTGTAGAACAGCTGAGATGCCACCATGCCTGACTTTAAACTGTCACTTTTTCAGCTAACTAAGAGTTAGAAAATCTAATGCACTATAACTGGATATTTTCATATGTTAATATAACAAAAATTACTTGCAAGGGCAGTTAACTAGAGTCAGAGGATCATAGAGATGTACAGCATGGCATCTGATTCTTTCCCCTCTCACCCTAAACCTATGCCCTCTCGTTCTGGACTCCCCCACTCCAGGGAAGAGACTTTGTCTATTTACCGTATCCACACCCCTCATGATTTTATAAACCTCCATAAGGTCACCCCTCAGCCTCCGATGCTCCAGGGAAAACAGCCCCAGCCTATTCAGTTTCTCCCTATAACTCAAATCCTCCAACCCTGGCAACATCCTTGTAAGTCTTTTCTGAACCCTTTCAAGTTTCACAACATCCTTCCGATAGGAAGAAGACTAGAATTGCATGCAATATTCCAAAAGTGGCCTAACCAATGTTCTGTACAGCTGCAACATGACCTGCCAACTCCTGTACTCAATACTCTGACCAATAAAGAAAAGCATATCAATTGCCTTTTTCGCTATCCTATCTACCTTTGACTCTACTTTCAAGGAGCTATGAACCTGAGCTCAAGGTCTCCTTGTTCAGCAACACTCCCGAAGATTAAGAAATATAAAAAGAAACAGGCTGATTTTATTCCTTTTTTAGATATCTGTAAATGTTACCTTGGTTATACACTGGATATGTTTACACAAATATTTATCATTTTAAAAAGTTAATTTGCGCAACAAAGCAGATAGATACAAATAAATCTCATTATATCCCCAATCAGGTACATATTACAGAGACATTTATAATCAAAGGAAGATTGGCATAAGTTTAAACATTTGAATGTATAACGCTGTGTTCACTTTTAGGAATGTTATTTTTGAAACAAATTTTTTTTTGAAAAATCATCATTTGGGCACCACAGTGGCACAGTGGTTAGCACTGCCGCTTCACAGCACCAGAGACCCGGGTTCAATTCCTGCCTTGGGCAACTGCCTCTATAGAGTTTGCACGTTCTGCCCGTGTCTGCGTGGGTTTCCTCCGGGTGGTTCGGTTTCCTTCCACAGTCCAAAGATGTGCAGGTTAGGTGAATTGGCCATGCTAAATTGCCCGTAGTGTTAGGTGAAGGGGTAAATGTAGGGGAATGGGTCTGGGTGGGTTGCTCTTCGGAGGGTAGGTGTGGTCTTGTTGGGCCGAAGGGCCTGTCTCCACACTGTAAGTAATCTAATCTTAAGTGGCACTTGCAAGACTTAAAAATAATCAGTGATAATCTGTTGGATTCTATGTTGTGATGACCAGGGTTAAGGTTTGTTAAGATTCTCAATGTCCTCACCTCCTGTTCTAAACATGGATTTCTGTTTTGTAATTAATTACTTGGAAATTCAAATACAATGTTTCTTCCATCATTCAGCTAAAATTTGATTTCTGGGAAAGCAATTTTAAAGGCGAAAAATCAGTAGCTTTTTTTTTCCATTAAAATCTCAATTCTAAATTGAATTACTTATTCTAATGCTTTCTATTGTTCTTCATTTCCTACTTTTTATCATTGAGTTTCACATCATAGAGTTCCCCAAAACCAGACTTTTGGTTCTGATTAATTTTCAATCTTTAGCTTTCAGCAATAACTTATATGCTATCACTGGTAAATATGACTGCTACATTTTTTAGGTGTTTGCTACACACCATTCCTGAAGAAGGGCCTGTGCCCGAAACGTCGAATCTCCTGTTCCCTGGATGCTGCCTGACCTGCTGTGTTGTTCCAGCAATAAAGTTTCAACTTTGATCTCCAGCATCTGCAGATCTCACTTTCTCCTCCTACACACTTTGAGCCAGCTTTTTCCAGAAACTGGCAGGAGATTCCAATCACAGACCTTGCAGACATGTAGTGTACCTGAAATCCAACTGTATCCTTGTAATGCTGGATAGTCAGGGAGAAGGAAAATCCATTTTCCACAGCAGTGGCTGTCTTTTACCAATTGAAATGTCCAGTAGCGAAGACAACTGCATTGTCAGCTCCTGCAGAAAGGGTAAGTACTTAAATGTGCGAGGTTAGAGTGCCAAGTGGGTCAGATGTCAAGTCAAAAAGGTACCAGCTGAGTGATTGAATGATTAGGTTGGTGTAGGCAGAATGGGGTATGTTGTCTGACAGGGAAACGGCTTGTCATGTCCAGTTAAGAAGAGGTTGGGTATCAGGTCCTAGGGATTAGTTGGAGTGGGCTGGGTTCTTGGGGTGGAGAGGACCAATGCTATGTTCGGCAAGGACAAAGTGAGGTATCAGGTCAAGGGGTGGTAGCGAGTCTCTGATAGAGGGGTGTATGTGGGTCCTGGATAGAGAAGGAGCACTGTCAGGTCCAGCAGCATGAGGGTGGTGTCTTCATTACTGGGATAGGATTGGTGTTGTTCTTTGGTGCTGGAAAGTTGGTCTGGAGAGGGAGGTGTCAGAACCCAGAAGAGTAAAGGTGTTAGGTCTTGTGGGGATAGAGCATGTTGGGTCTTGAGGAGGATTGAGCATCTGATCCAGCAATGGAGGAGGGTGTGGTGACAGGGGAGGTGTGTCCAGTCTGGCAGGTGTCGGATCCCAGTTGGGAGATGGATGTTGGGTCCTGACTTTGGGAAGGAGAGTCAGATCTAGCAGTGGTAAGTGTCTTGTGATATGGAAGTTAGAGGGTGGTGTCAGGTCCCAAAAGAGCAATAGTTGTTAGGGCCCTGTGGAAAAAGGGGGTTGTTGTGTCAGGATCTGTGGAGGGATCTAGGGGAGGATAGTTCGAGATGTGCAGAATTTTTTGGCGGAAAGGGTCACTTTAATAATTATCCAGCAGTTAGAGTGGGTTTTTAATTGTCCAACATTTCCTGGGTAACAATTTAACAAACTGAAGAGGAACCCTCGAAATCATCCAGATTAAATGGATCCTTTCGGAGAATCCCAAATGCAGGAGAATTGCCCAGTAGAATGTACAATTTCCCTAGCAACTCCCATTTACACCACAGAAATGACTATCTACTCCAAAGAAAATCTGAGCCATTATAATCGTCAATCTTTTCCTGTCTTCACCATCGTTAACACAAAATAAGTGGTAGCTGTTTAATGGAAAGTATATGATTTGAAATATGTTCTTCATACTGAACATTTACATCAGATTTCAGGCTTTACAATTTGATACTAAGCATTCACAAAATAGTAGGAACACTTATGTAATTAATAAACAAGTGAAAAGCTAAATATCCAACATGGCGTTTTGCACCACAATTCAGTTCTGAGAAGACCTTTTTTTTAAAAAAAAGGTCTCTGAACTTTGAGTTCAAAGCAATCTTTACAGGAAGTCACATGTTGAAAACATGAGTTACGGAAGACGTGTTAAGTAATGGTGAGCTAAGTTTACAATTAGCCTTAAGGGTCTCAGTGAAAGATATTAATTGCGTAAAATGGCATCTAGCGAATGTGCAGAAATTTGCCAAATGGAAACAAACTACAGCCGTGCCAGTTGAGCAAAAAGCTTTACTGTGGAAAGGGAGTAACCCTTCATTGAGGTTTGAATCTTTTTCAGGGAATTGTTGGAATACAAGTGATGAATATTTCTTTCTGATGAATGTAATCAGACTATTCCAATAGTTCTAGTTTTATGTAATATAGGTTTTTTTCTGTATTAAACATTAATATTATTTTACTAAAAATTCAATGACTACCAGTTGTGAATATATTCACTGTCTAATCTCCACAGTAAACAAACAAAAGAATAAAAATTATAGCCTATCAAGATATGTTTCAGTCAGGGACCTGACTTGTGCTATATTACTAACAGCTGAGATCATTCAAATCTAATTTTTCAAAGATCCTGCTTTTTTTTATGTGTACTTAATAAGCTGATAACTTAGTCAGGGCAATATTTATTATCCCTCGCTAATTTCCATGTGAGCAAAAACAATTAACGAAAAACTGTAAGACTGTCATCACAAGTAAATCAGACCACCTAGTGGTATATAGAACAAAGAACAAAGAGCAACACAGCACAGAGACTGACCCTTCGGCCCTTCAAGCCTGTGCCATCACATTTTCCCTTCCATGTTAAAATTGTCTTCACTTAGAGAATCTGTATCCCTCTGCTCCCTTCCTATTCATGTATTCAACAAGGTGCTTTTTGAATGCTGCTATTGTGTTTGCTTCCACCACCTCCTCTGGCAACATGTTCCAGGAACTTACCACCCTTTGTGTGAAAAAGCTGCCTTGCATATCTCTTTTAAACCTCACCACTTGCACCTTGAACCTGTTTCCCCTAGTAATTGACCCCTCCACCCTGGGAAAAAGCCTCATACTTTCCACTCTGTCCATGCCATTTACAATTTTGTAAAATTCTATTAGGTCATCCCTCAACCTCCTGCATTCCAGTGAAAACAAACCCAGTCTATCTAACCTTTCTTCATAGCTAAAATCCCCCATACCGAGGAACATTCTGTTAAACCTTTGCTGGACCCTCTCCAAAGCAACCACATCCTTCTGGTAGTGTGGTGATCAGAACTGTACCTAATATTCCAAGTGTGTCCTAACTAAAGTTCTATAAAGCTGCAGTATAACTTGTCTATCCTTATACTCAATGCCTCTTCCAATGACGGCAAGCATGTCATAGGCCTTTTTTTAACCACCGTAGCTACCTGCACTGCCACATTCAGTGATCTGTGGACCTGCTCAACCAGATCCCTCTGCATATCAATACCCCTGATGAAGGGCTTATGCCCGAAACATCAATTCTCCTGCTCTCCCTAAAGGTTCTGCCATTCACTGTATAATTTTCACCTGTACTTGACTTGCCAAAATGCATTGCCTCACATTTGTCCGGATTAAACTCCATCTTCCATTTTTCTGCAGGAATTCTCTGAACTTTGCTTCAAAAGAACAAGTGTGAATACTAGGAATACACCCTGACAAAACAAATGTTTGTTTGATCGATTTCTACAAATTGCTACCTTGAGCTCGTTGTTATTGAAGCCATGGGTTCCTGTCACAATAACATATTAGCATTATTCTGCCTAAAAAACACAAGAAAATAAACTTCAGCATTTAGAAACATTATATTCTACTTCTCTTTCCTGAGGCATGTTAATAAAACAGCCACGACCTTACATCTCTCTTTCAACTGTTGCAGGCATTTTACTTCTGTTGATTGCTTACAAATGATCAGATTCATTGAATTTCATGTCACATCTAGTCATGGTAAGAATTGAACTCATGACCTCTGTATGGCTTAATCCATGCCAGAGCACTTGCTTTGTATATACTTTCTCTAACAATTAGTTTTAACAACTAGAAAATTGAGAGAGCAGCAGAATAGACATGGAGACCTTCCTGTAGGAATTCTCTGAACTTTGTTTCTATTGAACAAGTGTGAATACTAGGAATGCACCCTGACAAAACAAATGTTGTTTTTCTGATTGATTTCTACAAATTGCTAGCTTGAGCTCATTGTTGCTGAAGCTATGAGTTCCGGTCACAATAACATATTAGCATCATTCTGCCTAAAAAGCACAAGAAAATAAACTTCAGCATTTAGAAATGTTATATTCGGCTAAGCGGTTTCTTCGCATTTTACAAATCCACTCTCTTACAAATTATTTTAATGAACATGAAAAACAGTAGTAGTAGGACTTTCAGATTCTTTTCAGAATAATTTCTTCATGCTCCATAGGTGATGTGGCCTCAAAGTTTGCTTGCCTCTATATTAGTAAATTAGGATTACAACTGGGACAGTGCTTGAGTGGGGATTACGGTGGTGAGTGAAATAGACATGAAGATAAAAAGAATCAAATAGAAATAGTAAGGACTGAAATGTCATAATGAAGGATTGAGCACTATTTTATCCAAGGGTAAAAACAAGGACTGCAGATGCTAGAAACCAGAGTCTAGATTAGAGTGGTGCTAGAAAAGCACAGCAGGTCAGGCAGCATCCGAGGAGCAGGCCTATTTTCTCTTCTTCTAGGTGTCATGGCAGGCCCAAAAAGAGGGAAAGATTTCCTTTTTGGGACACATTTCATTTTCCAGAATGATTATGTTCTTCTCATCTTATTAGATTTGCTTGCGCTAACAAAATGCACAATTTTCCAGTGGGAGGATGTTCTGAAACTTGCCGGGACCTTCAAGGCCACAGTTACCAGACATCACATTTCAAAGGCACCTGGACAGCACACTTTGCAGCCTAGGATCATCAGTCTACCTCCACACATTAGCTCACTGTACCCCTGGAGATGTCAAGGACTTGGCTCCATACATTAACGATATCTCCGCACTTTTGGAATATTGCGTGCAATTCTCGTCTTCTTCCTATTGGAAAGATATTGTGAAACTTGAAAGGATTCAGAAAAGATTTACAAGGATGTTGCCAGGGTTGGAGGATTTGAGCTATAGGGAGAAGCTGAATAGTCTGGGGCTGTTTTCCCTGGAGCGTCAGAGATTGAGGGGTGACCTTATAGAGGTTAATAAAATCATGAGGGGCATGGATAGGATAAATAGACAAAGTCTTTTCCCTGGAGTGGGGG
>NC_057714.1:56682845-56711110 GCF_004010195.1 Chiloscyllium plagiosum
GGCTGGTACAATTGCAACATTTAAGAGGCATTTGGATGGGTATATGAATAGGAAGGGTTTGGAGGGATATGGGCCAGGTGCTGGCAGGTGGGATTAGATTGGGTTGGGATATCTGGTCAGCATGGACAAGTTTGACGAAAGAGTTTGTTTCCATGCTGTACATCTCTATGACTCTATGACTGTATATTATCCTAATGTACACATAGGACAAAAGGGAAGTTCTTTTATCTATGGATGGCACCAAGAAGCCACCCTGACTGATAAAAGCAGCCTGGACAGGGGTAGCGACAGAGGACAGCACTCATGAGCAGGTCAAAACTACAAGGTTCCAAAGCCATAAGATAATGAGGAATCCTCTGCACTCCACAAGGGTATGTACCACAGTCACCTAAAAGCATCATGCACCTAGTGCAATGAATTAGCATTGTAAGGTTGTTACTGCAGAGAACTGCCACACAAGAGGTTAGGTGCCAAACATCTCCATCAGCTGCCTCAAGTGCACTCCATGTCTTACTTCATTGCAGCTACCAGTGTGGTACCATTGGCACTGCAGTGGTATTGCTAAGGTTTACACATAAAACATAAACGGAGCTACAGCACATGGTATCAGGTCACTGAGCCTTCATCACAATTAGGAGAACCTACACATATAATAACTTCTTAGTAAAGGCTTACAAAGACAAGGACACAATCACAAAGGATCACCTTTCAAGTTTAGCCCCTCTTTGAGAGAGAGAGAGAGAGAGATTCTTGAGTTATTGTGTCATCCAGTAGATGGTACATTCATGCTAATGTATTAGTAGTAAAGTGAGTGAATGTTGAAGTAGGTAGATGGGGTGCAATCAAGTGGGCTGACTGGTCTTAGATAACATTGAGTTTCATGAAGATTGGTGAAGCTGCACCCGACAAGGCAAGTGGAGATTTTCCCAACAGACACTTGACCTGTGCCTTTTAGATGATGGATAGCCACTGGGGAGTTAAGAGGTGAATTACTTGTTGCAGGATTCCTAGCTTCTGACCAGCTCTTGTAGCCACAGTTTTTATATGGCTGGTCCAGTTCAATTTCTGCACGTTGGTAACTCTGATGATGTTGAGGAACTCCTGCAGCAATGTCCTTGGGCTGAGATGATTGGCCTCCAACAACCACTTCTTTTGTCAAGACATGACACCAATCTATGAAGGGGAACCCCAATTCCAATTGACTAATTAGTTCATTCATGGCCTACTTAATCAACTTTTTAAAAGTCTTTTTTTCATTCATGGATGTGACTTTCACTGGCTGGATCAGCAGTTATTGCTCATCCCTCCTATCCCTTGAGAAGATGGTGGTGAGTCACCTTCTTGATATGCTGAAATCCATTTATTGTAAGTAGACACACCAAGCCATTGGAGAGAGTGTTCTGGGATTTTGACGCAGTAATGCTGAAAGAACGGCAATATATTTACAAGTTAGGATCTAGGTGGTGGTGCTCCCATGTACCTATAGCCCTTTTCCTTCTAAATGATAGTGATCAAGATTTTGGAAGATGTTGTCTAAGCAGCCTGGTAAATCTTTGCAGTGCATCTTTTAACAGCTGGGTATTTTTTTGGGTGCAACTATTGTTTCTTCTCAGCAATGTGAAATATTTCTTTCATGCTTTCATGGATAATCTCAATAAATTATTTTCCAAGTTAAACAAAGAACTGCAAACCAGAAAGTGCTGGAGAAACACAGCAGGTCTGGCAGCATCTGTGGGAAGAAAGCAGAGTTAATATTTTGATCAGTTCTGACGAAGAGTCATCAGACTCGAAATGTTAACTCTGCTTTCTTCCCACAGATATGGCCAAATTTGTTGTGTTTCTCTACAATTCCTGTTTTTATTTCAGATTCTTTCTTAACTTTGGAATCCATTGTGAGTTTAGAAAGCCCAAAGACATCTTCTTCACATTGCCCCTTGATTGGATTCTGGAGTAGTTAAACTCTGGGAGAGTAGAAAGAAGTTGAAGTTATGTTGTTGATGTTGTGCCATTTGTGCAGGTTCAAAATTGAAATTGTTGATTGTAAACAACATACACATTTTAAGTTTTCTTATGTTTGTTGCATTGAAGTGAAACCTTTAGCATTCCGGTGCTTCTGACATTTAATCCACCTACACGATGTAGGCTTATTTCTGGAGGCTGTAACTTCTGGTTTTTTTTTCTGTCTTGATAGTTAATTTGATAGGATAGTGTCCTTGGGATTTGTATCAAACTTAAATATAACAGGTGTCCATTAATGTAAACAAGTTCTGTGGAAATCATACTGTTGGGATCATGTATTTCCCCCATAATATCTCAATTATGTTTTCTAAAGGAGATTACCTTATCATATTTAGGTCTTTGTGTGTGTAAGCTCTTACTTTTCTACCATTCTGTAAGTGTATGCTACTTCTGCATTCAGTGTTTGATTTGAGGCAATACTGTACCTTTAGAGCTATTGTTTCCATGGGAGGTCAAACTTATGGTATATACGGCTTATATCTGACCTTGAATCTGCTAGTAAGTATTATAACTTTTTCTATTTTAACTCATTGTGCTTATTAATCTCATTACTGAAAAGCTGTTTTAAATCTGTACCATATCAATACGACTTTAAATCCGTTGTTTCCTAGCATTACAATCTTGTGTTGACACAATGTTGCTCTAAATTGAATGACTATGGAGGTTGTTAAACTGTACTCTGCTAACGTTGCAACATTTCCTTTAGTTGCCAGATGTTTTGACTCTACATTACTGTTTAACGCGACTAAATCATTCAATAACACTTTCAATTGCAATGTTTTGTTCTGTAGTGATTTATTGTTTTTAAGATGTTTAAAATTTGATTATTTATAATATTGTATTTCTGTACCACTTTGTGGACTTTCACGTCTTTTTTTTGGTGGTTACTCACTTTGTTTTGCAGTTAGAATTGTGGCCATCCACTTCCCCTTGGATCTTTCCACATTCTGCTACCAAAGGGGAGTTTTCCAGCTTCTTCCAGGGTATAAATGAGCTTTTTGTCCCCCTTCCAAAAGGCCAAGTATGTTTGTTCGCTCAGATGTTTAAAGAAAGATCTCTGCTACAGCTATTATAGAAATCTTCCTGCTGAACGTGCAGCTTAATTATTGATTCCTCGTCCTTTAACTATTAACTTATCCAGATTTTTCTTCATCTGCTGGACACTATCAAAAGGTTTTTTTTAAATTTACTCATTTTCAGATTAAATACATTCTTGATTCTGCAGTTCCAGTCTAAATTTATTTCCTGTCCTTTCACTATTCATTACACTTGTACATCATACAGCCCATGTCAATAGGAGCAATGATTGCTGAAAGAAGTAAGAACTTCATTTTAAACTCATTTCCATTATTTCTATTCTGGACTCTACATGGCTTTTCATAATGTTATTTCCTTTCTCTCTAACTTATTATCTAACTTCAACTGTTGCATTCTTCTCTTGCTTTCTACAGACCCTTCTTCATTTAGTCATCTGCAGGTTTTAAATGTGTCTAGCTTATTTCTTTTTCCTAACCCACGTGCAGGTCAGGTGAATTGGGGTAAATGTAGGGGTATGGGGGGGTTGCGCTTCAGCGGGTCGGTGTGGACATGTTGGGCCGAAAGGCCTGTTTCCACACTGTAATCTAATCTAATCTAAACTGTTGCATTCTTCTCTTGCTTTCTACAGACCCTTCTTCATTTAGTCATCTGCAGGTTTTAAATGTGTCTAGCTTATTTCTTTTTCCTAACCCACATTCTTTCCCCAATGTCTCTTACCAGTTTCTGAATGAAACTTTGCCTTTGGAGTGCTGAGTTTGCTTTTGTGCCACTTCTTCAGCTGCTTCAGTCTCTCTCTTTCAGCTACCTATTGGCTGACTTCTCCTTCTTCAGGCAGTAATACTCTTGAAGGTTATCTTGCTTAGTTGTTTCTTTTCTTTTCCTTGCTGCTGTGTCCTCTGGATTTCTTCTCCATCTGGTGGGTGTCATATTCTCTCCATTCAATGATGTGGTATTTTCCCACCAGCACCTACTGGCAACTTGTGCTAGTTGACACTTCTCCTAATATGTGGTACTGGATTAAGAGTTGTTTGAAATAGTTCACTGCCACCAACCTGTCTTTGTCTTTGTTTTGTCTTAAGCTGTCTAGCAATTAGTGGTCGAGGATATACCGCATTGAGTATCTACAGAAGTTACATTGTGTATTGTGTTATAGCAAGAAATACAACTATATTTGGTCATATTTAATTACTAGAATCTTAAGGAGCTGGAAAAGATACATGTGCTTCCACTGAAGCCAGTGTAGAATTTCTGGTCTCCAGCTCCACCTGTAGAATCGATGTACAGGTGCATGTGTTGGACTGGGGTGGACAAGGTCAAAAGTCACATGACACCAGGTTATAGACCAACAGGTTTATTGAAATCATAAGTTTTTGTAGCATTGCACCTTCGTCAAGTGAAGTGAAGAGAGCACCCAAGCACAGAATTTATCATCAGAGTGATCAAAAGCTCATACAAATGGTGTGATGGAGTGTCAACAGGCCAAATAATAGGCTCTGCAGGTGATCAAGAATGTCAATTGATATGAGCAAAGCGTCAACAGCTGAATAACAACCAGAGGGACGACCTATAATCTGATTAATTGAGGCAGAGAAATAATTACAAAATTAAAAATAAGGCAGTGCTGGAGACAAACCAAATGATTGGAATAACATGCCAGATACAAGAGTTGTATGCTGAGGGTCTAACCAAAATAACAGACAATCCAAAAATGCACAAATTAATTAAGGTAGAGAGATCACAATAAATTATCATGGTGTTGGTGTCAAAATTGGACAGTAAGGAAGGTTTTACAGATACAGGACATTATGGTGGGGTCACATGTAGCATGACATGAACCCAAAATCATGTCTGAGGCCATCTTCATGGGTATGGAACTTGGCTATCGGTTTTTGCCCTGCTATTCTGCATTGTTGTGTATCTCGAAGGCTGCATTGAAGCACGCTTACCTAAAGACCGGAGGCTGAAAGTCCTTGACCGCTGAAGTGTTCACTGACTAGGAGGAAACATTCCTGTCTGGCAATTGTTGCACGGCGTCCATTCATCTGTTGTGTTAGCATCTGCATGGTCTTGCTGATATACCATGTCTAAGGGCATTTGTGTGACCTTTTGATCTCTTTGATTATAAAGTCTGTGTCTGGGTGCTTTCTTCACTTCACCTGACAAAGGAGCAGCGCTTTGAAAGCTTGTGATTTCAAATAAATCTGTTGGATTATAACCTAGTGTCCTGTGACTTTTGATCTTGTATGTATAATAATAGAACCAATATAAAATGCTTCCATTAGCTTACATAATACACACCTCCTCCTGTTAAGTTGTCCATCTCAACTTTTACATCTGTAAGCAAGTGGGTTTGGATCATGCTATAAGCTTTTCAAGTTATAATTTCTCATCTGACCAAAACATTCACTTTACTGGAGATTAAAATTATCTCGAGTGGCTTAGTGGATATAAGCACACAATAAATTCAGTAGTGTTATAACCTGTTTAATGTATATTTCTTCTAAAATGAAATAGCATTTATTTGTTCTTTGTCACTTGAACGAATTATGCCAGCTGTATATTTAAATTTTAAGATGTGTCAATGATGATTGAACTAATTCAAATCCTTAAATTAAACAATTCTCAATACTTTGAAAAAAACATTGCCCTTTTCCAATATTTGGCTAAATAATAGCAGCCATTGCATGTGCCCTTTGTGTTAGCCCTGGAATATTGATTAATTGCAATGAATGAATGTATGTCAGGACAGGTAAAATGTATTCAATTAGTCAACAGGTCACAAGGGCAGATTTATTGTAGTTCTTTCACTGCTACAAAAGTGACCCACCGGAAAATGTTAAAAAAATGTGGCTGCCACATTTAAAGTACACATTAAATTGGCATCCCTCAGGGCTTTAACCCTATACATCTACAGCCTGGAAATAATACAAACCATTTGTTCTATTTAGTTGAACTGTCATCTAAGTGAAAGGAAAACAAACTAAAAAAAAATTCTAAATCCCGAAGTAATCTGAAGTTTTTTCAGTTATCCAATCAGTACCACATCTCTCTCAGTTACCCAAATGTAATAATAAAAAATATTCAACAAATGACATAATTTGAAATTAAAAATATGCTTTGAAGACTTCATAAATTAAGTGTTTGAGCTTTTTCAAATAAGTACTTGCAATTGAGAATAGGTGAGAATTTCCTTTGGAGACCATTGACCTCCATTTATAACTTCAGTGAAAGCACCAAAATAAATGCTTGCTTCTCAAAGTCAGTTGTTCATCAAAGCCACAACACAAGCTTAAAAGAAGCCCTGTTCAAATTCGAATCTCTATCTCCCCTTTTACTCTCTTTCATCTCTCATTCTTCATAACATAAGCAATGGTACCGAAACAGCTCCCAATAAGCTAACCATGTAAAAACAGTTTTCTCCAATCCTTCTTTTGCCAATTATGTAAACTGATGTCCAATGGTTCCCAACCTTTCCACTCAGCCTGTAGTGCAAATGTGACAAAAATGACTTTAGGTGCTATAGAGAACAAGTCCAAATGAAAATGGAACATAGGCAATGTTACAGTTAATAGATAAGGAAGGCCTATGTAACTCTACATTCCTGAAGAAGGGCCTGTGCCCGAAACGTCGAATCTCCTGTTCCCTGGATGCTGCCTGACCTGCTGTGCTGTTCCAGCAATAAAGTTTCAACTTTGATCTCCAGCATCTGCAAACCTCACTTTCTCCTATGTAACTCAAAAGGTCAGACCATGAGGGGCCTTTGACCAAACAAATATAAGCTAGAAATATTCATATGTTCTTAAATCTGAGAGTGGAAATGTAACACACAACTGATGTTGGACCCAGAGTGTAAAAGATAATACAGGAGACAACTTACATCTCAACCAAATCATGGTAGGTGATCAAGATAGCAAAGTGGGCATGAGAAAAGCAATAACCATGATGTAATCTGAGATAAAACAGTGTTTCAGACATACAACCTCTATAATGGACAACATTCAGAGAATGATTGATTAGGTTAAAGATGTGAACTAGTACTCACACAAAGTTCAACCATTGAGGGGATTCTAAAAGTAAGCAGAATCCATATGTACTAAGAATTGGCGAATGCAGACCCAGCAAATCTACCCTTGAAAAAATTAGCCAGACAATTTGAAGCTAATTAACTGAAACATGAGCAGATTTTGAAACCTGTCACTGATAGGATCTGACCAGAAGCCCCTTGAAAATGATGGAGATTGTTGTTCCACTCTATTCTCACTCTTCCTGTGGCCACTGTCATTGTTCTTCAAATTGACCCATTGATTGGTTGAAAGTCCCCTAGATCTAGGTGGTAGGGCTATTTAAAATCAGGTTGCTATAATACATAAACAACAATTTTGCCATTTTGCAACAGTGTCCGGTAAAGTCTGTGTCATGTAAATGCTTCAACCTGTAGCACCTTGCATTTTGTATTGGACTTCATCCAATAAGGAGTTAATAAATGAGTTTGATTATATTTTTACAAAGACAGGAGAAGAAAGTATGATTAGCTGGGTGCTTCAAAATTAGTTTTGTTTTCTCGATTCAGGTCCTTCCCTCCACTCAAGATCAAACACTTCCAGTCTGATTTCATTTTCAGTTAAGTCTAGCATAAATGATTATTTCATTTGTCTTAAACTTTGCCCTTTGTAACTCTGCTTTAAGTGTTTAATTAGAAGTACTTCCAAAGAAATTCCATGTTGCCTCATTGTAACTGCTGTCAGACAATGAACATTGATCTACTATGTTTCTGATAGACACTGATAAACTGCATAAGGATGGAGGAGAATCATTCTATTCATATAGGCATGGTGTTGCGCTGATGGATTTCAATAGCTATATCATTGTCATCAATGGTCCTCTGTGCACCATGGAATTTAATAGTACAGTGAAATACTTTTGTGCTACTGTTCTGTTTTGTTGAGCAATGTGCCATTTAGTATATTTGTGTTTCAAATTTACCAAAGTCACAAATATCTACTGCTTTTACCAAAGGCACAGGATGGTCACCATGGCTGTTACCAACAGTGATTTCCCTGTCCTAGGGTTTGGATACAGAGGCCTTTGAGCTCATCCCCATTCAATGTATGTGCCTGAAGGTAATTATCTTCTATCACTACCAAGTACCTACTTGCAGACAAAATGGTTAGTGACATAATTGAGGGCTTGTTCGAACTTTTTCAGAGGTTATTTGATGTTGCTGGAGTTCCTTTTTAATTTGCCTTCATTCCCCACAATTAAATCCATTAAGGCAAGAACATTGAAAGCGATCCTCACAGCCTGCTGCTGAAAGTGGGAGAAGAAATCAACAGTACAAGTTTAAAAATTACTTCCATTTATCACACTTTCACAACGCTAGGAAGTCCCAAAACCCATATAGCTAATGGAGTACTTTTGACATGTATTAACGCAGGAAAGGAAACAGCCAATTTGCCTACAAGGTCCTAACAACAGCAACATGACCTCATAGATTTATTTTGAATGAACTTTAGTACGTAATGGACACTCTTAAATAAATTTTTCAAATGGCTGCAGAGGCATTTGTTCCCTGTGTGATGTTGAAGCATCTAAGTTTTGAGAACTCCACATACAGCTGTGAGCAACAAAATAAATCTTTTTTTACTAAAGTTTCCAACACAATGTGTTAAATGTAGAGCAAATGATCTAGAAGAGGCTTTCTATTTTCCATACCTTTCCCTATAATACTGACCTTAGTAACAGTAAATTTACATAATGCACTGGACTAAGAAAATCATGAGCCAGCTGACCTCACTGCTTGAGTTATTAGTCTATAAGACGTCCGATAGCAAATTATGTGATGCTGAGCAGGCGATTAGACTTCTGTTTTTGAAGCTCAAAATGCATGAGATGACTCTCACATCCAGGGTTGGTGTCTTATTGAAGAAGCCCCATGTATTCTCATTCTTTCCACAATGTTCTGCAGGTCATTAAAAGTTTATGTGAATAGTGAACTCCACCCAATTATCTCTCATCTCAACCTTGCGCATGGAAAATAGCTCAACTAGTCACACATCAGATTGTTGTTCCCTAGTCATTGCTGTTACGAAAACTGGGCTTCTTATACATGGATTCCCATTCTCCTTGTCTGTGGATGATTCTTTTCCCTCTGTGAGGGTATTGATCTCTTTCTCTCTTCAAATCACAGATCTCTGCCATCACCAACCCTCGATATTTGGGATGGTGGATATTGAATTGAAATCTTATGTCTCTTTTCTCTGTTCAACTTGAATCACACTTTTCAAGTACAATCTATCATCTTTGCCCTAGAATGACTATTTGTCCTAACTTCAAGCTGCAATACTTCTATAGTTACGTGAATATAATGAGAGCGCTTGATGCAATGCTCCCTACCATCAATTGGAGGTTGTATCTCCTTGAGACATCTATCACTCTCAGTTGCTGAAACCAGATACCCACCTGACCCAGCCTTTTAACAGCTGCACCCATACTAAATTTCCTCTCTTTCCAGTGGCAGTAATTCTATCTTGTACAGTATGACTGATCAAAAACCATTTATATATTTAGTTACATTTCTTTTAGGAAAAGAAATTACAGCAGTTAAACTGTAGAACATAGAACATAGAAGAATACAGCGCAGTACAGGCCCTTCGGCCCTCGATGTTGCGCCGATCCAAGCCCACCTAACCTACACTAGCCCACTATCCTCCATATGCCTATCCAATGCCCGCTTAAATGCCCATAATGAGGGAGAGTCCACCACTGCTACTGGCAGGGCATTCCATGAACTCACGACTCGCTGAGTAAAGAACCTACCCCTAACATCTCTTGTATGGCGACCAAAACTGCACACAATATTCCAGATGCGGCCGTACCAGAGTCTTATACAACTGCATCATGACCTCCGGACTCCGGAACTCAATTCCTCTACCGATAAAAGCCAGTACGCCATATGCCTTCCTCACCGCACTATTTACCTGGGTGGCAACTTTCAGAGATCTGTGTACATGGACACCAAGATCCCTCTGCTCATCCACACTACCAAGTATCCGGCCATTAGCCCCGTACCCCATCTTTTTGTTATTCTTCCCAAAGTGAGTCACCTCGCACTTAGCTACATTGAATTCCATCTGCCACCTTTCTGCCCAGCTCTGCAGCTTCTCTATATCCTGCTGTAACCTGCCACATGCTTCCTCACTGTCAACAACTCCTCCGACTTTCGTATCATGCGCAAACTTGCTCACCCAACCTTCTAGCCCCTCTTCCAGGTCATTTATAAAAATGACAAACAGCAATGGTCCCAAAACAGATCCTTGCGGAACACCGCTAGTGACGGCACTCCATGAAGAAACTTTGCCATCAACTACTACCCTCTGTCTTCTTCCAGCCAGCCAACTCCTAGTCCAAACCTCCAACTCACCCTCAATGCCATATCTCCGTATTTTCTGCAGTAGCCTACCATGGGGAACCTTATCAAACGCCTTACTAAAATCCATATATACCACGTCTACCGCTTTCCCCTCATCAACCTCCTTCGTCACGTTTTCAAAGAATTCAATAAGGTTTGTGAGGCACGACCTGCCCTTCACAAAACCATGCTGACTATCCTTGATCACATTATTCCTATCCAGATGTGCATAAATCCTATCCCTTACTATTCTCTCTAAGACTTTGCCCACAACAGAAGTGGGGCTCACCGGCCTATAGTTACTAGGGTTATCCCTATTCCCCTTCTTGAACAAGGGAACCACATTTGCTAGCCTCCAGTCTTCTGGCACTACTCCTGTAGACAACGAGGACATAAAAATCAAGGCCAATGGCTCTGCGATCTCCTCCCTTGCTTCCCAGAGAATCCTAGGATAAATGCAATCAGGCCCAGGGGGCTTATCTATTTTCACCCTTTCCAGAATTTCCAACACCTCTTCTGTACATACCTCAAAGCCATCCATTCTACTTAATTGTGACTCGGTACTCACATTGACAACAATGTCCTGTTCCTGATTGAATACTGACGAAAAGTATTCATTCAGTGTCTCCCCAATCTCTTCAGCCTCCACACGCAACTTCCCACTACTATCCTTGACTGGACCGATTCCTATCCTAGTCATTCTTTTATTCCTGACATACCTATAGAAAGCCTTAGGGTTTTCCCTAATCCTACCAACTAAGGACCTTTCATGTCCCCTCCTTGCTGCTCTTAGCTCTGTAGTTTAACTTTGCCAGACAGTACTTCCTCCAACCCACAAATGGGAGGACAATTCAGCTCTTTGTATGTTCAACCAGACTACATATTTCTATTTATGCAATATTCATATTATGCTCACAGTCAGTAAAAATAATCTAACAGTCTTAAAGAACACATTTATGATTCCTGTCCTTATAAAAATGGGAACTCAGAATGTTCTTTCCCCTATTTGAAAAAATATTATCAAATAAGGTCATATTATTTTTCAGATTGTGCAAAATCCTGACAAAGTCCTCAAGGGGATTAAGAATAATTACATGCAGGAGACTAATTTGAATAAATGTAATTCAGATTTGAAAATCAACATGGAAAACGAAAGAAGCAAAATGCTGTGTAAAGATTAATGATCAGGAGTCCTGCAGCTTCACTGAACAGATTGGCATAGCAAGTCACAGAAGCAGAAAACTAATTAATTCTAATTAGCTACAACTTACTTTTCTTTTGCTTCATCCGCCTTAAGTTGAAAAGGCTGTGGGTGACTTTATTGTACACCTCTCCCTTGGTACTTGCAGCTCTCTCTCTGACAGCAGCTGAAAAAATCTCTGTGGGATATGCAAAAGAAATGTCATGTCCTATCATTAATCCATGAAATCTATACTTAGGACTTCAAAGTCACTAGGTTCAATGTACTGAATTGGGAATGGTAACAATGTGAAGTACACTGCCAGAGAGCATGATGAATGCTGATTTAATTGTTGCTTTTGATGTGATTTTGCCTTCAACTGGGTGCTTCACCTAATGCAATACTGCTGTGTTTCTCATGTTATCTTCTATAGCATGAAAAATGTGGCATTAATGTGATGGTATTGAAGAATCCAAAAGAAGTTTATTACAGCTGACAACAATATCCAAGGAATATATTCCTCAGGCACATGAAGCAGACTTTTGTCAGACCTTGAGTGGTATGGGAAATGGTAAGAAATATGAGAGGATACGGGTGATACATTCTAAATAGAATATGTCGTATAATCCTGGCTTGCTGTGCTCTGAAAATGGATTTCATGAGATGCAGGGATTCTGATTTTATTGCAGAAAAAAATCATTGGTTCTTTGCTCTGTCCACTTGATTGTAAGGTCCTTTCAGGTCCTAACTGGTTAAGAATGGTAGAGTAAAGATATCTGATAAACTTGGTTTACATTTTGGTGAGTGGAACCATCATCATCTAATTTCTCAATTGTACACAAAACTATTACTCATTCAGCTTCTTATTTAAGTCTGAATAGAAAGCAACTTTATAGCTTTCGTTTTCTCCAGAGTGTCCAATACTGTGTGTTATTTGATCCATCTCAGGAATTAAATCTTCTTGACAATATTGTTTCTGTGACTGTATCTTCCTAGGACAATTATGAATTACCTTGCTTAAAAGGTGTTTAATTCTGTAGTATCATAACACTACTGTTGTGTTCTGTTGTACTGGAAGCTTTTCCTACTATTGCAAACAAAATGGAAGACCTCCACATTCTGTGAATAAAGTGGATGATTCTCTCTTTTTGGAATAAAATGAATGATTCTGGCTTTTTACAGACTTCTCTAAATAAATCCCTACAATCATGCCCTGAATAAATAATTCTCATTTCCTTAATGGCTTGACTGACTAGAACAAGCTATCGGCAGCTTTAATAATGATTCCTGTTGTCTTAAATAATTTATCAAATGAACCCTGCTCTCTGGTCATATAAGATGAATTTTGTTCCTTTAGCAATTTTTCCTAGATGTTCACACTGTCAGTAGCTCGAAATAAGTGACCTGGTAATAAGCAACCCCTTACCCTGTTGCTTTCACCACTTTTTTTTTGCAAGATGAATCCAACTTTGAGTAATTTCAATAAATACTTCCTATCTTTAGCACAGTCAATGTAATGGATGTCTTACTTTTTCTTTATCCTCAATAGTCTCTTGACTGTCTACTTCAATTATACTTTGTCTGCATGGGCTTCTATGTTGTCCCTTTTATTGCTTTAACTTTGGCTTCATGATTTTCCTGGGTTTGTGACACTGTTTAAAATTTCTTCTGTGGGCCTTGATTTCTTCTTCCTGCCTTGAGGTGATCAATGGCTGTGACACTTGAATCTTGCAAGTTCTTTGCTTACTCACATTTTCCACAGCCTGTAAATTGTATCATTTTAAAGTTTCCTTTTGTCCTCTTGGGACTTCAAATTTAGTCACAGAGTCTCCGATTAGTCCCTGTCTGAACTTTGACTCAGGACTGTAACATAAGATCATTGGCAGCCAATACAGTCTGTAATTGCCCTGGTATGACTGGTGCTATAGCTCCATGGAGTACTTAGTTCACTCTCGTTGCTCATATCTCTTACCAGGTCTCAATTGCTGCAACCATTCACTGTAGATTCTGCCTTGTTAATTCTTGCCATGAGGTTGACTTCTATTGGGTTTGTGAATGTTCGGCTCATCCAGCCACTGACTGTTTACCTGACTGCCTGCATGTAGGATGGAGTCAAATTGCTTGTCATGATGTTGAAAGATGATTCCTTGCCACAGCTCATCATGTTGTAGGAGGTATTGGGTAGATTTGCTACCACCACCCGCTTTGCTGGTTGAGATCTACAGGACCTGTTTGATTTCATCCGGTGGAGAAAAACCACTTGATAATCTAACAAGAAGTGTAGAAATTAACCCTTCGAGGATGCTGAGCAGATCTCTCCATAAAACTCTATAACATGATCATAGTGGATAGTGCTGTAGATACTCTTCATTATTACCCCAGTCAGATCCTTACTTTCTTATGAACAATTTATTCCTTCAGATATGACCAGCTTCAATGATACATTCAATCCTTCCAATTTTGAATAATTAAAGGGAGCAGAAAATATATGGTCTCTATGTGCATTTACTTCTGTTTTATTCATAGGAAGACTGAGATGTATGGGTTGTTTTAGTGACAGAAGGCTATTTCCTTCCTTTGGGAAAAAAAATCTAATGTTTAACAGAGAATTATAAATATATGATAGAATGAATAAATAGGAAAAAGATTTTAAAACAGGACACAATTTGGAAATTCACATTACTGGCCTATTTTCAATGACCACTCTATCAACAAGAGTCACGTGCCTTTCCAAAATAAGTTACATTACTGCTATTTCTGGGCAGCAGCTTATAAGGTTAATGTGCAATAGTAATAATCATAAAACTTTTAATATGTGTGGTAGTAGTAAACAATAACAGTGGTAAAACTTCAAACAAGCTCCAAGACGGATGCCAAGAATCAGAATGGTGTCCACAGCTTTATACGTTTGTGGGTAAAAATTAAAAAAGATGACTAAAAGAGTTGTTAGGGTATATATAAACAAACTGCTTCCTCTGTTCCAAGAGTCAAAGACAAAGTTAAGATATAATTTAAGATAGATTATTCAGGAGGTATAGTGTAAAATGATGGTGGAACTCTGGAACTCATCTCAATTGTAAACTGAAGATTTCAAAACTGAGATTGATAGATTTTTGTTAAGGGCATAAGGATTAGAGAACTGAGGAGGATGAATGAAGTTAAAAACATATCAGAGCTGATCTGATTAAAATGTGGATTAGGTTCAAAAGGCTGAATGGCCTACCCCTGTTGCCATGTTTTTAATCTCACCTCCATCACAAATATTTAAGAGGGATTTGGTACTGTGCAAAACTACTTGGCACTTAGAGTCATAGAGTCATAGAGATGTACAGCACAGAAACAGACCCTTCGGTCCAACCCATCCACGCCGACCAGGCATCCCAACCCAATCTAGTCCCACCTGCCAGCACCCGGCCAAAATCCCTCCAAACCCTTCCTAGTAATATACTCATCCAAATGCATCTTAAATGTTGTAATTGTACCAGCCTCCACACTTCCTCTCGCAGCTCATTCCATACACCTACCACCCTCTGTGTGAAACAGTTGCCCCGTAGATCTCTTTTATATCTTTCCCCTCTCACCCTAAACCTATGCCCTCTAGTTCTGGACTTCCCCACCCCAGGGAAAATACTTTGCCTATTTACCCAATCCATGCCCCTCATAATTTTGGAATCAAGACTCCATCTATCGCAGTCTTAAGTACTCGGTCTCAATGACTTGTCCTCCACAGTCCTCTGCAGCAAGAAGTTCCACAGATCCACCACACTCTAGCTGAAGAAATTCCACTACATCTCAGTTCTGAAGGGTTGTCTTTTCATTCTGAAGTTGTGCCCTCAAGTCCTAGTCTCTCCTACTCATGGAAACATTCTCTCCATGTCCACTCAATCCAGGCCTCTCAGTATTCTGCAAGTTTCAATCGATCCTTCCTGTTCCTTCTAAACTCCATTGACTACAGGCCCAGAATCCTCAACCACTCTTCACATGACAAGCCATTCATCCACAGGGTCATTCTTGTAAACCTCTGCTGAACTGCCTCCAATGCCAGTACATCCTTCTTCATATATGCTGCCCAAAACTGCTCACAGTATTCCAAATGCAGTCTGACCAGAGTCTTACACAGCCTCAGCAGTACATGTCTGCTCATGTATTTTAGCCCTCTTAAAATAATTGCTAACATGGTGTTTACTTTCCTAACTACCCCAATTGAAGATGTATGTTAACCTTAACAGAACCCTGAATGAGAACTCCCAGGTCCCTTTGCACTTCAGATTTCCTTAGCCTTTCTCAGTTTAGAAAATAGTCTACACCTCTATTCTTGCTACCAAAGTGTATAACCTCAAATTTACCCACATTGTATTTCATCTGCCACTTCTTTACCCATTGTCCTATCCTGTCCAAGTCCTACTGCAGCCTTCCCATTTCCTCAACATTACCTGTCCCTCCATCTACCTTTGTGTCATCTATTAAAAGTTGCCCCCAGTTCCTTCATCCTAATCATTAACATATAACATGAGTAGTGTCCCAGCACTGACACCAGCGGAACTCCAGTAATCACTGGCTGCCATACTGAAAAATACCCTTTTATCTCCATTCTCTGTGGCAGCTGACTGACACCGTTAGTCTGCCAATAAAATCCAGGATCCAGCACAATTCTCCAGACACAATACTGACATCATGAAGACATCCATTTCCCTGACAGCAATCCATGAGAGCATTTCTAGTTAACAACCATTTATGTCTGCTGACATATTGGACCAGATTGCCCATATCCCAGTCAGAATGATGCAGATGTTTGGAATCTGAATGAGATCTGAAGCTCTGAGACAACAGCCATTGCAATCAAAAGAGGCGTATAAGACTGAGGCAGCAGCAAGGAAATATCGATATCTCTGACTTCAGGAATCACATCAGGGCAGCACAACATATGTTTCACAGCAGTAACAAAAGAAGTACTTGCTGTAAATAAATGTGTGTACAGTGAAGCCCAGTGCTGTGAAGTGTAATCATTTTTGTACTTGATATGATGAAGCAGATCAGCCATGATTTAATTGCACAGCAGAATAGCCTGAGGGGCTGAATGGCCTACTCCTGTTCCTATGCTGGAAGTCAGTTTGCAACAGGAGACAGTTTATTTTATGATTCAGTAAAGAACAGTTGCTTTCAGGGAGATATTTTCTGAGACTTCACCTGTAGGTCCTGCTGAAAGGGAATATCGTAGTTAGTCTTTCCCTTCATTGATGTAACCACCCTTTGAATTTCTCTCATTTATTCTCCCTTTTCATCTGTAGGAACACAGGACTGGATTGCAGCATTAGGACTCTGTGGGGGGTGCAGTAACTCCAAAGAGGCAGGTATCCTGTCACCAAGTCACCCATTGTTTATATGTGCACAGTAGGAAGGCTTTGAGCAGTCTCCAGAATGAAAAGACTCTCTGAATCTCGGGTGTAGGACCATTCGGCGCAGCCACTTTGGCGTGAGCAATTCAGCACGGCCAGTTTGGTGCAGCCCGTTTTGGCGCAGACCAATTTAGGCGTGGAACTGTTTCAGCGCAGCTCATATTTATTCCATTTCAGGTTTAGTTACAAGCATTAATGAAAGCAATAAAAAGAAAATTAATATTTATCCTCTTCAGTAAAAATGTTAAAAAGAAAATAAAAATGAAAGAAATAAAGTAGATACAAAAAATCTGAAATATGACATTTATTCAAAATTATGGGCAATCCCTCGTAAATACTCAATGTCATTTCTCTCACTAAATCTTCTTACAAGTGTCTGTATTCTATCAAAAATGTATATATAGCCGTCGTATGAGCACTTTTCCTTTCCACATTTTGACAACAAGATTGTTGATGGCATTTTATTTTAATAATAAAATGCCATCACTTGGCCTCCCAGATGGTGCTCTAACTTGTAATTGTAGGTATTTTCTAATAACAAAGACAGTTATAATGTCTGTTTGAAGTCCTGTTGGTGCTTCTGCATGGTTACATTGTTAATCCCACATATCACAGAGTCCCTCAGCATTTCATTCATGATTAACTCAAAACCATATGGTCTCTGTCAGTTGTCTTAATTCTCTCAAAAATCCCACTACAAAGTTCTCTAGTTCTCGAACTGCTGAATAAAACTGATAGCATCTCAGAATTAGGGAAGGCTTGGGGTTGTAATATGCCTTAACTAAATCTTTCAACTCTTGAAAGTTTTTGTATCTGGTGCCTCAGGGATAGTTAAGCTCCTCATCACCGAAAATGCTACGGATCTGCAAACAGTCAAGAGAATTACTCATTACTTTTCACGGGCCCCAATGTCATTTGCCCGGGTTCTTTCCACCTATTAGGCTCAGTCTTCGATGGTAAGATTGAATGAGTCATGCTCCCTTAATAAAGGCATGATGTCAGAAATGTTTATCCCAACTCAAAAAAGACAATTGTGAACAAATTTTCTTCAGGAGCGTATTGTTTTCTCTCGTCGCCATTGAAATAACTCCAAGGAGCCGTGCATTCCATCACCAAGTCGTTCTTTATTTACGAGTACATACGCTCTGACCAGCCATCTCAGAGCTAGTCCCCGGAATGGAGGGACTGTCTGAATCACCAGTTTGTATCTATCAGCCAGGCCTCCCCGATTGACCCAGGTTAACAGCCCCAATCAAGGATCTCATAGTCAATGAGATCCACTTGGCCCTGGTTGCAAACGCTAGAAGGAGAAAGGTTAAAGGAAATATTTTCCTGCCTGAAGCTCATAAAAGGCAGTTTGAACAATCTATTCTCATCAAAAAATTCAAGGAACAATTTTCCTATTTTTTCCAGCCAAAGTAATTCTTTAAGACTTGGTTTGTGTGCTAAAAAGCCTGAGGTGAATACTTCTTGATTTGAAAAATCATTTGGGTAATCTAATCTTTTCTTTCTAACTTCCACCAGCTAAAATTGCTCTAAATAACAGAATATCTGGGACAGCAGCTTTGGCCCCATGCCCTTTACATTTAATGTCATTTTGGCAATTCCAAACATTCCTCAGTTGGCAGCCAATTCTTCTAGGATTTTGATCTCAAGTGCATCTGACTTGTGCCGCAAATTCTAATAATCTTGTAATCCATTCTAGTTCTACATCATTTTTGCACAAAGGGCAATTTAATCTTCAAGCCTAAACTTTGTACCACCTTGGGGATTATATAACTTATCATAACTTTACCAAGATACAGGTAAAAACCTTGCTGAAAATGGATGGTTACTCCATTGTTCCAATTTTCCAACCCACTACTACCAATATTATGATGAGATACGGAGAGAATCCCTGGAGAATTTCAGGTCATTATTCATGATGGAGAATCCAGAGAACATAGACCCATTATCTAGTTGAAACTTTTGACCTGTTACATCACTGTTCCTTATTCCAATTGACTTTGGGAAATCTGTAGAATTGTTTTCTTGAAATTACAAAATTTCCAGAAGAATGTTTTCCCGTGGTTAAAGCATTATGAAAAATCCAATTTTTCTTAATGTAAGGGCTTGAAACTTAAAACTCATTATTTATCTCAACTAGTGGTCACCATTTGCAAGTTTCAAAATGCAAACTAAAGTAATGCAGAAGCAACTATGCAAAGACATGTGAAAGAGCAATCTAGATCAAGTGACAACTCTAACAATAATTTGCAGGGAAGCAACTGGACTTTTGCAAGTCCCCAAAAGCACTCCAGAGAAAAGAAGTAAAGAGGTAGTGCATAGACAAAACAAGGCAGCACATTCATTGTAAACTCTACTAAGATGTCAGGCTCACAAGAGAATTTTATCTCATTTTGAAAACTGGTCTCATACTTTATGTAAAGAGCCATCATTCATGTGTGTTTATGTATAAGGGAAGTAGATGTTGATAGCCTTTTCCCCAATACTGTCAGCAAGCAATATCCACACATTTTCATGTCCCAGTAGAAGTCCTTCAATGACAGTCAAAAGTTGGAAAGTTATTTGATTATATTTATTTCCCGAGCATGTAATATTAAGACCAATTTCAGCACCATTCACCTTCACCCACATTTCCACACCCCAGCTGAGATCAGCTAGCTCAGAAGAGTGAACAGAATTCAAAACATTTGTGCTCAGCTAACAATCTGCATCTGGCTAACATTTTCAAAGAATAATCTGACATTTAGTCTGTTGGATCCAAGAAATGCCTTTAATATGGATACAGTCAGAGAGCAAGATTGATTAATTGAAACCAAACTTTGCTCCATTGTTGGATGTTATCTAGAGAACCACTTATGCAGTTGTTGTGGAAAAAAAAAATGTTTTTATGTCAGCTGAAAATGCTCAGTCCTCTGCCCAACTTTCAACCCTGCTCCACTCCCTCCTCACTTCCCACATTAGTTGGTTGATACCGCTTAACATTTCATATGGCACCAGAGGTCAGCTCCTGCAGCAATTCACTGAAGCACTTTGCTTCCCTCATTAGTTCATTCTCTATCATCATCTCTAGAGTTATTCATAAACCTTTTCTGCTTTACAGTCAATCATAATCGTTAACTCTTGAAATTCATTAGTGATACCCAACATCATTCTGAAAATAATTTCAAGATTGCTTGAACAAAATTAAAATTAAAATACATTGTTTGTTCTTCATTGCACCATTAACGGTTCTTAGGATATTGAAATTCTATTAGTGACAGCTCAGTATTCATTTGACAAAAAGGATTCCAACACACACCTGGGAATATGTTCTACAGCTGTACTCAGCAATGCATCTGTTACTGAATGCTAAATAGATCCATGAATCACATCAATCATATACACTTACTATGAATATAATGTTATTTTTTCTCTATTTACTTCCTTGGTGTTTATATATAAATGTTGTTTAGATCACAGCTAGAATGTGTAATATTAATTACATGAAAAACTTCTAAACATGTGGGAAACCTGTAAATACTACGTTAGAAAGTATATTTTATAACTTGATGCTCCTGTCACACAATAATATGCTGGAAACATCAAATCTTGAAATGCACTCCCTTGATATCTAAGAATATTAACAAAGAACTTGAAGACTGTTGGCGAATCAGATAAGAAATTATGTGACAGTCTGGAAGTCCCTGACATGATTGCTGCTGAAGCCAAGGCGACAGTTGTTTAAAGGCAGGATCTTCCTTGGAATCTGTCAAAGTTAACAGCGGAGGCTTGTTCATGTTGGCAGCCATTTTCTTTTCTTCTAGCTGATCACTTTGGTCCATGTTAGATAGAATAGTCTCAAGGGTCTGGATAAAGCCTTGATTCAAATTGGAGCTGGACTCCTCCAAACTTTTTACAGGTTGCCTAGTGCACCCAATGTGAAAAGAAGCAAGCAATGGGGAGCATTATGTATAATGTGGCTGTGGACATTGGAGGTGTAAGCAGAGAATAAAAGAGTAATGGTTTTGCCTTGACAGCTCTTATAACATATTTTAATCTCTTGCTCTCTTGCAACAATGTCCTTAAAACTAAGGTTAAACTTCTGGCATTGAAACCTGTCAGTGACATTTTTCCACTGGTGCTTGAGACATTGCCCAGAGATTGTTCTTTTTTCCAGAAGCAAAATCTCCTTCTTCCTGTCCAGTAGTTCCTTGGGCCCTCCAAAATAGCATCAGAGGCCCTGATGCCCTCCCATGGGCTATTGCAGCCCTGGCAATATTTCTGTGCAGTCAGCAGCCTGCGTACAAGAACACTTTAAGTGGCAGCTACGATAGATCATGCAAGTCAAGTCTGAATACTCATTCTGCTAAATTACTGTTCACCAGTAACTTGTGGATGTTGCATACCTGTGCCATGATAATAAACTGTCAGCATTTATTTCTGGTGTTCCCTGCAATCGTATGAACAAATATAACAGAGTTTCACTCACAAAGATTTCTAAGTGCCCAATAGCTGAGTAATTGTTTACTACATTCTGCAGTGCAGTAAGAAATAGGACATTCTCTAATGCCTGCAATTTTCATAATTTGTCAACTTCACAAATATTATATTAGATTTTACACTGCTCTTGATATGACAAGAAATCACATTGGAAATTCAGGTCCAGAGGTCAGTGGTCCCCACAAGACCTTGCATCCATTAGTTTTATGGTGCTTTTGCCAGGAGCATAGCTTTGTTTTAAAAAAATTGCTCTCAAAATAATATTTTAGTGTAGGGATATGGACTATTTTGCTTGTGTAATGAGTTTCAGAAGAAAAAGACTATTGTAAATTATTGCTGTAACTGTTGTGTTTATAAGCCACGATATTTGAAATACATGTCATCATTTTTCAAAATTACAATGATTTCTCATATAAAAAGCCAAGTTATTTATCAAGAACTGAGAAATTGCAACAATGACTGTGCTACTTTCTAAGGGAGTGTTAAAAGATGGGGCATTTATCTGAGAAAGAAGAATGTTGTCATTTTTCTAACTTTTCTCCTTGACCCCATTTTTCTTCTTTAGTTTTACGTCCACGTGCCATTGACTGATCCTTGAAACTGCCCACGCTCCAATTATCTGTACCCTGGGCAGAATCTTCTCTTGTTTTTGGGAAGATCAGTGCTAGGACCAGAAATGTATGGAACTTCAGCTCTGCGATGGCAAGACAACTGGTCTTCTGCATCCTTACAACAGACACTCAGTTTCTGTTCGTGTTTAAGGAGTGTGGCAAATCCTGAAGTGGGTGACAGTTAGGTCAAAACAGGATTGTGAGTGTACATATAACACATGGATTACAGTAATTCATGGCAGCAAATCAAAATCACCCTCTCAAGGGCAACCAGGAATGGGCATTAAGCATTGGCCCGACCAGCAAAGCCAAATCCCATGAATGATCTTTTTAATATACGAAGAGTTCTGGCTGTTGCTGTGCCTGGCTCTGAGCCAGCCTGAATCAGTTCTTCTGCAGCTGCACTAGGGCCATCACAGGCATTGAATTCTCTTGAGACAGCATGTCTGTCTGAGGTGAACTGTGATCAAGGGAACAATCTGGCCAGCATATTGTTTGAGACCCTCCCTCCTGTTCTGAGCACATTAGCACAATGGGAAGCCCTATTTTTAGCATCATACACGGCCAGGCCTTCACTCATGATTAGTATCATGCTGAAGGATCACTGCAGAAATCACTGATAGACTTGTCGACTTACTCATTGACATTTGTAACACAGAAGAAGACCACTCAGCCTGCCAGTGTCAGAAAAGATATGACTGCGCTCATCTCATTTTCTAGCTTTTCGCCCAGAGCCCTGGTGGCTATGGCAACACAAGTAAATATTTAAGCACTGCTGAATCATTACTACAGTTTCTGATTTACACACCCTCTCAAGCAATAAGTCCCTGACTCCCCTCCCCACTTCTGCAACTGCCCCCCCCCCCCCACAGAGTGAAACAAATTATCCTGAGCTCTCATTTTAGCCTTCTATCTCTTACCCTGAATCTATATCTTCTGTTACTGACCCCCTCATTAATGGAAAAAGTGCCTTCCTCTTCACCTAACTATGTCCCTCATAATCTTATACACCTTCATCACATCACCACTCAATCTTTGCTACACCAAGAAAAACAAATCCAGTCTATCCAATCTTTCATTATTGTTCAAACACTGCAGCCAAGGCAACATCATGGTGTGACAGATGCAGCCAAAGACACTTGAGCAGTGCCCTGGAATTGGAAACACTACAACTTAATCGCTACTGATCTTTCCTGCATTACCTTTGAGCTGCATTCCATCACAATGAATTCTGATTACAGCTCTCTAGTACATCCATTACTCCCTTCTCAAAGTCTCCCCTCTCCTCCCCATGTGGCAAGCTCTCATTGCCACCCAGGTGCTGCCAACCAACCCGCTACAGAAAAGAAGCAAAATGACCAAAATAAAAGGAAAATAAAACGATGGAAAAGAGCAGAAGTAAAAGTAAAACAAAGGAGGAAAGCAGATGGGAGTGGATGGGCCCCGGGTATGAGCTGATATCCAGCCCTGTTACCCTGCAGCCATCTTGCATCAGAAAATGTACTGGCTTTGATGGAAAACTGGTGGGCAGATAGAAAACAAAGAATAGGAATAATTAGGTCATTTTCTGATTGGTAGCCAGCCAGGTACTACAGGGAGCCCAGCTATTCAGAATGTGTATTACTGATTTGTGTGGGGAAATTAAATGTCGTATCTCCAAGTTTGCAGATGACACGAATCGTGCAGGAGGCATCTCACCCTCAAAGGTGAGTTGTGAGGAGGTTGCAGACATGCTTTAGTGTCATTTGAAAAAGTTGAATGAGTGGGCAAATGCATGGCAGATGAAGTATAAAATGGATAAACGTGAGGTTATCCACTTTGGCAGCAAAAACAGGAAGACAGACTATCTGACGGTGATGGATTAGAAAAACGGGAGATGCAATGAGACCTGGGTGCCCTGAAAGTGAGCAGGCAAGTTTATCAGGTGGTAAAGAAGGAAAGTGGTATGTTGGCCTTAATAGTAAGAGGATTCGAGTACAGCAGCAAAGACGTCTTGCTGCAATTATACAAGTCAGTGGTGAGACCACACCTGGAGTATTGTGTGCAATATTGGTCTCTTTATCTGAGGGAGAAGCTGGCTATGGAATGAGTGCAACAAGGGTTTACCAGACTGATTCCTAGGATGCCAGGACTGGTGTATGAAGAGAGACTGGGTTGGTTAGAATGATATTAACTGGAATTTAGAAGACCAAGAGGGTGCAGGAACCGATAAAATTCCATCAGGACTACACAGAGTAAATGCAGGAAGCCTGTTCCCAATGACTAGGGAGTCCAGGGTGAGGGGTCACAATTTAAGGATAAGGGACAGGCCATTTAGAACTGAGATGAGGATACACTTTGAGTCATAGAGTCATAGAGATGTACAGCATGGAAACAGACCCTTCAGTCCAACTCATCCATGCCAACCTGATATCCTAAATTGTCCTAGTCCCATTTGGCAGCATTTGGCCCATATCTCTCTTAACCCTTTCTTTCATATACCCATCCAGATGTTTTTTTAAATGCTGTAATTGTACCAGCCTGCACCACTTCCTCTGGCAGCTCAATCCATACACGCACCACCCTCTGCATAGCAAAGTTACTCCTTAGGTCTCCTTTAAAGCTTTCTCCTCTCACCTTAAAACTATGCACTCGAGTTTTAGACTTCCCCACCCCGGGGAAAAGACTTTGTATATTTACCCTATCCATGCCCCTCATGATTTTATAAACCTCTATAAGGTCACCCCTCAGCCTCCAATGCTCCAGAGAAAACAGCCCCAGCCTATTCGGCCTCTCCCTGTATCTCAAACCCTCCAAACCTGGCAATATTCTTATAAATCTTTTCTGAACCCTTTCAAGTTTCACAACATCCTTTTTATAGCAAGGAGACTAGAACTGCATGCAGTTCTAACTAATGTCCTGGACAGTCACAGCGTGACCTCCCACCTCCACTACATAATGCACTGACCAATAAAGACTCGAACAGTGTGGCGTTGGAAAAGCACAGCAGGTCAGGCAACAACCAAGGAGCGGGAGAGTCAACATATCGGGCATTAGCCCTTCATCAGGAATGAGGTGGGGGGGGGGGGGGTGAGGAGATTTGGAAACTAGTGAAGTCGACATTGATGCTATGTGGTTGAAGGGTCCTAAGGCAGAAGCTGAGGCATTCTTCCTCCAGACGTTAGGTAGTTTGGATTTGGCAGTGGAGGAAGCCAAGGACTTGCATCTCCTTGATGGAGTGGGAGGAGGAGCTAAAGTGGTTGGCCACAGGGTGGAAGGGCTGTTGGGTGCATGTGTCCTAGAGATTATACCTGAAATGTTCCACAAGTTGGCTTTCTGTCTCCCTGATGTAGAGGCGACCACATCAAGAGCAACAGACACAGCAGGGTGTGCAGGAAAGTCTCCACCTGATGTGAAAAGATCCTTTGGGGCCTTGGACAGAGGTGAGGAGGGAGGTTGGGTGCAGGTTTTGCACCTTTTGTGGTGGCAAGGGAAGGTGCCAGGAGTGCAGGGTGGGTTTTTTTTGAGAGGGGGGAGATGTGAACCTAACGAGGCAATCGCGGAGGGAATGGTTTCTGCAGAATGCAGATAGGGGTGTGGATGGAAATATTTCAACCACACAGCATCAACATCAATTTCACTAGCTTCCAAATCTACCCTGCCCCCACCACTTCTCAGCGCCAACCCTCCAACTCAGCACCACTCTCTTGACCAGACCTACCTGTCCATCTTCCTTCCCAACCTCCACACTCCCCACTGACCTACCACATTCACCCCATACCTGCATCTACCTACCACCTTACCAGCTACCTTCCCCTAGCCCCACCCCACCCTCTTACCAACTCTCAGTCCTCTTCCGCACCCACATTCCTGATGAAGGGCACACGCCCAATTTGCCGACTCTCCTGCACCTCAGATACTGCCTGACTTGCTGTATTTTTCCAGCATCACACTTGTTGACTCTGACTCTCCAACATCCACAATCCTCACTTATTCTCATTCACTGACCAATAAAGGAAAGCATACCAAACGCCTTCTTCACTATCCTATTTACCTGCGACTCCACTTTCAAGGAGCTACCAACCTGCTCTCCAAGGTCTCTTTGTTCAGTAACAATAACAGGACCTTACCATTAAGTGTGTAAGTCCTACCCTGATTTGCCTTTCCAAAATGCAGAACCTTGCATTTATCTAAATTAAACTCAATCTGCTCATTGACCCATCTGATAAAGAACCCAGTCCTTTTACACCATGTGGGAAAAGGAGAATCGACGTTTCGGGCATAAGCCCTTCTTCAGGAATCATGAAGAAGGGCTTATGCCCGAAACGACGATTTTCCTGTTCCCTGGATGCTGCCTGACCTGCTGCGCTTTTCCAGCAACACATTTCCAGCTCTGATCTCCAGCATCTGCAGACCTCACTTTCTCCACCATGTGGGAAAACCCCAGTCCTGGTACAGTGTGTGGGAAAACCCCAGTCCTGGTACAGTGCGTGGGGAAACCCCAGCCCTGGTACAGTGTGTGGGGAAACCCCAGTCCTGGTACAGCATGTGGGGAACCCCAGTCACAGTACAGTGTGTGGGGTAACCCCAATACTGGTACAGTGTGTGGGGAAACCCCAGTCCTGGTTCAGTGTGTGGGGAAACGCCAATCCTGGTACAGTGCGTGGGGTAACCCCAGTCCTGGTACAATGTGTGGGGAAACCCCAGTCCTGGTACAGTGTGTGGGGAAACCCAGTCCTGGTGCAGTGTGTGGGGAAACCCCAGTCCTGGTACAGTGTGTGTGGAAACCCCAGTCCTGGTGCAGAGTGTGGGGAAACCTCAGTGCTGGTGCAGCGTGTAGGGAAACCTCAGTCCTGGTACATTGCATGGGGGAAAATCCAGTCCTAGTGCAGTGTGTGGGGTAACCCCAGTCCTGGTGCAGTGTGTGGGGAAACCCCAGTACTGGTACTGTGTGTGGGGAAAGCCCAGTCCTGGTACAGTGTGTGGGGAAACCCCAGTCCTGGTGCAGTGTGTGGGGTAATCCCAGTCCAGGTACAGTGTGTGGGGAAACCCCAGTCCTGGTACAGTGTGTGGGGAAACCCCAGTCCTGGTGCAGCGTGTGGGGAAACCTCAGTGCTGGTGCAGCGTGTAGGGAAACCTCAGTCCTGGTACATTACATGGTGGAAAATCCAGTCCTGGTGCAGTGTGTGGGGTAACCCCAGTCCTGGTACAGTGTGTGGGGTAACCCCAGTCCTGGTACAGTGTGTGGGGAAACCCCAGTTTTGGTGCAGTGTGTGGGGAACCCCAGTCCTGGTACAGTGTGTGGGTGAACCCCAGTCCTGGTACAGTGTGTGGGGTAACCCCAGTTTTGGTGCAGTGTGTGGGGAACCCCAGTCCTGGTACAGTGTGTGGGTGAACCCCAGTCCTGGTACAGTGTGTGGGGTAACCCCAGTCCTGGTACAGTGTGTATGGTAACCCCAGTCCAAGTACAGTGTGTGGGGTAACCCCAGTCCTGGTGCAGTGCGTGGGGAAACCCCAGTCCTGGTACAGAGTGTGTGGAAACCCCAGTCCTGGTGCAGTGTGTGGGGTAACCCCAGTCCTGGTGCGGTGTGTGGGGAAATCCCAGTCCTGGTACATTGTATGGGATAAACCCAGTCCTGGTAGTGTGTGGGGTAACCCCATTCCTGGTACAGTGTATGTGGAAACCCCAGTCCTGGTGCAGTGGGTGGGGAAACCGCAGTCCTGGTGCGGTGTGTGGGGAAAACCCAGTCCTGGTACATTGTGTGGGGTAAACCCAGTCCTGATAGTGTGTGGGGTAACCCCAGTCCTGGTACAGTGTATGTGGAAACCCCAGTCCTGGTGCAGTGTGTGGGGAATCCCCAGTCCTGGTACAGTGTATGTGGAAACCCCAGTCCTGGTGCAGTGTGTGGGGAAACCCCAGTCCTGGTACAGTGTGTGGGGAAACCCCAGTCCTGGTGCAGTGTGTGGGGTGACCCCAGTCATGGTGCAGTGTGTGGGGTAAACCCAGTCCTGGTACAGTGCGTGGGGTAAACCCAGTCCTGGTGAGGCATGTGGGACAACCCCAGTCCTGGTACAGTGTGTGGGGTAAACCCAGTCCTGGTGCAGTGCATGGGTAAACCCAGTCCTGGTGCAGTGTGTGGAGTAACCCC
>NC_057714.1:56712343-56714811 GCF_004010195.1 Chiloscyllium plagiosum
AACCCCAGTCCTGGTGCAGTGTGTGGGGAAACCCCATCCTGGTGCAGTGTGTGGGGAAACCCCAGTCCTGGTATAGTGTGTGGGTGAACCCCAGTTTTGGTGCAGTGTGTGGGTGAACCCCAGTCCTGGCACAGTGTGAGGGTGAAGCCCAGTCCTGGTGCAGTGTGTGGGGTAACCCCAGTCCTGGTAGAGTACGTGGGGTAACTCCAGTCCTAGTGCAGTGCGCGGCGTAACCCCAATCTTGGTACAGTGTGTGGGGTAAACCCAGTCCTGGTACAGTGTGTGGGGAAACCCCAGTCCTGGTCCAGCGTGTGGGGTAACCTCAGTCCTGGTACAGTGTGTGGAGAAACCCCAGTCCTGGTAAAGTGTGTGTGGAGTAAACCCAGTCCCCAGTCCTGGTAAAGTGTGTGTGGAGTAAACCCAGTCCTGGTGCAGTGTGTGGGGTAACCCCAGTCCTGGTGCGGTGTGTGGGGTAAACCCAGTCCTGGTACAGTGTGTGGGGTAACCCCAGTCCTGGTACAGTGTATGTGGAAACCCCAGTCCTGGTGCAGTGTGTGGGGAATCCCCAGTCCTGGTACAGTGCATGTGGAAACCCCAGTCCTGGTACAGTGTATGTGGAAACCCCAGTCCTGGTGCAGTGTGTGGGGAAACCCTAGTCCTGGTACAGTGTGTGGGGAAACCCCAGTCCTGGTGCAGTGTGTGGGGTAACCCCAGTCATGGTGCAGTGTGTGGGGTAAACCCAGTCCTGGTGCAGTGCGTGGGGTAAATCCAGTCCTGGTGAGGCATGTGGGACAACCCCAGTCCTGGTACAGTGTGTGGGGTAAACCCAGTCCTGGTGCAGTGCATGGGTAAACCCAGTCCTGGTGCAGTGTGTGGAGTAACCCCAGTCCTGGTACAGTGTGTGGGGTAAACCCAGTCCTGGTGCAGTGTGTGGGGAAAACCCAATCCTGGTGCAGTGCGTGGGGTAACCCCAATCCTGGTACAGCATGTGGGGTAAACCCAGTCCTGGTACATTGTGTGGGGTAAACCCAGTCCTGGTGCAATGCGTGGGGTAAACCCCTTCCTGGTACAGCATGTGGGGTAACCCCAGTCCTTGAGCAGTGTGTTGGGAAACCCCAGTCCTGGTACAGTGCGTGGGGTAACTCCAGTCCTGGTGCAGTGCGTGGGGTAACCCCAATCTTGGTACAGTGTGTGGGGTAAACCCAGTCCTGGTGCAGTGTGTGGGGTTACCGCAATCCTGGTGCAGCGTGTGGGGTAACCCCAGTCCTGGTACAGTATGTGGGGTAACCCCCATCCTGGTGCGGTGTGTGGGGTCACCCCAGTCTTGGTGAGGCATGTGGGGTAACCCCAATCCTGGTGGACTGTGTGGGGTAACCCCAGTCCTGGTGCAGCATGTGGGGTAACCCCAGTCCTGGTACAGTGTGGGGTAACCCCAGTCCTGGTGCAGTGTGTGGGGTAACCCCAGTCCTGGTGTAGTGTGTGGGGTAACCCCAGTCCTGGTGCAGCGTGTGGGGTAACCCCAGTCCTGGTGCAGTGTGTGAGGTAACCCCAGTCCTGGTTCAGTGTGTGGGGGAAACCCCAGTCCTGGTGCTGTGTGTAGGAGAACTCCAGTCCTGATGCAGTGTGTGGGGTAAACTCCAGTTCAGGTACAGTGTGTGGGGTAACCCCAGTCCTGATACAGTGTGTGGGTGAACCCAGTCCTGGTGCAGTCTGTGGGGAAACCCAGTCCTGGTGCAGTGTGTGGGGAAACCCCAGTCCTGGTACAGTGTGTGTGGGAAACCCCAGTCCTGGTACAGGTGTGTGGGGAAACCCCAGTCCTTGTGCAGCGTGTAGGGAAACCTCAGTCCTGGTACATTGCATGGGGGAAAATCAAGTCCTGGTGCAGTGTGTGGGGTAACCCCAGTCCTGGTACGGTGTGTGGGGTAAACCCAGTCCTGGTACTGTGTGTGGGTGAACCCCAGTCCTGGTGCAGTGCGTGGGGTAACCCCAGTCCTGGTGCAGTGCGTGGGGTAACCCCAGTCCTGGTACAGTGTGTGTGGGAAACCCCAGTCCTGGTGCAGTGCGTGGGGTAACCCCAGTCCTGGTACAGTGTGTGTGGGAAACCCCAGTCCTGGTACAGTGTGTGGGGAGACGCCAGTCCTGGTACAGTGTGTGGGGAAACCCCAGTCCTGGTGCAGCGTGTGGGGAAACCTCAGTCCTTGTGCAGTGTGTAGGGAAACCTCAGTCCTGGTACATTGCATGGGGGAAAATCCAGTTCTGGTGCAGTGTGTGGGGTAACCCCAGTCCTGGTACAGTGTGTGGGGAAACCCCAGTCCTGGTATAGTGTGTGGGTGAACCCCAGTTTTGGTGCAGTGTGTGGGTGAACCCCAGTCCTGGCACAGTGTGAGGGGTAACCCCAGTCCTGGTGCAGTGCGTGGGGTAACCCCAGTCCTGGTACAGTGTGTGGGGAAACCCCAGTCCTGGTGCAG
>NC_057714.1:56716480-56754779 GCF_004010195.1 Chiloscyllium plagiosum
CAGTGTGTGGGTGAACCCCAGTCCTGGCACAGTGTGAGGGTGAAGCCCAGTCCTGGTGCAGTGTGTGGGGTAACCCCAGTCCAGGTGCAGTGTGTGGGGTCACCCCAGTCCTGGTGAGGCATGTGGGGTAACCCAAATCCTGGTGGACTGTGTGGGGTAATCCCAGTCCTGGTGTAGTGTGTGGGGTAACCCCAGTCCTGGTGCAGCTTGTTGGGTCACCCCAGTCCTGGTGAGGCATGTAGGGTAACCCCAATCCTGGTGGACTGTGTGGGGTAATCCCAGTCCTGGTGCAGTGTGTGGGGTAGCCCCAGTCCTGGTACAGTGTGTGGGTGAACCCCAGTCCTGATGCAGTGTGTGGGGAAACCCCAGTCCTGGTACAGTGTGTGGGGAAACCCCAGTCCTGGTACAGTGTGTGGGGAGACCCCAGTCCTGGTACAGTGTGTGGGGAGACCCCAGTCCTTGTACAGTGTGTGGGGAAACCCCAGTCCTGGTGCAGCGTGTGGGGAAACCTCAGTCCTGGTGCAGCGTGTAGGAAAACCTCAGTCCTGGTACATTGCATGGGGGAAAATCCAGTCCTGGTGCAGTGTGTGGGGTAACCCCAGTCCTGGTACAGTGTGTGGGGAAACCCCAGTCCTGGTACAGTGTGTGGGTGAACACCAGTCCTGGTGCAGTGCGTGGGGTAACCTCAGTCCTGGTACAGTGTGTGGGGAAACCCCAGTCCTGGTACAATGTGTGGGTGAACCCCAGTTTTGGTGCAGTGTGTGGGGAAACCCAGTCCTGGTACAGTGTGTGGGGTAACCTCAGTCCTGGTACAGTGCGTGGGGTAACTCCAGTCCTAGTGCAGTGCGCGGGGTAACCCCAACCTTGGTACAGTGTGTGGGGTAAACCCAGTCCTGGTACAGTGTGTGGGGAAACCCCAGTCCTGGTCCAGCGTGTGGGGTAACCCCAGTCCTGGTGCAGTGTGTGGGGAAACCTCAGTCCTGGTGCAGTGTATGGGGTAACCCCAGTCCTGGTGCAGCTTGTGGGGTAACCCCAGTCCTAGTGCAGTGTATGGGGTAACCCCAGTCCTGGTGCAGTGTGTGGGGAAACCCCAGTCCTGGTGCAGTGTGTGGGGTAACCTCAGTCCTGGTGCAGTGTGTGGGGAAACCCCATCCTGGTGCAGTGTGTGGGGAAACCCCAGTCCTGGTTCAGTGTGTGGGGAAACCCCAGTTCTGGTGCAGTGTATGGGGTAACCTCAGTCCTGGTGCAGTGTGTGGGGAAACCCCAGTCCTGGTTCAGTGTGTGGGGAAAGCCCAGTCCTGGTGCAGCTTGTGGGGTAACCCCAGTCCTAGTGCAGTGTATGGGGTAACCCCAGTCCTGGTACAGTGTGTGTGGGAAACCCCAGTCCTGGTACAGTGTGTGGGGAAACCCCAGTCCTGGTTCAGTGTGTGGGGAAACCTCAGTCCTGGTGCAACTTGTGGGGTAACCCCAGTCCTAGTGCAGTGTATGGGGTAACCCCAGTCCTGGTGCAGTGTGTGGGGAAACCCCAGTCCTGGTGCAGTGTGTGGGGAAACCTCATCCTGGTGCAGTGTGTGGGGAAACCCCAGTCCTGGTGCAGTGTATGGGGTAACCTCAGTCCTGGTGCAGTGTGTGGGGAAACCGCAGTCCTGGTGCAGTGTGTGGGGAAACCCCAGTCCTGGTGCAGTGTATGAGGTAACCTCAGTCCTGGTGCAGTGTGTGGGGAAACCCCAGTCCTGGTGCAGTGTGTGGGGAAACCCCAGTCCTGGTGCAGTGTGTGGGGTAACCTCAGTCCTGGTTCAGTGTGTTGGGAAGGAAGTCCCAGTACAGAGCAACTTACCGGAATTAACCGATGTTAAATTTGTGTATGATGTGGGCGGCCAGGCATCTTGCTGAGCTGCTGGTATTTGTAATTCTTTACTGGACTGTCATTTAATCCTTTAACTCTCCTATAAATGTCTTATTTCTCACTGTTTTTCTTTGACCATGTAGTATTGTTACTACCTTTCCGTTTAATCCACTTTTTTGACCAAGATTTGAACCTTGTTACTGTACCTGGGATGGCACCATTAAAGGCAGCTATTGTGAAAATGTTTCACTGTATTCCTGCAGTTCTGTACTGGAGTATGCGTGACAATAAAGGATATTCCAGTCTTTTCTATATATGTTTTAGCACAAACAGGATCAACGGACATGAGGAGAATGCAGGAATAAGGCACTGAGTTAGATGATCAGCTATGACTATATTGAATTATATTGAACAGCCTTCCTACTGCTTATGTTTCTATGTTTAATTTCCCAATTGCTGCAAAATTATATCAGAAATCCCTGGAAACAGCTGAGTAGGAATTGGGACATGTTCAATATCCATTCCATTTTAGAGCGCTGTGGTCTGCTGAGAAAAATATCACAAATCACAACTTCATTCAAATTAAATGCTATCATACAGGATGTTGAAGCATTTTAAGGCAATTTGGCAGTCTATGTTGTGATGTAAATTGTGCAATTTATATATACGTTAATATCATTCTCGAGTCATAGAGTTTTACAGCAAGGAAGAGGTCTTGCGGCCCATTGTGTCTAGACTAGTCCTGAAGCTCCTACCCACTTTGATCCCATTTTCCAGCACTTGGGCCATAGTCTTGTATTCTAAATAATAAATGCTTCTAAATGCTTCTTAAATGTTGTGCTGGTTCTAGCCTCTACTACTCTTTTAGCAGAGAGTTCCAGATATCTGCCACTCACTGGATGAATTTTTTGTTTCCTCCCATCCTGTACCTCCTGCCCTTCTCCTTAAATCTAACCCGAGAGTGTGATGCTAGAAAAGCACAGCTGGTCAGGCAGCATCCGAGGAACAGGACAATTGATATTTCTGGCATAAGCCCTTCATCAGGAATGAGACTTGTGAGACAAGGGGGGACTGAGAAATAAATGGGAAGGCGGTGGGGCTGGGAGGGCAAGGTAGCTGAGGATGCGATAGGTAGCTGAAAGTGGGGGAGAAGGTGATAGGTCAGAGAGGAGGGTGGAGCAGATAGGTGGGAAAGGCGATGGACAGGTCAAGAGGGCAGTGCTGAGTTGGAGTCCTTGGTGGAGTGGGAGGGGGTGTTGAAGTGTTCAGCCACAGGGCGATGGGGTTAATTGGTATGGGTGCCCCAGACATGTTCTCTGAAACAATCCACAAGTTGGCATCCTGTCTCCCCAATGTAACGAACACCACATCAAGTGCAACAGATACAGTAGATGATGTGTGTGGAAGTACAGCTAAATTTCTATCGGATGTGGAAGGATCCTTTGGGACCTTGGACAGAGATGAGGGAGGAGGTGTGCGCACACATGTTGTGCTTCTTAAGGTGGCAGGGGAAGGTGCCAGGACTGGAGGGTGGACTAGTGGGGCCATGGATCTGACAGGGGAGTCGTGGAGGAAATGGTCTCTCCAAAACAGTAATAGGGGTGGGGAAGGAACTATGGCCCTCGTGGTGGGGTCTGTTTGTAGGAGGTGGAAGTGGTGGAGGATGATGTGATGCATATGGAGGTTGTTGGGGTGGAAGGTGAAGACCAAAGGGGTTCTGTCCTTGTTGCATTGGGAGGGGTGGGGTTCAAAGGCAGAGGTGCAGGAAATGGAGGAGATGCACTGAAGGGCATCGTCGACTATGTGGGAGGAGAAATTGTAGTCTTTGAGGAAGGAGACCATCTGGGATTTTCTAAGGTAGAACTGGTCATCCTGGGAACAGATATGGCAGAGGTGGAGGAATTGGGAATAAGGGATAGTGCTTTTACAGGAGGCAGAGTGGGAGGAGGTATAGTCCAGGTAGCTGTGGGAATCAGTAGGTTTGGAGTAGATGTCCATGGTTTTTCAGTCACCGTAGATGGAGATGGAGAGGTCCAGGAAGGGAAGGGAGGTGTCCGAGATGGTGTTGGTGTATTTGAGATCAGAGTGAAAAGTGTTAGTGAAGTTGATGAATGGTTCAACCTCCTCGTGGGAGCACGATGTGGCACCGATATAGTCAGCGATGTAGCGGAGGAAAAAGTGAGGATGGTGCCGGTGTAGCTGCGGAAGATGGACTGTTCCACATACCCGACTGGGGCCTATGGTGGAACAGACTCAATGGGCTGAATGGCCTAATTCTGCTGCTATATCTTATAGTCTTATGGTCTTCTACAGCTCCCTGCTGTTATAGTCAATGTCTTGAGTAACAAAGACAAAAAATCTTCTTAGCCATCTTATTTATCGGTCTTGTTGCCTTCAAGGATCTGTGGGCATACACACCAAGTTCCCTCTGATCTTCAATATTTATGACAAATACAAACTTATTGATCATACTCCTATATTCATGACCAGATCATTATTGCACACTCCAAGCAGCAGTACACACACCACTGAGGCGATGGGACACCACTGGACCCAGGTCTACAGTCCTCAAAACAAACTTCAGCCATCACCCTCTATCTCCTGTCACGAAGCCATTTTTGATCCAGTTTGCCAGATTATCTTGGCTCTCATGATCTCTTATCTTTCTGACTAATGTCCCATCCAAGACCTTATCAAAAGCCTCACCAAATTCCATGTAGACAATTGCACTAAGGTCGTCCACACTTCGAGTCACCTCCTCTAAATGCTCAATCAAATCTGTCAGACATGATGGTGTGTGATGAAATAGGCTGAAACTTTATTGCTGGAACAGCACAGCAGGTCAGGCAGCATCTAGGGAACAGAAGATTCGATGTTTCGGGATCCAAGAGGGCATTGGGTGATTATTCAAATAGAAGCAATGGGCAAAAGAATGGGAAAAAAGAAGATTTAAATTCCTACTGCTCAGTACATGTTGAGATTTGATAAGGAGATTGGTATTAAGTCATAATGTTAATTTGAAGAGCCCAGTGCAGAATGATGGGTAGAATGGATACTGGACAATGAGCTGTGACACTGCAGCTGCCACTGATGAATGCTCTCACCATTTTTTAAGTCATCCTGATAGGACTATCAGTCAGCAAACTGCACACTTATACCATGCTATGGGCTGTGTTTGTGATTGGCACTTAAGTGTTAAAACTGCATGTTTTTGTACCTCCAGACATGTTTAAACCATGCAATAGCCAAATGGAAATCAATTATCCACTGCCTTTAGTCTTTACCCAAAATATTTGACAGATAAATCAATTAGATGAGACCTTTAAAAATTTATTTGCAGAGTTTGTAATTTTATAAAGTTTTTGCGAAAGCAAGGTAACAGTCTTATATCTTAGCAAAACAATAGAACATAGGGACCTTATCAAATCTCAACGCATAGTGAGCAGAAACAATTTAAATTATATAGCATTTTATGTCATCTCTGTACATATCCCATACATAACTGAGGGATGTAAGGGTGGAATTTGTGGAAGCACTAGACACAATCTTTCCATCCTCCTTGGATTTCAAGATGGGGACAGAAGTCAGAAAAAATTCCAAATCGTACATATTTAGGAGCATTACCAGAGAGAACTGAAGATATGGATTTAGGGGACTTGAGTATGAGAATAAGGAAGCTGAAAATACGTTGCTGGAAAAAAGCTCTGATCTCCAGCATCTGCAGTCCTCACTTTCTCCTATAAGAATAAGGAAGTCTTGGTTCAATAGATTGATTCCTGGGATGACCAGGTTCTGGAGTATATAAGGGTGAAATGATCTATTTGAGAAAAATGAAATCCGCAGGTTAGATACTGAGAGGTTGTTTCCTATCGATGGATATTCTACAACTTAAAGTCACAGTTTGAAGATAGCTCATTTTGAACAAAGAGGGGTAGTAATTATTCATTGAATTTCTCTTACATGGAGAGTTTTGTGGTCTCCATCAGTGAATACATTCAAAGCTGATCTTACAATCAAGATGAGGGATAAGTGAGAATGTGGACATTTTTTTTGTATTACTTAATAACTGGATAACAGAAGTAAATAAATTTTACCTTTATATTTGTAATGTAAGTTTAAAGTATACTATTATTATTTAGGAATTTTGTGCCAAAGTAGAGGCAAATAGGTTATTGGTTTTCAGTTCTATGAAGATGATGTCTTTTTCTCGAAGGTCTGCAAAGAAACTCAAATTTGAAGCAGTGAGTCAAAACAAGACTTTCAAGAGATTATATGATTTAAGTGACAAGACAAGTTACCAATTGATAAATTGCTTAAGTTGAGCTTTCATGACCCAGTGAAAGAGAGGCAGGAAGCAGGGTCAGTTTAGAAGAAAAGATCTAGACCAGCAAATGTGTTGTTGAATAGCCTCAACATAACTGACTCAAGGCCTGTGTTTTTTTTTACAGTTCAGTGAGATTACTGAGTTAACTTGCATCTGGATGTCTCAGAGACAGACAGAAAGAATCAGACCTTGTGAATGAGCAGATATTTGCTGAAAGGAAGCACTAGAGTTGAAAAGTGTGGTGTTGGAAAAACACAGCAGGTCAGGCAGCATCTGAAGAGCAGGAGAGTCGACATTTCGGCCAACTCAGCACCGCTCTCTTGACCTCTCCTACCTGTCCATTTCCCTTCCCACCTATTCACTCCACTCTCCCCAACGACCTATTACAAATACCCCTCACCTACATCTACCTATCACCTTCCCATCCACCTTCCTCCCAGTCTCACCCCCACCCCTCTATTTATCTCTCAGTTCCCTTCCCACTCCCCACATTCCTGATGAAGGGTTTTTGCCCAAAACGTTGATTGTCCTGCTCTTCAGATGCGACCTGACATGCTGTGTTTTTCCAGCACCACAATTTTTAATTCTGACTCTTCAGCATCTGCAGGCATCACTTTCTCCTACTTGTAAACATCCAGCTGAGTAGGGCATTAATAAATGAAGACAGGAATGATACTTCACTGGGGTTGAAAGTCCGTAAAGAATAGTACTTGGAAAAAAACAGTTGGATCTTTATTTGTACTGTTTATGGAAGATGTTTCCAAAGTGACCCTTTTTTTCTTTCCTGTATTCTTTTTCCAAAAGTATATCGGCAGTCTTTTGTAACCACATTCAGTGACTGACCATCATGGGAGACAAATTGCACAAACAAACACTTATGGTCCAAGAGACCGGGTTTCACTTTGACATCTGTCTGGTATTACCATCAGCAGGAACCATAGCATATTTAACAATTGATATGGCATCAATTGGTACTTGCAGGAGAGGGTTCCAATCTTCTACTGCTATTTATGTGCAGAAGTGTTTTCCAATTTCATTACTGAAAGATCTGGCTTTAAGTTTTAGTTCATGCTTCCTAGACCTAGGCTTACCAACCAATAGAAATTTGCCAACCCTCTGCAGAATGGTTCTTGCTGCTACATTTACTATTGCTTCACCACCTCACTCAGTGTCCTTTACCACAACCTTTTTGTCCCTTTACTGCCCTCCTCACAGTTTTGCTCACTGTCCCCTTTCTGCCCCCTTCTCTGGTCTCCTGCCCGGCCTGATTGAGCTGGCAGCTTTTCTACCCTGTTTGTCAAAATCTCACAACTAGCTGATGGATTTGATATTTGGAATTTTATCTAACAGTGCTCTTTGATACAGCCAGCTGCCTGCGACATTACTGATAGAGACATCTCAGACGCTGCAACGTCACGCGTGATGTGTGCAGTCCTACAAATGTGGTGGCACCAAATGCAATCTTCTACTACATTTATGCTGTGCTTCTTCCAAGGTCAACATGTCTTTCCAAAAGTATGATGCCCTGAACCGTTCATCGCTCTTTCCGCAGTTTAAGTGTGACATTGCGATGCTGAAGAACCTTATATTCTACTTCTTTTGATACGAATGCCAATCTCCTATTAAATCTTTTGATTATTTTCTGTATTTAATTTTGACATTTTAATCTATGTACTTGAACCCCAAGTCCCTTTGCATCTCCATTGTTCTACATAGTTTGATCTATTTTAGGTCCAAAAATCAATAACCTCAGATTTGCCTTCACTGAAATCAATTTGTCATGTTTTTGTTTTCATCCATTCATGGAATGGAGCATCATTGGTAAAATCAGAATGTATTACTGACCTCAAATTTACGTCAACAAGGTTTCCAGAGTGATTTACATTGTCAAACTGCTAAAATATTGTTCTAAAAAAGAGGGTAGAAGGGCTAAGGGATCCAGTCCCAAATCGCAGTCCCTTCCAGAATTATCACTAATCTTCAGCACCACCTCCAACTCAGAAAATTAGCCATCCTCCCCTTCTGCAAGCCTCTGCAAAACATTACAATGGGAGAAAGCTGCAGTAATTAGTACCTTTCTTTCTTTAGCCATTGTCTCTTTAACTACAATGTTTAACTCAGCAACGGCCTCAAATTTTAATGTTAAAATTATCTTTTGTATACTTACATCTTTTAAATCTCATCATCCTACTTGAAACACTGTGACAGATTAGATAATAGCAGCACAAAAGTTAGCGCTAGCTCTCTCTGCAAGGTGGATAACTCTCAATTATAATGAGCCAGGGTCCTCTTAGTCACAACAGAGAAGACCATCGGCTGGGTGTCCTGGACTGATCCTTCACCAGTTGTGTAAACACCCATGAAAAACATCAAAGCCCTCAACTCTTAAGAAAATTTGAATTTATATAGTGCTGTTCATAACATTAGAATATTTCAAAGTGTTTTACAATCAGATACATTGTTTTGAAGTACTGGTATCATCAAAGAAATGTGATAACCAATTTGTGCGCAACAGGATCCAACAAACAGTGATGAAATAATCAGCGAATGACATTTGTTGATGTTGGCACCAAACAGTAATGTATATTCTTTTTCTGAAATTATCCCATGGGGTTTTCATGTCCACCCAAAAGATAGTGGAGGGTCTACTTTGTGTCTCATCTGGAAAGCGAATACTTTTGTCTGTCACTAAGCTTTCAAGAAAGGTTACAGGAGGTTTCAGTTGCAAGAAACTAGAATAAGACTTCCTGGAGTTAGTTTGGTGGTAGACAATTGGAATTCTGAAGTGGGAGACTTCTGTGTGTTCACGACCAGTTCTGCCTGCAGCACACTGAGAGCTGCTGCAATGAGCTGACATCTGAACCAAGCAAGACAGTGAAAGTGATCTCACTCATCAGGGACTCATTAATTTGGTGGGGATAATCCTAGATTTTCTACGAATTTCTCCTTTTGTCTGATTCTAAGCTTTGCCTTTGAATAAATGAGGCTGAAACCTGTCATTCAGTTCTAACACTGGAATCCTTCTGTATGTGAGAAGAATGCAAAATGGGAAAACAAATAAATCAGAAAGAAAGTGATGGCCAAAAGTGCATAAAAAATAGGTGTTGGATAGAGTGAAAACAGTATACATTTTAAATTAATCGCAATAAAAGCAAATTGTGCAACAAATACAAGTCAAATATATGAATAAAGGAGTATAAATTTCCACTATGAATGTGCTTGTATTCATAGAATTTGTATAAATGAGGGCTGGAAAATGACATGCTTGTAAATATATCATCATCTTGGCCACTTTGCATTCCATGCTAAGTTATTTTGCTGGTTACATACTACAGTCCCTTTAGTTCCAGAGAAAGTGAAACAGCTTGGTTTCTCTGTTAAATCCAGGGTTCTTGTGAGCTTTTTGCCTTCTTGGAAAGGAATTCATTAACACTGCCAAGTTCATTTATATTTTTCTGTCATTCAATCACAAATGTAAGCAATTGTGTGCACAGCATCTTTCAGTTGGAAAGAGAAAGAAAAATAAATCTGAGACATGAGGAGGCAGCAGAGTTGGGCTGATGTTGTCAGTGAACAAGTACTTGTCAGGAATAAAACACAACTTTCTCCAAGACTCCAATTCTTGAAGGTGACAATTACAGGTGACCTTCAGCAATCTTCAGTAGAGAGGGAGCAAGTAGTGGGGCACCAGGGTGGTGGGCGGTTTCGGGCGGGGACCCTGAGACTTGACAAGTTATACTCAGGACCTCATTAATCCTTTTCTAATTCTGTTTCCTGCCAGAAAATATAAAGTTTGAGAATTTGAGTTTGGAACTACTTGGAGATTAATGATAGCGGAGTGATTGAGCCCGGCCATCAGAGCAGCCAGAAGTCTGGGGACCGAGGTTGGTCGGTGTTGTGTGAATACAGAGCTGGAGAGTGGGAATTGGAAATTCAGGATTAGAAGACCGTATGGCATAGTTGGGACAGGAGCAGGGTTTGATGATTGAGAGACCAAAGGGTAAATATTAGGGTTACAGGGAGTGTGACCATTGCTGAGCAGGAGTGTGGGGATTGGAAATGATGGGAGTGTTGGTTGCTTACAGCCTCTCTTTACTGTTGCAGCTTGCTTGTCCTTGATTGAAATTATCAGCATTAATGTGGTGGAGTTGGGGGGAGGGAGACTTAATGTTAACCTCTCAACTCTGCTTTCTGCCCAGGCTAGCTTGACCTGCTGAGAGTATGTTTTCAGCATTTTCTGTATTTATTTATTTAAGGCAGCTGCACAGCTGTCTGATTTGCTAAAAAAAAAAGGACCTCCATTTTAGAACACACGTGGGAGTGTTTGCCCCATAGCCAGAGCATTCTGTAGTTGAGCTGAATTGTTTAAGATTGAGACTTCTGTCCCTCAGTGGGAGGAAGTCCTTCACTCAGTCGCTGCTGGCCAATTATCGATCCGGAAACACCATAGCCATATAATGTGTGCTATGAGGACTGCAGGAACAGACCTGGAGAGGATCATGGTTGTCCCAGAATATCCCACGATTTAGTGCAGCAAAGATTCCTAGAGCCCAGGGAGTGGGGAGAGGGGCTACAGGGCTCTGTTTCGTAGGGCAAGTGGTATGGAAGGGAAGGGATAGTGACAATTTGGGGGCAGTCCCTGATACGTGCAGGGCACCAAATGAAACACCTGCTTCCTTCCCACTTTTTCTGATGTAGACCTTTAAAACACAATTTGATCACTCCTGCCCAATAGTCATATTTTGCCAGTACAAACAGTCTCTGATTTACAAACTTTTAACTTAGAACGCTTGTACTTATGAATGTGTTCCCTTATGCAAGTGTTATTTTAAAGATCTGACATACAAACATTTCCTGAGCTTATAAATAGCTATTTTATATTGCCCTGCATTGTGTTTAGACCTACATACAAATCGAACTGTGAATGGTCTCAAGAACAGAACCCGTTTTCAACCTGGGGACTGCCTGCATTAAAATGAATGCTCAGAATATCATGAAGTAACTTTGGTTTGCTAATAAAATCAGTGCAAAGGTCTGTGTGGAATAAATGACCTTTCATTGTGTGTCACATCAGAAAGAATCAAGCAAATTGCAATATAATGAAAGGAAACAACTATAAACCATACTCCAACTACTGAGTAAACTTGCTTCCTGTGAACAGAATCACATGAACTACTTGTGCAGCACAAGTTTGGCCTTTCACCTTTTTGTATCTTTGCACAATGCACAAGGTTATAATGTTTCCTCCACTATTTCAAAGTTTAAAATTGCAGACAAAGCACATCCATGATTGCTGCTTCAATAAATAACTTTAAAAATTGCTTGCCAGACTCAGCAAAATGGATATCCACAAGGGATGCCTATTCTTTAGAGTAAACGTTCCATCTTTCATTTCATCATTTGATAAACGTTGAATTGTTAAGGTGAGGATATCATTGGTAAAGAAGTTTTCTCACTTTAGCAGGCAGTAACTTGAGTATATTTATCAACTATATTTATTTATGTACCACATTTTCTCCATTATTTTTATAAATAATGCAGTTTGCCTTCAGCCTTTGATAAATGCCTATCCAGAATAAATGTGGCATTTACATTTTCTTCCATCCTTCTGTCTCTTCCTATCCACTCTCTGTTCCTCATCATTTTGTAAACCTTAATCAGATCCCCCTCAGCTTTCTCTGATCAAGGGAAACAACCCCAGCCTATCTAGTCTTTCTTCATAGCTGAAATGCTCCAGCCCAGGCCACATTGTGGTGAATCTCCTCTCAGGCAATTGCATTTTTACTGTAGCGCAAGCAACCAGTACTGCAAACAGCGTTTCAGTTGAAGCCGAAACAAAATTATACAGCTCTATCATACCCTTTGATTCAATGTCTTGACTAATAGGCAAGAATTCCATTTGCTATTGAAATGACTGTATTTACTATCTTGTTGCCTCAAAAATTCTTTGGACATGCACAACAGGTACTTCTTAGAGTCTTACCATTTATTGTGTTTTCCCTTGCCTGGTTCGTCCTCCCAAATTGCAACAGCTTGCACTTTTCAACATTAAGTCCCATTTGTCACTGTTCGGCCGATCTGATCAGTCTGTTTATATCATCCGTAAGCTAATAAGATTTTCTCCTCACTATCCAACACATTACAATTTGTAGTGTCATCTACAAATTTATTTATCCTACCTGTGACAGTTATATCTAGATCATTAACCTACACAACAAATAGCAAGCAACTCAGCATCAAAACCCTGCAATAAGTCACTGAACACAGATTTCCAATAACAAAAACACCATTCAACTATTGTTTTCTGTCTCCTGCAACCTAGTTAACCAAACCTTTCTGGATCCAAAGGGCTTTTACCTTCTTGACCAGTCTCCCATGTGAGACCTTGTTAAAACGGAACTCCATATATACCACATCAACTGAACTACGCTCATCTGTCTTACTAGTTGACTCCTTGAAAATTTCAGTGAGATTTCTTAGACATGATCCCCTGATAAAACCTGACTATCCTTGATCAATACTTTTCTGTCCAAATGGAGATTAATTCTGTCCCTGGAAATTTCTTTCAACAATTTCCCTGACACAAATGTTAGACTCACTGGCTAAAAGTTCAATGGTTTATCCCTAACACACTTATTGAATAATGGCACCAGATTATCTGCCATCCAGTCCTTTGGCATCTCTCCTGTAGCTAGAGAGAATTTGAAAATGGGGAGGTGATGGCCTAGTGGTATTATCACTAGACTGCTAACCCAGAGACCCAGGTAATCTTCTGTGAACCCAGGTTTGAATCCCACCATGACAGATGGTGTAACTTGGACTCAGTAAAGTCTGGAAGTAAGAGTCTAACGATAACTGTTAATCCATTGTCAATTGTTGGGAAAAATCTATTTGGTTCACTAATGTCCTTTAGGGAAGGAATCTGCCATCCTTACCTGGTCTGGCCTACATATGACTTCAGATCCATTGCCCTCTAGGAGATTAGGGTCATCAACTTGACTCCCTCATCCCTTGAATAGATTTTTTTTAAAAATAATGCCAAGGCTCCTGCAATATACTCCTTTGTCTCCCATAGCAGCCTTTATAGAATCCCTATAGTGCAGATAGAGGCCATTCAGGCCATCGAGTCTGTACTGACGCTCCAAAGAGCATCCCGGCACCCCCACCCTATCCCCGTAACCCCATATTTACCATAGCTAATTCATATAGCCTGCATAACCCTGAACACTACAGAGCAAATTAGCATGGCCAATCTACCCAATCTGTACTGCATTGGACGACGGGAGGAAACCAGAGTACCCAGCAAAAACTCACATAGACATGGGGAGAACTCCACACAGTCACCCAAGGCTAGAATTGAACCTGGGTCCCTGGTGCTGTGAGGTAATAGTGCGAACAACTGAGCCACCATGCTGCTCATGCCTTGGATATGTTTCATCTGGGCCTGAGTGTTTATCCATTTTTAAACCCACTAAACCGTTAATTCCTACTCTCTCTCAATTGTAATTTGTTCAAATAGATTATAGTCCTCCTCCTTGATTTACACACTGATATGGTCCTTCTCAAATAGTGAATACAGAAGCAGAGTGCTCGTTGATAACATTACTTACATCTTCCAACTCCACACACAGAAAATCACTTTGTTCCTTAGTGGGCCCTACCTTTTCCCTGGTTATCACCTTGCCACTATTTATAGAAAAAAACCTTTAGATTTTCCTCTATTTTACCAACCATCATGTTCCTCTTGCTTTCCTAATTTCTTTTTTCAGTAACCCCATGCATTTTCCTTACTCCTTTCAGACTTCTGCTATTGAGACCTTAGTACTTGCCATAGGCTTCCATCATTTCCTCATCAAATCCTGTACATCCCCTGATATCTAGGTTTCTCTGGACTTGTTGATTACACCCTTCACCTTTATAGGAACATACTAACTCTGTGCTCTCATTATTTCCTTTTTGAATGACATCCAACATAGATTTTCTTCCAAGTATCTGCTCCCAGACCATTTTGGGCAGCTCATGACTTCACATGTTAAAATCAGCCCTCTCCCAATTCAGAATCTTTACTTTCAATCCATCTTCATCATTTCACTGACCCTTCTATCATTTGCCAATATTCCCTTATAACCAGATCCAGCACTGCTTCAAACCTTGTGTGTTTTTTTACATGCTAGCTGAAAAAAAAAATCTTCTGGATACCTTTTCAGAATTCCATGCCCTCAATTCCTTTTACACTTTGCCTATCCAAGTTAATATTAGGCTAGTTGAAATCTCGTCCTATTGTTACACATTTATTTTTATGATTTTTACACTTCTCTAAAATTTGCTTCCTCCACCCCAGGAAGGGCATTTTGGTCTTTGAGGGCATGCAGAATACATTTACCAGAAATAAACATGAGTTTAGAGTCATAGAGTCTTAGAGATGTACAGCACAGAAACAGACCCTTCGGTCCAACTCGTCCATGCGGACCAGATATCCCAACCCAATCTAGTCCCACCTACCAACACCAGGCCCTTATCCCTCCAAACCCTTCCTATTCATATACCTATCCAGATACCTTTTAAATGTTGCAATTGTGCTAGCCTCAAACACTTCCTCTGGCAGCTCATTCCACACACGCACACCCTCTGCATGAAAAGGTACCCCTTAGGTCTCTTTTATATCTTTCCCCTCTCACCCTAAACCTATACCCTTGAATTCTGGACACCCCTACTCCAGGGAAAAGACTTTGTCTATTTATCCTATCCATGCCCCTCATGATTTTATAAAGCTCAATAAGGTCATCTCTCAGCCTCACACGCTCCAGGGAAAACAGCCCCAGCCTGTTCAGTCTCTCCCTATAGCTAAAATCCTCCAATCCTGGCAACATCCTTGTAGATCTTTTCTCAACCCTTTCAAGTTTCACAACATCCTTCTGAGAGGAGGGAGACCAGAATTGCACACAATATTCCAACAGTGGCCTAACCAATGTCCTGTACAGCCACAACATGACCTCCCAAATCCTGTGCCCAGTGCTCTGACCAATAAAGGAAAGCATACCAAAAGCCTTCTTCACTATCCTATCCACCTGAGACTCTACTTTCAAGGAGTTATGAACCTGCGCTTCAAGGTCTGTTTGTTCAGCAACACTCCCTAGGACCTTATCATTAAGTGTATAAGTCCTGCTAAGATTTGCCTTCCCAAAATGTAGCACCTCACATTTTTTTTTTAAGATTAGATTCCCTACAGTGTGGAAACAGCCCTTTGGCACAACCAGTCCACACCAACCCTCCAAACAGTAACCCACCCAGATCCATTTCCCTAATGCACCTAACACTATGGGCAATTTAGCATGGCCAATTCACTTGACTTGCACATCTTTGGACTGTGGGAGGAAACCAGAGCACCCGGAGGAGCCCACGCAGACACAGGGAGAATGTGCAAACTCCACACAGACAGTTGCCTGAGGCTGGAATTGAACCTGGGACCTTGGTGCTGCGAGGCACCAGTGCTAACCACTGAGCCACCGTGCTGCCCTTATCTAAAGTAAACTCCACCTGCCACTCCTCATCCCATTGGCTCATCTGATCAGGCTCCCATTGTAATCTGAGGTAACCTTCTTTACTATCCACTACACCTCCAATTTTGGTGTCATCTGCAAACTTACTAACTCTACCTCTTAAGCCTCTTGATTAAGTTACAAGGAGAGATGACTCAAATTATTGTCACATTCCCTGGAAGTTAAAAGATTAGGGCATAAGTTAATCAAGATATTACAGGGAGTGATTTTGATTTGATTTGATTTATTGTAGTCACATACACCTAAGTACGTAAAAAAAATTTGTTTTACAGCAGCACGGGCAGATGACAGAGGCTGCTTGGACAGAGTGAAGCATACAGGTTACACTACATGGGAGATGCACAAAGCAAGATCAACATTAGCAACATCAACCTTATTGAAGTCAGAGAGGTCCATTCAGCAGGGAATGATAACAGCAGGGAAGAAGCTGGAATTGAAGCTGTTGGTGTGTGTGTTCAAGCTTCTGTATCATCACCCTGATGGAAGAGGTTGGAAGAGAACATTACCAGGGTGGGAGGGGTCTTCATTGATGTTGGCTGCCTTTCCGCAACAACGAGAGGTGTAAATGGAGTCCATGGATGAGAGGTTGGCTTCCGTGATGGTTTGGGCTGTGCACACAACTTTCTGTATTCTTAGGGTCCTGGGCAGAGCAATTGTCGTACCAGGCTATTATGCACCTAGTTAGATTCTTTCTATGGTGCATCTGTAAAAGTGGGTGAGGTCCTTATGGACATGCAGAATTTCCTAAGCTGTCTGAGGAAGAAGAGATATTGAGCATTCTTGACTGTCACATCTACATGGGAAGTCCAGGCCAGGTTGTTGGTTATCATCACTCTGAGGAACGTAATGCTTTCTACCCTCTCCACTTCAGTTCCACTGATTTAGATGGTGTCATGCCCTCCGCCTTTCTTCCTGAAGTCAACAATTAGCTCTTTTGTTTATCCAACATTGAGAGAGAGAGATTGTTATCATTGCACCATGACACCAAGCATTCTATCTGCTTCCTGTATTCTGACTTATCATTGTTTGATATCCGTCCTGCCATGATGGCTTCATCAGCAAACTTGAATATGGCATTTAAACGGAGTTTGGCTACACAGGGAGTCCAGCAGGGGGCAGCGAACGTATCCTTGTGAGGTGCCAGTGCTGAGAATTATCATAGAGGAGGTGTTGCTGTCTATCTTCACTAATTGTGCTCTATGATTCAGGAATCTGAGGATTCAGTTGCACAGGGTGGAGTTGAGACCTAGGTCTTGGAGTTTTGAAATCAATCTGGTAGGTATTATGGAATTGAAGGCGGAGCTGTAGTCAATGAGTAGGAGCCTGACATCGTTATTTTTGTTATCCAGATGTTCCAAGGTTGCATATAGAGCTAGGGAAATAGAATCTTCTGTGGACTTGTTTTGTCTGTAGGCAAGTTGTAGAGGAGCGAGGCAGGCTGGAAGGCTGTGTGGGTCATGACCAGCCTCTCGAAGCACTTCATGATTATTGAGGTCAGAGCCACTGGGTGGTAGTCTTTGAGACATGTTGCAAGTATTTTCTGTGGCACTGGGATGATGGTGATCTTCTTGAAACAGGGGGGGACTTCAGATTGTAGTGTGGGATATAGGTAAAGTAGCGTTACTTCTGCAATCACAATTACTTATGCAAGGTAAATGAACTCACATCAGTGTATAATTGTTTCAACCAAGAGCTGAGTCAACAAGAATGAAAACTATGTGTAGGAAATATATAATTGTTTTTGGATTAGCTAAAATGTGCATACAAGAATGAAATGTGCCTGCAAACAATGGTAGATGTTACAGATAAATAGATAGGATGTAGGTTAAGCCAGATAAGCTTGTACAAACAGTAGTTATAAGCATCTGTTTCCCACTTCTGCAAAAACAAAAAACAAACCCCAATTAAAAGGTCATAAGGTTCAATATGGTTGAGGAATGTCACAAGTAGGGGAAATAGATGGCAGTGAAGGAGGATATACCTAACAATGAACCACAGCAGGATGTGGTGAAATGGCCAAGTAAAACTTGTACTTTGTTATGCACAAAACTGGATAAGGGAGGAGATAAACAATAGTAATGGGCACTGGGTTTGGAGTAGTGAATCCTATATAAGATATGTACTTGCTAAACTCTGCATGTCTTTTTTAGGCAGTACGCTTGCAAGTGTATAAGAAACATATTGTTTGCCTTCAGATCTTGTCTCGGACTGAAATTATTGAAGTGAGTGAGCTTCGTTTCTCACAGTAGCAAGGAGATGTTGAAAATATCAGTGAATACATCCGCTAGCTGGTCCCCACACATTCTAAGTGCATGGCCGGGGATTCCATCTGGGCCTATCTCTTTCCTTGAGTTGACTCCCAGGAAGACCAATCTGATGTCTGCAGCAGTGACAGAGGAAACAGGTTCATTCAGAGCTCCTGGGGCAGATGGCACCACACCGCTGGCATTGTGCTCGAACCAAGCATAGAAAGCATTGAGGGCATCAGAAAGGGATGCGCTTTTGTCCACTATTTTATTCTGCTTCATTTCATTTCCCATAATGTTGTGTAGGCCCCGCCACAGGTAGCGGGGGTCTGTAAGGTTAGTTTGAGCCTCTAAACTGGTCCGGTACTGCCTCTTGGCATCTCTAATCGCTTTGCGGAGGTCATATGTAGATTTTCTGTACAGGTCTCGGTTGCCCAACTTGAACGTTGCATCCCTGGCCTTCAATAGACAGTGGATTTCCCAGTTCATTCAAAGTTTCCAGTTGGGAAATACACAGATCCACTTCTTTGCCACACAGTCCTCTACGTACATGCTAATGAAATCTGTAAAGGTGGTGGCGTACTCATCTAGGTTGTCCACTGAATTCTTGAATATAGTCTAGTCATCTGATTCTAAGCAGCCCTGGAGAAGCTCTTCTGCTGCCTCAGACCAGCATTGTGATACTTTCTGTTTGTAAACTGGGAGGAAGAACAAAGTGTTGTGATCTAATTTGCCAAAATGTGGATGGGGTATGGAGCGGTAGGCATCTTTGATGGCTGTCTCAATGATGTTTGGTCCTCTGGTGGGACTGGAGACATGTTGGTGGTATTTTGGTAGCTATGTGATAGATAAACTGAAACAATTTCAACAGGTTGAGAAGTCTTTGACATAGTCTTCAAATTAGAGCTTGACCTGATGGAGTAAAAACTGAAATATTTCTACAAATAAAGAGCAAAATTTGGAAATATTCTTCCACAAATGGCAATTGATGATGGATTATTTTAACTTAAATTTTAACTTTAAATGTGAGAGATCTAGATTTTTGTTAGATAGGAGCATTAAGAGGCAAATAACAAAGGTATATGGTGGCTTTGACAATTCAACAAAGATCAACCAGGATCTCATTGAATGAGAGGGATAATCATCATAAATCTGTTCCTGTGTTCCTGGACTAATTCCAACCAGGCCTTTGTTGCAGCAATATTGGTTTATCCCTTTTCGTTGCTTACCGCAACTAGCAGTTTATCAAGGGATGCGGCGTAAATTGAGACACAGTCTTTGGATCATCCTAAATTAATGATGAAATATCTCCTTTTCCTTGTCCAAATTCCTAAATCATTCAAATTGACTCTTTAGATTGACTGAGTTTGACCTAAATTTCTAAATGCTCCAAATTGACTCTTGAGATTGACCGAGTGTGACCTATAATTAGATAGTTGGGTTAAAATCCACAGATAGAAATGCTAAACGTTTGCTGGGATTCTTGGTTTCCCATTCATTGTTGCTCCCCTCCCACTCCGAACACATCTTCAAATTAATTAATGGAGCTAATGACTGGGCCCTATCCATTCAGTTTTCCATCCCACCTACTTAAGTCATGTTTAAAAAAAATGTAATTCAGAAGGAAAATCACCCTACTGTGTTATGTCTGAGGAAAGGGTTAAAGTTACAGTTAGCCAAAACCTCACAATATCTTTTATTACCCTTCTGATCTGTTGTCCTAGTCATGTTTGAAAATTGATCTCTCTACCTGTAATGGACAATGTAACCATTAGGTGTTTCTCTCTGGGGAAGTGGAAACAGGGATGAAAATAGAGTTTATCCTGTGGTATTCATCCACCTGGAATCCCTGAAAAGATCCTCTGCTAAGGCCAAAACTGAGAAATACTTAATACTTAGTGAAAAGAAGAAAATGACAGTTAAATTATTAATATGGAAATGATATATTCAATAGTTTGAGATGCTTATTGCTTCTTATTTTTGTCCTAGCATTGAATCACAAAGTGTGCGAAGCAAGTACCTGAGAATAGACACCTATATTTTTTTTTCCACATTGCACTACTCCATACATATCAACATTTACAACTGTCTTTCCTAGTTAGTTCTTTGCACCAAATGGAGCCTCAGGCTATCGAGGATAAAATATTTGACAAATAATATCAAGAATTGGCTCTTATAAGAATTTCCAAGGCACATTGCACAATTTCTTAAAAACTGAATAAAACTGCAGTTGCTGTAAATCAGAAAGAAAAACAGAAATTGCTGGAAAACTCAGCAGGTCTGGCAACATCGTGGAGAGAAATCAGAGTTAACATTTCAGGACTAGTTCTGAGGAAGGGTCACTAGACCCAAAACATCAATTCTGATTTCTCGCCACAGATGCTGACAGACCTGCTGAGCTTTTCCTGCAACTTCTGTTTTTGTTGCACAATTTCTTGCTGTGCTGCCACAAAACATGCTTTCCTTGACTTCACCTGGGTTCACAGTGACTTTTGTGACTATGATATTCTGACAATTTCACATAGACCATGAACTGCTGGAAAACTAATCTTCTTCAATCATTTTGTTCTGAAGAGAGTTAAGATACTGTCTCTTGAATGCTCAGAGGATCCAGCAATTCAGTGATCATTGTCCTTAAGAGTAGAAGCAATATGATGCACAGATGTCCCCTCCCCACCGTGTCGGTGGGTGATACATTCCAAGACCTATTGCTGATATCCAAAACTGCGGATAAAAGTTAACCCTCTCATTTAGCGTCATAGAGATGTACAGCATGGAAACAGACTCTTTGGTCCAACTCATCCATGCTGACCAGATATCCCAACCTAATCTGTTCCCATTTGTCAGCACTTGGCCCTAAATAGGAAATTTACTTCCCTGGCAGCCCCCTGGAATTATTTCTGGAATGTACCATGTATTATTTTTGGGTGGGGGTAAACGGCAGATAACTGAGACCATGGAAACCGAATTTGAAATACGGGGGTTCTACTATATTGTGAAGATTCAGCTCTGTCTTGTATATATCTGCATTTCTGCCACTTTGCTAAAAGAAGCCTTTTAATGGCAATTTGAAATTTTAAAAATTGTTTCATGCTATGTCAGCGTTGCTAGCAGAGCCGGAATTTGTTGCTCATCCATAACTGTCTCGAAAAGATAGTAGTGAACCACTTTCTTGAACCATTATTGTTCTTGTTTCTATTCACGTGTGGGACATGGGCATCACTGGCTGGGCCAGAACTTATTGCCTGTCCCTAGTTGCCTTGGAGAAGAAGATAGTGAGCTGCTTTCTTAAACCCACTGCAATCCCCATCTGGTATTCTTCAGTGCTGTTAGGGAGCCAGTTCTAGATGTTTTATTAATAACAAATCAACTACACAGCTAAGAGTTCTCAGGTATTAATTGATTTTGTTTATTAATTTATTCATTGTCTTTGTCATTGTTATTTATTCATTGTCTTTGAGCATATAAAAAGGGAATGGACGCTGTTTGTCTGCTCCTCTTCCACGGCTACATTCGTATCCAGGTGTCCTTGAAAAGAGAGCGCGTGGTGCCCACCAATACTCTCGCTGCCTTTAAGGCGAAGTGGGCAATACAGTGGGTAGAGTTCTTTATCTCCCCTTCCAGTTCCACTTTGGTTTAGCCCACTCCTTTTTATCTATCTCTCCATTATTTTTGCTGGTTTGCATTGCTCTTCATGGGCTTTGCGTGTAATCAATTTGAAAACACGAGTGTCTTACTGGTGGTGACTAATAAAAGAACACCATGTGTGATTTGGTGATGAAATAAACATCAGTTGTGTGTAAGAATACTTCTGGATATAATGACAAAAGAAAAAAAATCAAAAGGGAATGACTGGGATCTGGTTTGTAAAGTCAAGAGATCTGTAAGACTATATACACAAAAATGAAATTAGAGCCAAGGAAAAGCTCTGAATTCAAGTTTCCTAACTCACCACTAGACTTGGTACAGACAATGGTTGTATAAAGTGAAGATTGGAAACCAAGGGCTCAATATATCAGCTAAGAGTCAATTTCAGGGAGTTATTGTACATGTGCTCTAGTATGTTGTCATGCAGTTCTCTAACATTAACATTATTATCTGTGCACCATGCCTCAATAGCATTATTTTCAAGTTATCATGCACTCAGCAGTAGCAGAAGTACTCCTAGCTGCCAGGATCAGTAAGGAATTAAGCCATTGGCACCATATATAAATCCTCACTAGTTACCAGGTCAAAGATAGGCGAAAATGAGGACTGCAGATGCTGCAGATCAAAGTCAAGATTAGAGTGGTGCAGGAAAAGCACAGCAGGTCAGGCAGCATCTGAGGAGCAGGAAAATTGATGTTTCGGGCAGGAGCCCTTCATCAGGAATGTGACCTCATTCCTGATGAAGGGCTTTTGCCCAAAACATCAATTTTCCTGCTCCTCTGATGCTGCCTGACCTGCAGTGCTTTTCCAACACCACTCTAATCTTGACCAGGTCAAAGATAGCCAGCCAGAAACAGCCATGCACAATGTGTTGCTACATCATCCTAAAGGACAACGCTGAGGAAGGGTCAGCTCAGTATTCACTGTCCAGCGGAATGCTCAGAAATACTGAATGTAGGTGAAAGACTTTTTGTGCACCACAAAGGTAAGTTCCACCGTCTCCTCTCTATTCCCTCATATTCACTCTATGTCTGCTGATGCACCCAATTTCTGAATGATTAGGAGCTACCACCCTCATAATTGCATGTAATATTGTCACATACTCATGCTCACCCTTCCCAATCCTCTCTCCACTCCAACTACTAACCTTGCATGGCCTCTGCACTGCCTGCTCACTCACTCAGAACGCTTTGCTACCTTTCCCCCATCTGCACCAGTAACAGAGAGAGTGAGAAAGTTGAGATTTCCATGTTTAGGTAATCAAGTAAGATTCATTGTCAAGTGCTGTGCTGCTCTCTCATTACCACTGTTAATGAATTCTTAACATCTAACCCTATTTTGCAATTCATTCTCTCTCTTGTGTCTACTGGTTATGAATAGCATCTTCATAGTCTCTGTCTCTGCCCTAAAAGAGCTTATCCATCCAGAGATCATCTGTCCCACCACTCTTGGAAAGAAGAAGCAGATCCTTCAAAGGAAACACCAGCAAGGCTATCTCCTGAACCCTTCACCAGCTCAAATACCGATGCCTTGGTAGGTATTTTAGCTGGCTTAGAGTTTGGAGTACTTTTTGGTGAGCTACATCTTAGCAACTGGTCAAGGAAGAAATTCACTGAGTCTCTCACACTGAAAGGAGTGCCAGAGACACCGTCAGCCCCAAACGGGAGAGGACACCACTATCTCAGGCATCAATATCTGTATTCAAAGGCACAAACAGATGCAGAAACAGGAGGCAAGGTAAGTAATGTGTCATCCTCCCCCAGGTGGATAGGGGGTTGTAACCATTATAGAGGGAGGTGAAAACACTACTGGAACTTTTGAAGGTAAGTTCTATGGACTGATGAATGACATAAAAATGGGGCAAGCTAGAAAATATAGTGTATTCTCTGGGTAGATTTGGAAAAGATTAGGAAAAATGGTTCATGAATCATGCCTCCAAAAATCAGATACAGGCGAGACAACTTCTGATCACAGGAGGGAGAGATCATGTAGCCAGAGTCCAGAATGAGATAAAATGGCAAGGAGACATCATAGCTTGATGAGCAAAGGACTATAGAACAAACTAGGAATGCCATAAGAAGTCAAAGATTGGGAATTTCTTTGTGACTGCTAACGCATCAGAATGTAAGTTAATAAGAAACAAACATAGTTGGATAGCTGGGAAGAACTTGGACTTTTTTCTGAAGTACCAGAAAGGTGGCAGCCAGCTTCAGTCCACAGAAGAACTTCCAGAGGGGATATAAATTGAGATGAGTAGCTTGTGGTTTCAAAGAGAGATTTGGTGATCAAGATGTTAAAGAGGACTCCCTCACTGCAGGGAACATGATCTTAAAGGTTTGCTTAGCACTTAGAGCAATGTATTCCTGAGAATATAAATCAATAGATATAAAACCTCCATTCTTTCGGAGTGAAAATTTTCAGCAAGAAGTATTTTTGAAATCACCGAAAGAAACAGCTGATATAGGAGTGAAGTTGTAAAGATTAAATAAATGTTGAATGATAGATCGAAAGTGTGGCATTTCCCTGTTTGGTCAGTCTTGCTGAAAGCAAAGTTGCATTCAATTAAAAACAGATCCAGTAAATGTTCTTCTGATGGAAAACTAGCAGTATCTATAGGATGCTGATCAATGATTTTCGTGGAGGAGGTCCTGTGGTATTTCAGATCAGTAAACTAGAGAGGGAATTTAAGAGTGTGAGTTGAACTTTGAGACGAAGTTCCCTGTAATGTATATTTTTTTGCAGCATGGACCTCCGAGAGCTGTGCTTGGCAGTGACTTCTGCAAACAGAACCTGCCAACAGCTGTGCAGCCTCATGACATTGCAGCTTAGAGGAAAGGTTGCTTTGAGAGCCTTTAAATATATCGGGTTGTTCGCTCAGAGTCGACCAAAGCCGTAATGACATATTGAAGCTAAGCACTATGACGAGACCTACTACAGTTTAGGAAGTCCTGAGGGCAAATTAAACCTTAAAATAAATTCAGAGAAAGGTCCAGACAAGGTTCCAGCCTTAAATGATCTGAAAAATATGAAGTTAGTCTTCTTTTTAGCGGCACTTTCCATGCTGATCTCCTGTGGGTGTGAGGATGGCAGCTTCAGAAGGTGTGTGAGGCTAAGGTGCAGTATTTGTATATCAGGTGTGAGTCCAGAGTGCAAGAAATAACTACCGGGTAAGTAGACTTTGTTTTATTCCTTCATGGAATGTGGATGCCATTGGCTGGACCAGCATTTATTGCACCTCTCTGCAGACCATTTGGTTTTGATGCATCCACAACACTATTAGAAAAGGAATTCCGGGGCACAGAAAGAAAGATGACCTATATCCAAAGTGAAAAAATCACACAACACCAGGTTATAGTCCAACAGATTTATTTGGAGGCACTAGCTGTCGAAGAGCTGCTTTTTCATCAACAACCTGATGAAGAAGCAGCGCTTTGAAAGCAAGTGCCTCCAAATAAACCTGTTGGATTATAACCTGGTGTTGAAATCGACCAGGTGAAAGTGAGGACTGGAGATCAGAGTCGAGAGTGTGGTGCTGGAAAGACACAGCGAGTCAGGCAGCATCTGAGGAGCAGGAGAATCAACGTTTTGGGCAAAAGCCCTTCATCAGGAATGAGGCTTGTGGGCTGCGGGACAGAGAGATAAATGGTAGGGGGGTGGAGTTGGGGAGGGAAGGTAGCTGAGAATGCAGTAGGTAGATGAAGGTGATAAGTCAGAGAGGAGGGTAGAGCGGATAGATGGGAAAGTCGATGGACAGGTCAAGAGGGCAGTGCCCAGTTGGACGCGTGGGACTGGGATAATATGGGAGGAGGGGAAATGTTACCCAACTCAACACCGCACTCTTGAGCTGTCCATTATCTTTCCCATCTATCCTCTCCGACCTATCACCTTCTCCATTACCTTCATCCACCTATCGCATTCTCAGCTACCTTCCCCCTAACCCCACTCCCCTCCCATTTATCTCTCAGGCCCCCAGCCCACAAGCCTCATTCCTAATGAAGGGCTTTTGCCCAAAACGTCGATTTTCCTGGTCCTTAGGTGCTGCCTGAACTACTATGTCTTTCCAGCACCACAGTCTCGACTATAACCTGGTGTTTGGTGATTTTTAACTTTGTCCACACCAGTGCAACATCAGCTCCTCCAAATCATGACATATTTCAAAATCATCATGGAAATGGGATGCTTTGAAAGTCATTAAAGTTTGCCGTAGTATGGAAACTTTTGTAATGTAAAGGTATATTCACTGACCCTGACTGCACCTATATTAGGCTATTTGATTTCTTGTGCTACTGCTGCCAAGTCTGGAGAGTTTGTCAGTTATGAAAGGCATGGATATAATGGATAGTGGGAGTCTTTTTCCCAGGGTAAAAATGTCAACTACTAGGGGTGAATTGGAGGAACCAGCATTGGATTGTGGTGGGCAAAGTTAAAAATCACACAGCACCAGATTATAGTCCAACAGGTTTATTTGAAGGCACTAGCTTTTGGAGTGCTACCCCTTCATCAGGTGGTTGTGAAGCAGGGCCATAAGACACAGCATATATGGCAAAAGATTGCAGTGTCACACAGATGAAATCATAAACCTAGATTAAGTCTTCCACCTTTTAGAATGAGTTTGCTTGTTTCAGTTCTTTAATATGTAAATCCCAGAACTTCTTTTAAGTCATATTCTCAAAATAACTTCAGGTTTTCTAACAAAAAGTGCCTCTCTCACATGGGCTCACACCCACATGTACATATTCACAAGCACACACTGACTCTGTTTGTCCTGCACGTGCAGACATATAAGTTTATGGATAGTTTATTTGAAAACTCAAATACATTTGTGATGCTAAAGAATATTTTTCAGACTCATCAAAAATTGCATGAAATTCCTAAGCACTTTTCTGATTTTCACTACAAGATGCAAACATTTAACTCTCACAGATTTCCACTTCAAACCATGCGCCAGATGGCAAAGGTCATCATCTCTGCCTCCAGCATAAACATCCCCCTCCACTAATACTATTTCACAATTTTTAGGCAAGTTTACATTACAAATCTCGGTTTGCTTACATGTGCCAGCTGGAAGCCTGTTTGTCAAAGAAATATCTGTGAGCACTCGGCCAGAGTAGGGGCAGTGATTGGGTAAGGTCGGAAGGGGGGAATGGTGTCAGATTTGTTGTAATTTTGAAGCCCACTAAAAATGTGGTGAACTAATTAAATTATCATAAAACCTAACATTTGCATCAAGGTAGTCAGGGATAATGATGTATAACTGGAAGAGAAATGCTACAGACTTAGAAAATAAGAATAGAATTGTATATTTTCAATGCAGCTGCTAGAAACAAATTCTGTCAAGCTACAGTGTGTACGAATCCTTTAAGACTTTAAAATCACATCTAAATGCATATACTTTATTTCACTAATTTTTCAGTACTGGTCATATCTTTCTTCAATTGATGAAGAGATTGTAAACATTGCCTCTGTATGGCATATTAATCCAACAAAACAATTTTTAAAAACCACCCACAGGAGTTTAATATTCTGTCACTTCTGCTTCAGAGCAGGGTTTGTTACATTTAGATATCAACAGAACAAGTCAATCAATTTACTCTTGAAAAAAAAAGTTCTGCTATGTTAAAAAGATAGCGAAAATGTATAGCAAAATTAACCCTGTGTGTCTTCATCTTTAGGAGTCTAAATTGTTCCTAAGTTGAGTGTCAGCTAGTTGAGTGTTGAGCAAAGCACTAGCCGTGAACTTTTTCCATTCTGCAAGGGAAAGTCAGAAAAAAAGGAATTGCACCTTGGTAGAATCAGAGCATCCTCAGAGAGAAATTGGCTTAGTCGGGGAGTAAGCCATCTGCCCACCTTAGTGACAGCAGGGACAAAGGGAAAGAATAATTTGCAGTTAAAAAAAATACAGAAAGAGCTTTCATTTCCTACAATGCGTGACTCGCTTCCTAATCAGTACAATGCTACCATCTCGACTGACATCTCTTATTTCTAGTCAGGTGTGCAGGTCTCTGGAATCATTTCCTTGTGCCTGGTATGAGACTCTGCACAATGCAATGCAGCACTGGCACTGCCCTCATCCCCACCTCCACCCCCACAGCTCTACAAGGGAATCATTATAAATTATCATCATAATTCAGTGGAGTTGTATTAAAGTCTATTTCAGGAGGATAACCTATTACAGACTCTTATATAGAATATGTTTCTCTTTTTCAAATTACCATGCTATGCCTGAACATTATTAAGATCTATTCATCACTTGCTCCAGAGCACCCCCACCTCCATCAATGTCCTAATTAACAAAATGAGCTGCATTGGGAATTTATAATTTCTGAAGTTAAATACACAAGTACAGCTTTTCATCCTTATTCATACAAATAAGTCAACTGAATTTTACAAGAATCATATAAAATTGTGGTGAAGTTTGTTATGAAAACGAATGCTATTTTCAATTTGGGAAAGCTGGAGACGAGAAGGGATTGTGCACATCAAAGGCTTGTGATTCAATTGGTTCAGGTGGGTTTGGTTTTCATGAATCTGGGCTATGTTTACAGGAATAATTTTTGATTAAACATATTTACTCCTTTCAAGATTATTCCCACATGGATAAAATTCTACTGTCAGTCTACTGTGCTAAGATATTTTATATAAGAGTTTTGCATTAAGAAGCTAGTGTACTTTAACATAAAACTTGGCTTTGCAAGGATTTAAGAACCACAACTTTGGATCAATCTAATTTATGTTTGATAATTTTTATAAATCATAAATTCAACTATCATCATGTATCACTTTGGTTTATTAATAAGACATCCTCTGAATTTGGTAAAAGGTGTCCATGTTTCCTTTTATTGTAACTTTCAGATCTTTATTTTACAAAAAAAGCAATAGTGTTTTCTGTTATGCAGTCAATGTAAAAACTTAAGGGAAAAATTTCGACCAAAAATTGGTTAATGTTCCACTGCTCAACATGTTATGGATAAACCATGATCTTATGGTGCCATTCATGAGGTGTCCCGTGCTCATCAGCATCAGATGTACTCACCATGACTAGAACATTTCAAATTTCTGCTACTAAAACACAACTGTGCACCAGGTCAAATTCTGCCAGCCACAAAGAGCTTTCAATGTACACATTGTGAGAGGGAAACAAAAATTAAAAGCTTAACAGGACACATAGATGGCACAAGTGAACTTCATCAGAAATAGAAGTTCACCTTCATAACTATGCTGTGACATTAGCTCATCACCTGTCTGATTGTCATTGTAATTGCAGGTACAAAATGTCCTGGGACACTGTCACAGAATTGCACCACCTGCAGGAACAGGTGCCATCCTATCCCATTAGACATCAAGATGCATTTTTGTGCAACTGGCTCCTTCCAAGAATCCACTGACAATCTGTGCAGGATTCCACAAGCTTCCACCCACAAATGTATCAGAGCTGTTACTGATAGTCTGATAGTCCAGATTCAAGTCATTTCCTTGTGACGGGGTCAGTGCTGCAGCTTTAATGCTGTTTTTTTCAGAAGACCTTCTGGGCCTCCTGTACTTTCTCCATATGCTGAGGGAAACTTCAACTGCAACTTTTTTATGTGGACACTTTTAAGTAGCCCCTTGAGGTTGTCATTGATCACGGGCTTGGTGGTGTATTTGTCCCTCCATGACTTAGGTGCACCTTCCTAGACAATATCCAGGCTTGGGCTGATAAGTGACAAGTCACAATCACACCACACAAATGTCAGGCCTTGATCATCTTCAATAAAAGAGAATCTAACCATCAACCCTTGACATTCAATAACATTCCTACCATTGAATCCCCCACTATCAACATCCTGGGGATTACCATTGACCATGAACTGAACTGAATTAGCCATATAAATGCAGTGGCTATGAGAGCAAGTCAGAATCCTGTTGTGAGTGATTCATCTCTTGACTCCCCAAAACTGCCACCATCAACAAAACACAAGTCAGGTATGTGATGGAATACTCCCCACATCTATGACTGAGTGTAGCTCTGACAACACTCAAGAGATGACACCCACAGTTCATTTTCAAGAATGTGGTGCTGGAAAAGCACAGTAGGTCAGGCAGCATCCAAGGAACAGGAGAATTGACGTTTCGGGTATAAGCCTTTCATCAGGAATCCTTAATGAGGGCTTATGCTCGAAATGTTGATTCTCCTGCTCCTCAGATGTTGCCTGACTTGCTGTGATTTTCCAGCACCACATTCTCGACTCCGAGCTCCAGCATCTGCAGTCCGCACTTTCATTTGATCAGCACCACGTTCACAAAATATTCCCTCCCTTTACCACCAATGCTCAGCAGTAGTTACCAATCATCGACAAATGCACTTCGAAAAGACAGCAAGATAATGGGTTTCAGGTGCATCCTTTTCCAAATAACAAGACAGTTGCCTGTCCCTTCTCACAAAGTGGCCTGGCAGCAGCACTGCAGTCTGCTCTAAAGTGGTGAAGAGGGGTGTTTTTCGGATACTGACCTCTGTGGAGAAAAGTTACAAGCAGTTGCTGCCCAAAGGTGTGGAACTGGCTGTTAATGCAGTCCTGTCTGACTTGTAGCACCTGACATATCTCTGCCATCAAGATTAGAGTGGTGCTGGAAAAGCACAGCAGGTCAGGCAGCATCCGAGGAGCAGGAAAATCAATGTTGCAGGCAAAAACCCTTCATCAGAAATTCATCATTCCTGCTCCTCGGATGCTGCCTGACCTGCGATGCTTCTCCAGCACCACTCTAATCTTGACTCTAATCTCCAGCATCTGCAGTACCCACTTCCGTCTAGTATTTCTGCCATGTCATACAAAAGGGAAAGCTCCCCTTCCTGACGTTTTCAACCTGTTCCTTGGAGACCTCTCTTACTCAATAATATTGCTCTGTGCTTTATTCTGAGTAAGTCAGGGAATTGTCTACTTTTAAATAGAAGTTGCTGGCTCCTAGCCAGATGACAATATATATTTGGTGGTCTGGTCTGAGATCATAACTACTTCTCTGATCTTGACTCTCTCACAAAGACAAGTTGACCAGTAGCATTAAAATGATGCTTGATGGTTTACATGTGGCTGGCCTTCAAATCTGAAGACCAAGAAATTTTACTTTGTGTTACCGTGAGTTAAAATGAGCCCTTATTTATGGATATATTCAGAATAGTGATCTAATGGAGGTCAGTGTTTACTACAGTACTGTGAAAGGACATTCTTTTCGACTAACAACATCAGGATTAAATTCATTCCAATCACCGTTAATTGCTAATTACTTATACCAATCTGTTGCCAAATGATACTGGTCAATTAAAAAGAGAGTTTCTCACCTGCACACACACACCATAGGTGCTGGGGAAAAAATAAGCACTACCACAGTTAGGCGGTAGTGTGAGGGTTAAAAAAGTTTTTAAAAAAAGAAAAAAAAGAGAGTTTCAATTCAATTCCAAAGTTAAGTCTTAAATGTTGCTATGATCCCCTAAGTTAAAAAAAAACCGCTCAGACTATGATTTTCTAACAGATGTTAAAGTATAATAGTATAATAGTAATAATAGTATAATAATAGTATAATGTATAATAATTAAATCATAAAATACCTTATAGTAAATATAAACAATTAGTCTTGCCAAAGAGGCTCTCACAAACTATGTTAAAAGAAATGGACATGTCTATAGAAATGCTTGACGTTTGCTCTTAATTTCAGACATGCAAGTCTCAAAATTCAGCACTCAAGCTTAAGAATTATATCACAACATGCTTCATTAATCTTACATGATTTTCAGGGATGAATTTTGATAGGTTAGGTCCCACTCCAAAGTCTAATGAGGAGCAATCCATTTCAATTCGTCCCATTTCACAGTCCCTTCCCCACATCTCCTACAAGTATATGTCCAATTAAAATTCCAATTTTATATTGTATACCTCCATAAAGACCTGAATCTGACATGCTTTATTAAATGTTTTGCTGACATGCTCTGCTCATTTCAAATCTTTGTGTACAAATATCCACAGTTCCCTCTGCTCTTGAAACACTTTTAAATTTGTACCTCTCCCCATCCTTCCTGTAAAAATGCACAATCTGACATGTGTTGTATTGAATTCCATCTGCCATGTCTGCACTCGTTCAGCTAAGTTCTCTCGAAGTCTATTACTAACTTCTTTTATGTCTACTACACATATATGTTCTGTTTCATCTGCAGGTTTTGAAATTGTGGCCAGCTACAAAATAAAAAACACAGTAGCAGTTTTTTGCTCAGATTCTCAAATGACAGGAAGTAATGTTCTTCAAGAATTGACATTTTTGCCACCATTGCTAACAATTTAAATAGATGATTGGACTCAGAAATCAGACATTCAATTTCACAATGTCAATCATTCCAAATTGCAACAAGAAATGTAACATTTAATTTCAGAGAATAAAGCTGGGGAAGAGAAGAGTATCAGCACTAAAGAATTTGAAGGTTAGTGATCAAAATCCTGTTCTCTTTAAGCAATTCACAGAAAAGGAAAAAACAAACCAGCATAAATTCTCTGAACCAGGGAAGAACCATTCTTATTAAATTGCAATATGATTTAGCTTTCAAAAATAAATCAGTGTTAGAGGAGTAGGAGATAGGAAGGGTTCAGAATAATACATTCCCACTGTTGTTTGTGATATACATAAATGATCTGGAAGAGGGCATTTTTGGTCTGATCAGTAAGTTTGCAGGTTACACGAAGATTGGTGGAGTAGCAGAAAGCATAGGGGACTATCAAAGCATACAGGAGAATATAGATAGACTGGAGAGTTGGGCAGAGGAGTGGCAGATGGAGTTCAATCCAGGCAAATGTGAGATGATGCATTGTAGGAAGGTCTAATTCTACAACGAACTATACTGTAAACGGAAGAGCCTTGGAAAAAGTTGATGAACAGTGAGATCTGGGAGTTCAGGTCCATTTGTACTCTGCAGGTAGCTGCACAGGTGGATAGATTAGTCAAGAAGGCATGTGGTGTGCTTGCCTTCATCAGACGGGGTATTGAATATAAGAGCTGGCAGATCATGTTAAAATTGTACAAGACACTGCTTTGGCCGCATTTAGAATACTGTGTACAGTTCTGGTCGCTACATTACCAAAAGGATGTGGACGCTTTGGAGAGAGTGTAGAGGATGTTTACAAGAATGTTGTCTGATGTGGAAGGTGCTAGCTATGAAGACAGGTTGAATAGGTTAGAATTGTTTTCATTAGAAAAAAGGAGATTGAGGGGGGACCTGATTGAGGTCTACAAAATCATGACCTAACAGGGTGGTGAGAGATGAGCTTTTTCCCAGGTTGAGGGATTCAATAATGAGAGGTCATGTGTTCAAGGTGAGAGGAGAAAATGCTAAGGGGGATACACACAGAAAGTATTTTACACAGAGGGTGGTAGGTACCTGGAACGTGTTGCCAGCAGAGGTAGTAGAGGCAGGCATGGTAGATTCATTTAAGGTGTGTTCGGACAGATGCATGAGTAGGTGGGGAGCAGAGGGATACAGATCCTTAGGAATTGGGTGATATGTTTAAAAAGTAAATTTGGATTGGCACAGGCTTGGAGGGCTGAAGAGTCTGTTTCTGGGCTGTAAATTTCCTTTGTTCTTTGCTCTATAAAGAAAAGGTGTGAAAACCCCAATTCAAGGGTCCTTTCGAAGTTAAGAAGCATGTAGAAAAGAGGAAGTTTATGTCAAGCTCAAAAAGTTAATATTGTACATAACAAGCGCAGGAATGGAATTAAAAAGGTAATCAGAAAAGCAAAAGGGTAGACAAGGAAAATAATTGGCAAGAATACATGCAGCATCTACTAGCTGTACCATAAATGAATTGCCAGGCTTGTTGACTAAGGTCATTATAGAGTCATAGAGTCATACAGCATAGAAATAGACATTTGAGTCTAACTTGTCCATGCCAACCAAGTTTCCCAAATTGCTTGTTCAGTGATGGCCTTGACAGTACAGTAAGGAAATATGTACTTTCCTGGATCAAACATTATTGCCAGTGTGATATGGTCTGAACATTTTTATATTTATTATTCACTTAGCCTATACCACAACAATTGGGCTGTTGTTGAGATAGATTTCTTGAAGTTTATTAACAACACTAACTATTTAAAGTACTATGGTTTCTCAGACTTATGCAGAGTCTGAGTTCTGCGGTTATTAACTATAATTCTTGTACTACAAAGATATGTAACAGACTGACTGAACACAGTACATTGACTCCATTGCATTGAGCAGAGAGTAACTGAAACAAGGATATTTAAAGCAGAGCATTACATGTCATGTTGCCATGTCACTGTCTTAAACATACAATGCCTATCTGGTCTGAAGTCTATACAATAATAAATATTTCTTCATTTTCCCTTCCAAGTATTTTATAATAAACATATACAAGGATGTATATGGATACATTATCTATAGAGAATAAGATTACAGGTTGGCATGATGACATGACCAGATGTAGTCCATAATAACAACTGTGTTTTGATTTTTGTCTGTGGCACTAATGCAAATTCTTAACATCAATTCCAAGCATGGGAGCACAGAGTATTTTCTTGAGTTGCAGTACAAAACAAAGGTTAACATTGTCTAATAAATATTAATACTTTTTAAATTAATTCCATGTCAGCTTGCTGGGGTTACAGGAGAACACAAGAATAAAAGAGCCTCAAATTGCAGATGAAACTTTAAAGAGCCTTTACCTTGTCAGAAAATTACAACAGCAACTAATACAGGTAGTGAATAAGCACTGATTCCACTGATATAAAATATCCTCTGTCTGTCGCATTGTTGCAGAGAACCTCAATGCACGTGCAAGGAGCAGCACTTCAGCTTCCAGTTAGGCTTTTAGAACAAAAACAGAAATTCTGGAAAAACTCAGCAGGTCTGGCAGCATCTGTGGAGAGAAATCAGAGTTGACAATTCAGCTCCAATGGCCCTTATTCAGAACTGAAGAAGGGGTTTTGCTCTGGGATTTTAGTTTACACTTTTAGAGCATTCTGGACTCAGCACTGAGTTCAACAATTTCAGATTCAGGTGAACTCGACCCCATTTTAATTCTTTCTTTTGTTGCCATGTTCCAGTTTGAATCCTGTTTCTCAAGCTTTCAGATGGAAATGTTCATTATTCTGGAAAATGCTTTATTTCCTTACTGCTTTGGTCAATGATTTAGGCTAATATTGCTACCTGGATAGTCAATACTTCCCCTTAGTAACTCTGGGTTGTGGGTGACTACATGTGTACAGTGAATGAGGTTGCATGCTCCTCGTTCTTCTTTACTGATGCATTGTTAATTTTTTTATATTTACATCTGCCCAAAATGTCGACTGTCCTGCACTTGGTTGCTCCTGACCTGCTGTGTTTTTCCACCACACTTTTCGACTTGACCCCCACCATCTACAAGTCACAAGTAAGGAGCATAATTTGAATATTCTCTACTTGCCTAGTTCAGCTCAAAGTATATTCAAGATGTTTGACACCATCAGGCAGAAACAGCCTGCCTGATTAGCAACCCATCCATCACCTCCAACATACAGTGGCAGCAGTGTGTATCTTTTCCAAGATGCACTGCAGCAATTCACCTCGGTTCCTCAGAAAGAACCTCCCAATTGGAAACCTGTATCACCTAGAGAAGGACAAGTACAGCAGATGCTAAGTAACACCAGTAGCTGCAAATGCCCCTCCGAGACCATCTTGACTTGGAACTATATCACTATTCCTTACTATCACTATTTCAAAATCCTAGAGATCCCTTCTTAGCAGCACTGTGGGTGATCTGCAATTATTCAAGAAGACAACTCACTACTACTTTATCCAGGGAAATTAGGGATGGGCAATAAATGATGGCCTAGCAGCAACCCCAATTGACTACAACCCCAGTTGTACCTCAGCAGTCGAAGCCAGAATTCTATTGTGCATAGAAGCATTGATGTGATCTCCTGTGATCCTAATAATGTTACCAAAAGCTCATGATCTATCTTGGCTTGAGATAGTCTGTGAACCATTCACAGCCTCATGTGACAACTAAGGCATCCTCTTCATTCCTTCCATACCTCTGTTTCAACTTACATCAAATATTTGATGTGAGATATGTAGGTTTCCTTGTTCTATCAGTTTACACTTGAATAAACACTGCACCTGTGGATCATGCACCCACAGCTAATATGATGAATAAATCTAGATTATAAGCTAAAAGATCAGTGGAAAATTAGTTCTCTTTAATTTTGAAAAAGTGCCATCCTTTCCTCACTCCAATGCCATTGTAATCTTTTTCCAAAAGCTCTCTTATGGGTTGAGTGAGACGGGTTGAATAAGTTAACCAGGGATCATTTTTTTCACTTGATGCACCATGCCTAAGCACTGGACACCATTTCCACGCTGTTGTTTGCTTCCCTAAATCTGCCATCATGCCTTTTCCTGGCATATGTGGCTTAGAAATGGGACAAACTTTCTTGAGTACTGGCATTTCTGGACGCTGTGGTCATGTTCATTTTTAATTTTGCCATCGACTTGGATATCATCATGTAGCATGCTTCTTCATGCTGCTTCTCTTCTGCAATTCTTGACTTTGCTCTTCAGAAAAGCTTTGGTGCAGAGGAGATCAAAATTAGTAGATAATTGCAGCAGTATCGTTCAAATAGTGTCATGAATGTTGTCAACAAGCTTGATTCATTCGCTTGGGGTATCTGCCAGGATCCATTATTTGCATCCAATTTTGTAAAAATGTACTTGTCACAAACATTGTCAAACTACCACTGACTGGTGAAATAGGATAGATTTCCCTTTTTACTCCATTATTTAACAGAGTGAGTTCACTCACAATCATAACTCTCCATTTGTTCTGTGAGAAGTTATAAGCCCCGAACACCATTATGTTAGTTATGTCACTGACATAACTAATCATGCTGTCTAACTGAGATTTAATCTTTATCATTATAGGATGAGGAAATTTCTTGGAAATGTACAAGTAAGATGAGCTTAACGTCTTCTCGTAGATTTATGTGATTTACTTGTTCCAATTTGTCTTAACCACTGAATAGCTTCAGAAATTCTTGCTGAACTTCCTTCTCAATTTCATTCTGAATTATTGCATCCAATCTCTCGAATAGACCTTACCAAATACATTTCCGTCCAGTGGTGAAGTGTTTTAATTCTTCAATGTTTCATTAACATTGCATCCTTTGTGATAATTTACATGATGATTTGACCATGTTCCTGAAGATATAATGGCCTGGACCTTGGAGTTTTATATTCGTTGGCCTATCTTTCACAGACTTTAACCTAGAGCATGTTGTCTGCCACTATTGAAACAGCTGCTCCTGTATGGAGGTTAAACTCTTTTTCAAGCCTTTGTACATTTCGATTGATGATCAAAATCTGCATTTGACCTCTCATAAGAATTTCATCTTAATTTTTTTCCCCTCATCTTTAATTTCTTGCACCATTTCTTTATTGCATGACTTCCATTTTCTAGAAATTTTCCCTTTTCTGAATGTTTCCCATGTTTCTGTGATGATGAAGATTTTTCTACCCTGCAGTAGTTTTTAAAGTTACCAGTGGACCATATCTATAACAGTCAGCTCCCCTCTGCTGGGCATTTATTGTAGTCATGATTCTGCTTTGGTATTTTGGCTGGCTTTTTCGAAAGGTAACAACACTATGCTTTGGTTTACCCATATGACTGCATCTGAAACATCTTTGATGTTTCTTCACATAATTGATGGTTTCAGGTTCTGATTTCTAACTGCAAAGTGAATTGGATTGCCTATTTCATTGTTGAATCCTCTTTGAATTGAAGAATATCCGACAACCTTTCATCCCTCATACTGACTACAGTGCAGTCTCTACTTACTTCATCCTTTAATGCTTTGTATCCACAGTATTCCATTAGGTGGTGTCATGACCCAATTGTTGAATTGCATTGTTTCATGAGCTCCACTATTCCTGGGGGTCATCACAAAAGTTAATGATCTAATCTAAGATTGCAAAGTTCGCAGATTATCTGTCTGATGGAATCAGGTTAACAAGGTCCCTGGATTTAACAATGACTATTAATCACAAATGTATAAGTCCTATGGACTTGCAAACAAAACTATGAGCACTTACATATAATTCTACCAGGTAAAACTCTAGATCCCTTTTAAACCCCTACACACACATACAAACAATCACAGACAAACAAAAGAATTATGTTACGGGTGCAAGTAAAATTTACTAGGGAACTACAATTCGATTGTACAAGTTCATAAGGTTTGATGAGATGATCCTTTTCCTTCCCAATTCCTTCTATTCTTCAATCTCCTTCCTCCAGATTCTTTTCAGGAGGCACAGAGCAAGTGGTACACTAATCACAAAGTCTGTTACAGGTTAAACGATACAGCTTCCAGGGAGTTATGGGAGAAATTAGCCATTTACTTCAGGCTTCAGGTATATTTACAGACACTAAATCTGCTCTTCCAGTAGTCTGGAAGCTTCTCCCCTTCTAATGTAACCCTCAAGCTGTTCACCTCTCCAGGAGCTGAAAATGTGTTGCTGGAAAAGCGCAGCAGGTCAGGCAGCATACAAGGAGCAGGAGAATCAGCGTTTCGGGCATGAGCCCTTCTTCAGAAATGAGGAGAGTGTGCCAAGCAGGCTAAGATAAAAGGTAGGGAGGAGGGACTTGGGGGAGGGGCGTTGGAAATG